>NW_026623307.1:1330735-1421078 GCF_030028575.1 Malurus melanocephalus
GCTCCTATAAACAACTCACATGGCTCTGGCTGTGTAATGGGATGTTCCTTGTGGAGAAGTATGATTTGGGCTTGAAATGAAAGAGGGATTTTTCTCCTTTGTGCTCTTCCTGTGCCTCTTTGCTTGTGAATTCAAAGATGAAAAGTCATTTTGCCCTCCCTGGGAGCAGAGGGAGTATTTCTGGAGCCCCTCCTCCAGGTTAGTGCAACTGAGCTAATTGCAGCCCTGCAAGGGGTGGGGGCAGGCAGGCAGTCCCTGTCATACAGGACACCCCAACTCCTGCCATGCTGAAAGGGACCAGTCTGCTGGASCAGAGGTGCCAGGGGCTGGTGCCACATTCCCCATTGATCCTGGCAGCTCCTGTGGTGTCTGGGAAAGGACTCAATTCTGTACCCCAGCACCAAAAAGGGCTGGATCCCAGAATGATGGTGTGTACCACTGAGAATAGACATCCTTTATCCCAGGGCAGCCCTGAGCCTGACCCCATTGCAGGGGTGACAGCTCACCCTGCCACATGCCTGGCACAGGGGGTTGGAGCACAGGGACTGTTCCCTGGGCTGAGGAGTGGGTGCTGGAGCCGTGCCAGGAGCCAGCAGGCCTGGCCCCACCACGCACCACCGGGTTTCCTCTCGGYCGTGCCAGGCTCCTGCCAGCTGAGTTTGAGGTGAGGCATTAACACTGGTATCTCTGTTAATATTGCTATAAAGCAATAAAGGTAACTTGATTGCGGAAAGGCAGGGAGACCAGTGGGTTTGGAGCCATTCCACAGAGCTGCTATTAGAAAGCTCGAAATGAGAGTTATTAAATTACTGCCAGGTACTGCAGGTTTTTCCTAACAGGGAGACTTCAGCTTGGCTGGGAAACCTAAGCTCTGGCTTGTTCAGGTTAATTAAAAGAGAGCTGGATATCTTCCAGGGCCTTGCTTCTCATTCCTGATGGACACCCCTTCCCCTCCAAGGACTGGGCAGAGTGTGCCATGAGCATTACCCCACTGAGGGATGCTGAGGTGATGTTGGGCATCAGCACTGGGCAGGGTTGGCAGGCCAGGGGAGCCAGGCTGGATGTCCTGTAGGATGGTGACCTGAGTGTCACTTGCAGTCCCCTGGTGCCTTTGTGCCACCWGTCCTGGGGTGCTGTTCCTGGGCCCATGGAACATGGCAGGTGCTGGGGCTGGGAGCCCTGTCCTTTTCCCCACGTTGGGGCCTCAGGAAGCCAACAGGGGTGGCAGCCAGAGGTGTTTGTGGTGCTCTGCATTTGCCCATTGCTCCTGGTCCCCAGCAAACTCTTGATTCCTTTATAGGGAAACATGAGGCAAATACAGGACAGTGAGGGAATGGCTGATGGGAGGCAGGGGGCAGGTGGGCAAACAACACCCACACTGTCCCTCTTCCCACCCTTTTTATTGCATTGYTCTTGGCATCTGACACCTTCTCAACTGGCACTTAGGGATTCACATGACCTCTCATCAGAGAGAGCAGGAAACACGGTGCAAACAGGGAAGAGAGGGCAATTTGGGCTGGGTTTGGAGAGGATTGCCTTCTCTGACCGGGAGCAATTTTCCTTTCACCTGTGTTTAGTCACCCCAGCTGYTGCTTTGACTCCTGCCTCAGCCTCTGCAGGTATTTTCCTGCTCTCTCACGGGGTGATGGAAAGTTTTCGGCAGCCCCCTCTGCTTGCCCTGGAGSGGATCACCTGCAGAGTGGCCTTTGTGGGGCTGGGGGTGCGGGCAGGTGGCTGTTCCTGCTGGAACTACAGACAGAGGGGCTGGRGGCTCAGGGCTGCACTGACCCTCCCTCCTCCTGCCTGTCTTTGATTCCCTGATGCTGGGGAGAGAGAAGAGGCTTTACCCAGCAGTTACCCAGGCCCTGAGAGCTCCCATTGTGTTCTTCCAGCATGGCTCTCTCCTGCTCTGCCTGACCTTGAAGCAGTGGAGGACAAAGCCTGTGGCACACCTGAGTGGCGCTGAGCTGGGTCCCCCCGGTTTGTCCTGCTGTCCCTGGAGAAATGAAAAGCAGCCAGGGATSTGAGGTACAAGGAAGGTGCACCCCACTGCCCAACTGAGCACTCCAGGGAGCTGGCTATGGAGTCACCCTCAAGTCAGGCTTCAGGGACCTTCAAGTCCCAAGGATTCAGTCTCCATCTCCTCCTTTCGGGAGGGCAGGGAAGGCTCCCAACCCTGTGACTCCTCCACCCACCCCAAAATCTCCAGGTGGCAGGGAGTGCCTGGACTTGATACCGACACCATGGAAGGGCTGGGGCCAGTTTCCCTGTGTCTGAGCACTCCCAGGTCCCCGGCAGGACGGTGGGAGGTGGTGGGTGAAGAGAGGTGCTGTAGCTGCTTGCCAGCCCCCGGCAGCACCCTCCCCTCTCCTGCCCTGGCCAGGCTGCCGGAGGTGCGGATAAATGCCGCTCACAGCTCCTTTAGTGACTCAACCCCCCAAAACACTTTTTGGATTCATTTTCCCAGAGAGAGTTTAATGGGGTTTGTCGTGCCAAAACCCCAAGCTATGCCTCACTTTCATCCCCTAATGCAAGCCATATATCAAGAGACACTAACAGAGCAGGGAGGCTTTCTGACAAGGGGATCCTGGGAACAATCAGCCAATACCCCCCTCCCCAGCCWGAGCCCCCCTGTTTTGTGCATTCCTGGTAATGTAAATAGAGAGGCGAGCGCTCGCAGCCCTCCTCGGACCGAGGAGCCCGTCTGGGGACGGCGCCAGCAGCTCTGCTGTCAGTCTGCTCTCGGGGGCTTTGGYTGGTACCGTTTGAAGTGTCTCAAGTATCAGCGTCAGCACTGTGTCCCTGGGGAGAGCGTCTTCGGGGCCAGCGGTGCCCCCGCACTTCCCTGTTGCATACACTCAGATTTCGGAGGTGGGAGACTCCAGCTCAGCCTAAATAGTCCCTTTTCCCTCCTGAAAAGCCACCCCTCCTGCCAAAATATCCTTCCTCCTAGCCAGCCATAAGATGAGGATGGAGGATGCAGCCTGGCACTGACAGCATCCTGAGCCCCACTGGGGTAGCAGCTGCTGGGTYTGCCTCCTTCCACGAGCACCCTGGGGTGCCTCCATCCCCTGCTCTCAGGGAGGAGACATGAAGCCTCCTTGCTTCAGCAGGGTGGGGGTGGCTGATGCAGCTCTCACACCCTATTTAGTGCAGCATTGGGTCCTGGGGAACACATGGTGCTTTGACACTGGGCACCAACTCCAGGGTGGGTGGGTGTCCCTTCTGTGATGTTTTATGAGGCATGGGAAAATCCAGAAGACTAAATTTCCTTAGTTTAAATACCCATGTGTTTGCTAGCTGTGCATGTCAGCAGTGTGGMATTCAAATCTCCTGAAGGATGTTAGCTGTGGATGGCACTGTGTCACCTTGGAGGGGACCTCCAAGCCAGCCYGGACTTGCAGTTTTGTTCTCATGAACTTCACTCACCATCCCAGCAGAAACCCAAAGCTTCTCCAGGCAGGGCCAGGGAACCCAACTTCATCCTTCTAAGGGAAAAAAAAATTCAAGCCAAAGAGCCTCCCCTGGGAGAGTTTCCAAAACAAATCTCAAGCCTTGGCTCATCGCACAAAAGCAGGAAACCTCCTGAAGGTTTTCCTTCACTTGTYTGGATGAGAATCCCCAACAGTGTTGCAGCCAGGGCAAGGGGCTTGGGACCCAAAGTGCCACCAGTGCCAGTCCCTGACCCAGGGCAGGAGGAGCAGACACAGCTGGAGCATCAGGGTGCAGAGGAGGGGTATGGGCCAGGAGGGAGCAGGGTGGGCTCTGGCTGTGATGTCCTTACAAAGTCCCAGGCCACCAGGAGAAATCCCCAAGCTGAGCAGCTCGGGACAGGCAGTGGAGCTGAGGGCCTCAGTGAGCACAGGCAGCCCCTGGGACTGTGCATTCCTGGGACAARCTCCAAAGAGAGAAGGAACTGGGATGGTGGCAAGCAAATGAGTGGGCTCAGGGTGAGGAGGAGAGACCCCAGTGGGATCGGGACTCCTCAGGGCCACCTTCCTGTTCCCCAGGCTGCCAGGCCACGGGGACGGAGACTCAAGGGAATGGAGCTGCTCCCCTCCATCATCCACATGTCCCCAGCAATGTGGGACATGCTGCAATGAGGTCTCCCAAGGCAGGGAAGGGTTGTGATACCTCTGAGCTCCCTCCTGACTCTGTTAGGTGTCAGTAATTCAACCAAGGCRGCGCAGAGCAGCAGGAGGAGGGCTGTAAATTTCCCGAGCAGTGATGGCTTATGAAACATGGGAAAGCTCGCCCCTGGCTGTCTGTAGTCCTGGGGCAAGGGCAGCACTGTGCCAGCTCATGGCTGCACCAAAGTCGTTCTGTGAAAATGCCACTCAGTTCCGTGCCAGTGAGGGGTGTCCCCATGTGGACACCCTATTCTGGTGGGAACCTTCCCCAGGGACCAGCCACCAGATCAGAGTGGCACTGAACTGGCTGTCCCTGGCCTTGCCCTCTCCCATGCACCAGCAGGGAATCCTGAGATGGGGCTGGTGATGCTGGGTGGCCCTGGGGGACCCCAGGGAGCTCACGGTGGGGAGGGGATCTGCGAGAGGTTTATTTGCTGGGACCAGCCCTCGGCGGCCCTGAGCTTTACGAGGCAGCCGATGCGGCTGCTTCCTTGCGAGCTGCAGCAATAAAGCCTGCCGGGGGGTCAGAGGTGATACCGACTGCTCTTAAGTGGCCAAAACCGGTGGTCTGTGATGGAAACTGAACTTCTAGAGCCATAATCAGAACCAGAGGGGTTAAATTCCGATGGGTAAATACCAAGGACTTAGCCTAAACATCTCTCCCATCTTKCTCAGTCTGTCCCAAACAGGATCCTGCAGTGTGTGGTTGTTTGGGCAAGGTCAGGCTGCCGGCATATGAGGTGTGTGTGCCACATCTCCCTGCTGCCTTGGGATCAGACACTGCCAGGGCCGCCGAATTTCCTCCATCTCGGTGCGCTGTTGCACTGGGTAAACACCTCTGCRGTGCCTGGGAAATTCGGAGCAGCCTGCAAATGGATGCAGAGTTAAGCGTTTGCTGCTTTCAGAGCTCTCCAAAGCGCCAGGGTGAGGTTGATGCTGGAAACCTGAGCCCTGTAATTGTATTGTTCTGCCCCAGTGATATCTGAAGGGCTGGCTGGCTTGTTTGCGTGTTTGTTTGTAGTGCAGCTATCAAAGGAGGTCTCGGCGGTGAGGAACGCTGCTTCTAAAAAAGGGCCTGCCCCGGAGCCAGCAGCAGCCCTTCTGCAGGTCGAGCCACTACATGTCCCCATAAGCATAACCCGTCCTACCAGTGGCGGCTCCAGAGGCATACCAGCATTCCCGCAGGAGCGGGGGATTGCCTGCCATGCCTGCAAACAGGTTCCAACATCGCTGAGCACTTCCAGGAGAACCCTGAGAAGGGCTCTCTGCAGGGGCCAAGAAGTAGGTGAGAAATGATATGGCCAAAATGTGGTTGTGAAGAGGCAGAGGGAAGTTGACAGAAGCAGAGCTGAGCAGATGCATCATTGTATTTCCTCGATTGTGGAAAGCTGAGAGACACTTCCCTCCCCCATGGAAAAAGACACTGAAGAAATGCAAACATGAGCATATACCCCAAGGTCCCTGTGCCAGCTAGAGCACAGTTCTTGGAGGAGACCTGGCTGGACTTCTCATTGTCCAACCCAGTGGGGAGGAGGGAAAACTTCAGCAGCATCCTCTGCACAAAGCCACCCCCCATTCCCGCACATGTCCAGGCACCCAGGCACCTCCACCTCACCAGGCCCTGGTTTCTACCTCCAGGCTGTGTGAACAGCCACTACTCCCTGTGGCAGGAGGTGAGCAGAGGGCCAGGCAGGCTGCTGAGTGTTAGCATCAGTGTGGTTTATTACGCTCATTAATGATGTGGAGAAGGCAGCGTGTTAGCAAAAACGTGACATATTTAGGTTAGTTAAGGCTGAAGGACCTCACTGCTGTGGGAAAGGATTGCACGAAGATATATGACATTCACCGTGGGCCTGTGCRAGATGATGCATCTTGGATAGACTAATCAAGATAATTCACATATATTGTCCTAAATTAATTATAGCCACTAAGTACAAGCCCAACATGTCAATGCAGACAGCTCAATTAACAGCTCTTATTCAATATATGCTGATGGTCAAAAGAGCAAAGAAAAGATTACAATGGGCAGAGAGCATGGAGCAAAGCACTGGAAATATTGCCGTGACACTGCTTAAATCAACACAGCTCTGCCAGCAGAGCAGAGGGCAAGGGTGATGGGCACAGGGCAGTGTGGAGAGGGGCCAAAAGGGGACAACAAGGGACCTTCTTTAGCCCTCTCTTCCTGATAACCTCTTAAAAACTAAATAGATCAAGTATATGAAGCAGATTTTTAAATAGCAAGGGAGAGGGGTGGGAAGAAAAGAGCTATTTTAGAAAGCAAGTGCTGTTTGGGTGGAGCAGGAGCAGAGGTTCCCGTTCGTGCAGAGCAGTGACCCCATGGCTCAGGGCCTGTGCTCTGGCCAGGGYGTGACTGTCCAAGGAAAAAAGGTGAAAAGAGGAGAAAGATGTGGCCAGCTCTGCGTACAGAGAGAAGGACTGAGTGCTGCATCCTGGCTTGAGAAATGATGTGGAAAAGTTGGAGAGGGCTCAGGAATATGGGTAAATGCCTTTGAGTGGGAGGCTGAGGCAGGACCCTGCCTATTTTTTATCACAGCGGAGTTTAGGATGTGACTCCATTGCAATCAGCACATGCTGAAGGGAAGGGATTTTTTTCAGTCAAAAACCCAGTGACTAAACTGGAGCAGGTCTTGCACTGTKGCAGGAACTCACCAGGAGCTGGGAGACCTCTCTGTCCCCCATYCCATGCAGCTCAGGGGCTTCCTGCATCCTCACTTCAGTCAGACTCCCATTCCCTGGATTCTTAACAGGGAGCCCTGACACCAGGTACCCTGTGCCCTGAGGCAAAGGGTTTCATGCCTGAGCCCAGCAATGGCTGTGGGAAATCTTTGGGCTGATTTCCCTCCTGAGAAACTCCAGCCAGCATCATGCAATCTCTTTTCATTCCTATTTCATGAGATGTGAATAATTAATGAGAAACACAATGCAGGGAGGATAAGATGAATATATATATATATGTATATATATACTCACAYACGCATAGCTAGAGTTAGAAATAATCAAAGCTCAAATATATAGGGAATGTTGTGGTACAGCAGCCATGAAAAYGTGGGGTAAATAGCAGGAGCACAACAGAGAGAAATAAAAGGCAGATGGAGGGTTTGAGGGGTGTAGAGGATGGGACAGATGATGACTTCTGGGACTCCAGCCTCCCCAGCTAGTTCAGGAGCTTGTCACAGGCAGAGGATCTCCCCCAGCTCCCCAAAAGTGTGCAGGGATGTGCGATGCCAAAGGGAGGGCGATGCCAAGGGCTGCTCCTGCACTGATCTGGGGAATGGGTGAGATCCCARTGTTGCAGTGGGAAGCAAAGCCCACGGAAGGCTGAGAAGCAGCATTTCTGTGAGCTGGGGCTTTGCACCCTGACCAAACACCCTCCACGGTCTCTCGGCAGCCACCCAAGCCCGTGCAGCCGTTGCTGTGTCTGTGTGCAGCTGGGCCTCTCGCCATCCACRGCCAGCAAACAGGCAACTGAATTGTACGTGTGAAACCCCTTCAACTGCACAGAAAATCCCATCACCTGCTGCATCCGGCTCCCAGCTGCTGGCCAGGCCTGACTGGGGCTAATTGGCAGTCATTAATTAGCCTTCCGGCAGGCTCTCACCCCGCAGATTTGCCGACAGAGCCCATTGCAACCTGCTGATGCAAGAAGAGAGCTGGTGTCCCCCTGCCCCACACGGACTGCTGGAGCCTGCCCGGAGGAAGGGAGAATCCCCCAGCCTCACCCCAGTCTAGGGCATGGGGACAGGGAAAGGGATGGCTCCTGCTGCCTGCCCRCAGTCCCAGYTCTCTGGGTTGGACACCAGAGCCASGGAAAACCAGGTGCCTTCCATGAAGCTGCTCTGAGCTGACCTGGAATGATCCTGTGGGGCAGCACCTTGGTTGTTATTCCAGCTCAGAGCTGTGGGACAGRCACAGGGCATAAGGAGAACTCAGAAGGTGGCTGATGATGTAGCTGGGGGTGTTGGTTCCTGAATTCAGTCATTCAGTCACACCCTCACTTTCTCAGGACACGGAGTGCTTGAGAGACCCTCACAGCCCTAGCCCATGTTGAATGAAATAAATTGGTAGGGCCTCTGCACCCCAGCAGGAGTCAGCCCTCATGGCCCACCCTGACCCAAGGACTTCCCCTTGTAACAGGAGGGTCTAGGCTGGAAGGATGTGTGGGGACAGCAGGGATGCATGGCCACACACTCGCTGTCACCTGCACCCCAGCCAGGCCCTGTGTCCTGGTGGCACTTGGAGCAATGCACTGGGGACTCCATAGCCCCCTCAACTGCATATTCCCCAGGCTAAGCGTGTGGGACCWTGCCTCACTCTCAGCCATGAGCTGGCTTCCACAGATTGCATTTGCTCCTCCTGACAGCCTGAGARCTGGGTGTTTTCCTCCTTGGATTTCCAGCTGTCTGGATTTCCAGATTTGAATTTGCTTCACCCAAAAATACCCTATTAGAAATAACCACCCAGGATCCTCCTCTGTACAGTGTCCTACTCAGTGCCAATTCCCTTTTCCACTGGCTCATTCTCTCTCCCACCACTGCAGGACCACAGTCCAGGTTGGCATCAGCAGCAGAACAGGTTTGTCATCCCTTGGGCTCACTCCAGCCTGGCTGTACCTACACCRGGGTTGGGGACAGGCTGGGGCGCCTGACGGCCAGTCCGGCCCATCCTGCCTTTTTTCCAGTCGGTGGCTCCCATTTCCCAGGTCTAATTTATCACCTCACTTTTTATAAATGGGTCATTTCCCATCCCCAGCCCAAGAGACAATTGCGATGGGCCCTGGCACTGCGCCACGAGCTCCTTTCAACTTCATAGTGAGTTCATCAAAGGCCCGAGACACCATTTCCCCAAACAGTAAAAGTGTCAGGGAAAGAGGCGTGTAGGGAAGCCTCGGTGACAGCCAAGTGCTTAATTAGTGGTAATGCAGAGTTTACAGCCCCCCTCCCCGCCTCCCCCTGRCCCCTTGTTTCTGGGAAGGGTGTGAAGGGTTAGACAGGTCTCTCTGCTGCTCGGTGACCCGTGATGTCCTCCAGCAACGTGGCGCTGGCAGAGGGGATGGGGACGTCCCCTGGCTGGGAGGAGGAGGAAGGCAGGAAGAGATTTGCCCATGTGGCACTCATTCAAGAGCATCCCTGTCCCCTAGACCCCACTTGTGCTACAACCCAGCCCAGCACCCAAGGGTGCCCTGGCACGCACAGGCATTCTCCTCCTGGCTGCTGGGTGACTGGGGAATATGTGGGAAAGACCCAAGGCAGGGTCAGCCATCCATCCTCATCCCAGTCTCAATCTCCTGGCTCCTGCAAAGCCTTGCAGTCCCATGAGACCCAGTGGCAGGGCACTGGGCTGGTTCAGGGGGTTTTGTAACATTGTCACACCCCTTTCATTCCTCTTTCCTCTCTCTCTTTCTTCCCAGAAATCACCTTCCTGCYGGTCATGCTCCCTGCCTCTCTCTGGGCTGTTTTTAGTGTATCCTTTTGGCAGCAGAGCAGCCGGAGCTGAGCATGGTGACTTTGGCGCTCAAAAGCAGAGCGTAAGTATGAACAGAGCTGATGGCATTGCAGTGCTGGCACTCGCTCTCTCACAGCTTCCCTAGCAAAGCTGAGCATCAGCCAGGACGTTTAACCACAATGGGGCATTTAGCAGGGACTTCTCTCTGACTCCCACAGCCACTAGACCCCATCCTGTCATCGCTGACCTTTCTGGGGCTCAAATTTTCCATCAAAAGTTGCCAAATACAGGTAAGGAGCAAAAAGMAAATCAAGACATTTGGTGATGTGAGATTTTATCCATTCTTTATCCTTGGATGCCCAAGGCTCCCAGGGGAGTGGATCACCATAGGGAGTGSATCACCTTGGGGACCACTGCTGTCACTGCAAAGCCAAAGGTACAGGGAGCATGGAGAGAGGCCTCCATGGTCATTTGGTCAGTGAAGGACCAGGATGAAGCTGGTCCCAGCCAAAACAGCCCCTCTGTGCATTGCTTTCCTGCCTGTGAAGGTACTACATTACCCTCTGAGGGCATGCATGTGGCCAGTGGGGTTGAACAGGGTGATGGGCTGTACCATGGCACTGCTTGCTCTCCAGGTTCTTCATCCCCCCAGGGCTGGAGCAGTGCTGTGTTGATACAAAGCAGATATGAAGCTGATTTTCATTAGGGAGGAGCACCAGGTTTTGTGGTGGGGCCCTGCTCRCAYCCAGCAGGGCTGTGATGCCAGCAGYTCTGCCCACTCCCCAGGCACATGCCCCACGCTGGGTGACAGTGGCATCTCCCTGCCACCACCTCATGGCACACAGGCAGGGCTGGCCCAGATCCACGCTGGGATGGGATGAGAYCTCTGATGGATCCCCACAAACAGGACCATGCCACCCTCTGCACAGAACATTCCTGCCGGGATGAGCCCACAAAGAGCTCCCTGGCACATCCCACCTGGCCACAGTTCCCTGCTTTGCCTCCCTGGCCTCGAGTTCCTGAGTGCTGGGCTCTCCCCCCGCCACCCTCCTCGGCACGGCTGGGGCCTTGCAGCTACAACCAGGAAACTATAAAACTTTACAGAGTGCGGCTGGAGAGAAACAGGAATTGCTGCAGTGACTGCCAGAAGGGCCAGCGTTAGATTCACAAGATTTTCCAGGGCTTGGACTCGCCAGGAAGGGATTTATCCACCTAGGAGGAGCTGTAAAAACTAAAATTAAATTCTTCATCTTGCAAAGGGAGGGGGSAGAGAACGAAGAAACTGCTTGACCTCCCCCCAAATGCTCTGCTGGAGGCCAGGAACCTGGGGAGATGTGGGGCACCCATGGCTGCACCTGCCCAGCCCCTGGATGAGGGGGGCCTGGCACCCCRGGGTCCCTGACCCAAACATGGCCAGTGGATCTGCTTGTCCTGGGGCTACACTCAGCACCCCTCAGTCTGAGCAGCCTTTAGGGCACAATCTGGAGGTCTGTGTGGGTGCCAAAAGGGAGGGTTGAAGTTCAGTGTCCTCTCCCTGTCCCCACTCCCCATTTGTCCACCCCATGTGCAGCTATACCTGCTGCAGGTGAACATGATGCTGGGCACAATGTGGGGGCAGTTTGGGACTCCAGCACAGAGCAAGCAGGGATGTTCCAGCTGGCATCCTAACAGCTTCATTGGGGTGGTTTTCCATGGTGTTCTCAGGTTAATAAGCAGTTAAAAGGAAAAAAGCACTGGATTACAGAGATGTGCCACAGTATGGTGGGTATTCATTGCAGGGACAAAGCTGTGCCTGGCTGGGTCAGGAACTGCTGCTTTCTGATGTGGTGCAGCTCATTTGGGGACCACACCTGGCTCCCAATTCTGGGCCATCTGAATTGTGGCAACCTCCCCCTCTGCACCGTGACCAAGCAGTCCAGAGCTGAGCCCCTGCCAAAGGACAGCAGATACCCTCCTGTGCCAGGACCACCAGCTCTCAGCCTGGGGGCATTTGGGGACTCAGCATAGCCCCAGGTGACCATTCTGCCCATCAGCTTTCCCTGACTTCTCCATGGTGTGGGCAGGTCCTCTCCCACCACCCTTCTCCTCCCTGCCCTACCAGACTCACACAGAGATGGTGGGCAAGGGCACGCCAAGGTCACCCAGCCACAGGCCTGCTGAACCAGCCCTGTCACCCACGGGCTGCTGGAGCAACACATCTCACATTCCTCTACACCTCCTCACTGGGTTTTCCTTGGTGTAATGGTGCATAGGAAAAGCTCAGACTGCTGCAGGCTTTGAGAGCCATTTCCCATGTCAGGGGAGCCAGGATGGCCAGTACAGCATCCTGGTCAGTGTGCTGTGGAGCGGGCTGGGCTGTGACGGGCCCTTTTTAGGAATTTTGCACTCTTAGGGCGATGAATCTTATGTCACTGATCTTTTTACAGCTAGCTGAATCCTCGGAGCCTCACTGCTGAGCAGCATGGGAAAACATCCGGAGAGCACAGGGAGAATCAGGCTGCTCCTCCAGACATGTGGAGGCAAAGATCAAACAAGGCTCACTTGGGAAACCTCAGCAGAATTGTGCCAGAGGACACAAAGGATGTCCGGGTCATGCCAAAGCTGCAGCTCTGCCATTGCAGGCTCCCAGGGTGAGCCAGGCTGTGCTGGGGCCCCAGCAGGTCCATCTGCCTGGCTGGTGGAGCAAAGCATGGCATGCCAGCAATTTGTTTTGTATTCAACCTTTCAGGCTGGAAAGGCAAGGGAAACCTGAAGATGTGAAGTTTATGTGCAAAATCCCATCAGCTGACTGCCTGGCTGTTCRCAGTGCCACATCGCTGCTGTCCTGACCCTCCAGGACACCCAGGTGCTGTTTTGCAGATGGGCTTTGAGGMAATTTTCCTTTCATTCCAATTTTTTTTGCCTGCAATAGATTTTACACCAAAAGCATKGAAGCACTGCTGAGAAAGTATGTATCGGGGAATGCTCTTTTGTTGCTTTTTCTGGTTTTCTTTCTATTTTCCGCTTGTCACTGCCAGTGCAGGCTCTTAAAATAACTGGCTACTTTAAACCATGCTCCTTTGTTCCCTGGCTGAGCACCGCTGGATGCCAGCTGGAGAGGAAGGGAGGTGAAGTGTCAGGGCCCCGTGGAGAGATTTAAARGAGATTTGTGGTGATGGGGACAGTGTATTACACCCCGAGTCCTGCAAGCTGCTCTCTGCCTTGCTACCAGCAGGGCCCCATGTTGTGGGATTTCCCAGGGAAGCACTGAGTTTGCAGGTTCTCTGCTACCACCCAAACCTCATCCAGGCTCCAAGGAGGAAGCCATGGGTCTGCACCTCGGTTTTGCAATCAGCAGGCATCCCCTTTGGACTGCTCACAGTCCCCTCCAACTTCAGACCCCCACCCTCAGGACTGCCCCTTTCCCACCCTCGCACCGTCTGCTTTGCAGCAAATTGTTTAAAGCATGAAAGCTCCTGAGCGCTGGAGGGAAGAGGTGGGATGGAGGCCACACAGCTCCCTTGACCCCAGTTAGTGTGGGAAAGGGCTACGGCAAAACTGGTTAGGAACTGGCAGCCAGCCCCAGGGGAAGCAACAGCTAAGCCTGGGCTTATCCCTCCCAAGCCAAGCGCCAGGGCAGCGGATGCAAATCCTGGGCAGGCCAGGAATTGCCTGGCACCTCTCCCAGGGTGTTTGCACCTTCATTCTCGGGCACCCTAGGAATGTGGTGTGACGGGGAGAGGGGATTCCTGCAGCCAGGGGGAAACGGGTGGGGGTGCTCCAGGCTGGGCTCCACCACCTGCAGGCACCGGGGCTGGGCCAGAGCCCGGCTTGCAAGTGCTACATCGGAGTCTTGTGCCATGCCTGGGCACGTCCCCCTTTGTTTATTCCTTCGACTTATTATTTTATTTGACTATTTATTCCTGGCTGCCTTTTTCTCACGGTGGCTGTGTTTATTTAGCACGCCAAGCCTGGAGTCCGCCGAGCTCGTGCTGCCACAGAGCACAGCCATAACCCGGGCACAACAAGTGGCACGACAGCAACCCTGCGCTGAGGTTTCTCCCAAGGGCCTGGTGGGTTGTTTGCAATGGGTGGGATGGTGTTTTGAGGGGACAGTGGGATGGGGACAAGAGGGTGGTCACACATGCTTGGCGCTGTTGATGGTGCCAGCACGCAGCCACACCAAAGGGYTCCAGTACCCACGTGCCTGCCCACCAACACAACCCTGTGGGGCTGTGGCAGCTGCACCAAACAGAGAAACTCTGGGCTGGATGGAGGCAGGTTTGGAAAGTGCAAGGGTGGTCTGCAAAATGATGCCATCCCCATGACATCAGTGATGCTCCTTGGGGACCTGTCCCCACCAGCTTTCTAAGGTCCCAGGTGGTCCCAGGTCTGAACCCCTGTGTGATGTGGAGATGCCAGCAAGCCATCAGCCCTCATCCCTCCATTCCCAGGCCCTATGGGGCATCTCCCATGGTGACAGCCCCCAAGGACCCAAATCACTGGGTCCTCGTGATGCTGAGGATGTGGCTGCGGCTGGGGGCCGGGGAGCCATGGCAACCCAGCAAGGATGGGGGTTACCATGGCAATGAGAGGCGCAGCATCCGGAGCTGGCTTTGGGCAAGGGATGCTCCAGGTGGGATGGGAAGCAGGACCAGGGAAGTTCCCCGAGGCTGGGGAACGCCAAAGCCTCAGCTTAGAGTCCAGGAAAGCTGCCCGGCTCTGAGGGCTGCTCCTGGCCCACAGTGCCTGTTGAGACTGGCCAGATGGAGGCCAGCAGGGTCCATGCTCTGTGCTTGGCCCTGCTGTAGCCCCACTGTGCTCACTGCTCAGTCCAGAGGAGCAACCATCTCTGCAGGACATGCAGGGTCTTGGGTTTTTTGCAGCCAGGAGGGTCTGCCAGCATCTCTGAATATGAGCATGAACCCCAAACATCTTGTCACCCCATTTGGGGGTCACTACTCCCCAAGTGGGAATGTCTCTATGGGGTCAGGCTGTGGCACAAAGCTGTTTCAGCCCCTAAATCTCTGGTTTTGGAGATTATCTGCTCCCTGTGACTGAGGCGGGCACTCAGCTGACCCCAGMTCAGGGTTGAGCATGCAAAGGGCCTCTGCACTGGCATTTCAGCTGCACCCCCTAAAATGTCCCTAATGGGGCCAGGATGCTAATTGCCTGGTCAGCAAAGGTGTCATGTCTGAGAGAGTAATGAGCTGGGTGAGGACCCCACTGCACTGCATCACCAACTGATGGTCCTGCCTTGCCCCCACAATCCCACAGCTCCTGCTCACCAGTGCATTCCCACCCTGCCGGCCCCATCCTGCCGCAGGGCTGGGAGGCAGCGAGGGGAAGGGGGCCATGGGAGSAGGAAATGGACCTCCCAGCTGGGAAGCACACGAGAGAGTGACATTTGCCAGACACTGATGCTGCTTTTGATAAAGCGCAGGGGGCAGTTTGCTGCCCACAGGCACCCACGTTTCCCACACCTCCCCGCAGCTGGGGGACAAACCTCAKCCCCCAGCCCTGGAGGCTTTGCCTCCCACAGAGCTGGAGCCACGCGAGGCTGGATGCCTTCCCTTCCCTTTCAGCCCYGCCAGTGGACTGCAGAGCGGGGGGAAAAGGCACAAATCCTGATTTTTATTTATTTTTTGTGTGGCATTTGTCAGCACCTGATGCAGAAATGGACAGTGTCACCTGGATAGCATCAGCATGGTTGCGACACGCACCCTGCAGCAGGGACAGGGCCTGCTCTCCAAACACACAAGCCTCATCAGATTTTCCCAAGGGCACATCCCCAGCGCAGGAATGAGCCCAGAAGCCAGGATTACAGCCACCCTTCCTTCTCATGCTGCCTCCCAGGGCTACAGCAGCTGGTAGGTCCTTTCCCCCTGCAGAAATAGTGGCTGAGCTCTGCTGCAAGCACACGCCAGCAAAAGGGGCTGGCGGCCGCTGGCAGCCGCTTCCAGCGATTCCACCCTGGAGCTTGTGGCTGGGCTTTAGATCTGCTAAGCCTGCTTCAAACTTTGCACTGGGAGAAGTGATTTGTCTGCAAATGTTATGTGGTTAAAATAAATGCAGAGAATTTTAATCCTGGGAATTTGGAAAGTAGGAGATTTAAAATAACAAAACCCTTTCATATGGCACTTAATCCGAAATTAGCTGGGTTTTAAGTTTTATGGCAGTAGCTGATCATTCCTCGGCCACCTCCCGCTCGGCATGGAAAGGAGGGGGCTCCCCAAATCCCCATAGCAGGGGGCAGTRGGGGCTGCAGGATGAGCTCTCCCGGTCCTGCCGTGCCTCGCTGTGCCAGGGCAGTGCCTGAGTAGTGACGGCACTCTTTTTGTGTTGACGTGGAATGGATCTCCCACAGCTACTTAAGGTTTTAATTGCCCTGTGATTAAAGTTTTCATTACTAAGCAATTAGCACCTGAAATTTTAAGTGCTGAAGTGTTTAACTGCATCCTGAAGCTGCCAGAGGTGAGGGGTGGTGGATGTGGGTGGGACAGGAGAAGGTTTTGAAGTGGGGACCATGAGCAGCAGGAGGTGGCTTCCTTGCTGGGCCCCAGCCGGGCTGGCACGGGTGCTGCCGGCCGCCCCGACCCGCTGGCAGCACCAAACTCCTGGCAGCACAGGGAGGAGCTCCTGGAGGGGCAAGCACCCAGGGAGCCTGGGAAGGAGACAGGCTGGAGCCGGCACTGGTCTGGCGAGGAACACACCGGCTGGGCRAGCTGGCTCCCGGCAGTGCTCCCTGCCCTGGGAATGGGGCCCCACAGGGCTCCCCTTGCACTGAGGATGGCACAGGGACCCCCCAGCAGCCACACGGCTGACCCAGGTGCCTGCTCAGATGTTGTCCCTCTGAGTGCAGCCCGCTGGACAGAGGACTTGGAGATGTCACTTGATGCCATGGTGGCCCCACTGCAATGGTGTCCAGCCCAGAAACATGGGGGAATCCCCACCCAGCTTTCTGCATCCGCAGCACAGCTGTGCTCCAGGTGAGCAGACAATGGAGGCCTCTTGCAGGGCTTTTTCTTGCATTCATGCAGTTCCACCCTTCAAACACATGTCCCCGTACCTACCTTGTGGCCATGTGCTCCTGGGACTGGCTGCCCGGTGAGGAGTATACTCCCTTCTGTTTGTTTTTAGACTCTTGCTGGGTAATTTCATTTGATGCCTCTTAGATCTTCTGAGAAAGTAGGAATAATTGTTCCCTATTCACCTTTCCTTATGAAATTGCAGCTGAGGTTGCCRCATGCAAAGGAGGTGGGGGGTGGTGGCTGGCACAGCGGGCAGGGTGTGTGGGTGCACCCATGGTTGACATGGACCCATCACCAGAGCACATCAGGGCCGTCTTTGGAAATGTCCAGTGCAAGTCAAGCTTTCTCCAGCGATGGAGTCTCTGCATGAGAGATTTCTTATGGAGAGAGGGTTGGGCTGGGTTGTTTGTCCTCTGAACCTTCCATGGCCGTTGCTGCTTTTCGAGGTTTTCTTTTCATCTCTGCCACTCCCTGTCTGCACAGGAATGCCTCCCAGGGGCACCGTGGGCACCGCAGCTTTGCTGTGCAGGCTGGAGGCTGTTCTAAGGCAGAGCATCACTATCTCAGGTCAGTGCTGCAGACAASCTCCCCTGCCTATCCCACAGCCCCACGTTTCATCTCTCAGCCCATCCCTRTCCACATCTGGCCAACACAGTGCCCGTTGCAGCCTTATTCAGCTCCTGCCATCACCCCATGGATCCAGGAGGGGATCAGGGCTGGATGAATGTGTATTGTGTGGCTGGGAGCTGTCTGTATTTATACAGACGTGCACGTCCCCCAGCCACGCCGTCACCCYGTCCCTCGGGGGCCACAGCAGCGCCATCCCCAGCACCGAGCCCATGCCCAAGCAGGCGCGTTGGCACTGAAGAGCCAGCCCCTGCCAGCAAACACCACGCAGTTACCACAGTTATTTGGTATTGTGCAGGCGTCGGAGCCTTGCCAGCGCTGCTCCCCAGGCTGCCCACCAGCTGCARCACACAGGCGGCCACCGGGGCTCCCTGGCCAGCGAGCTGCCCCGAAATCCTCAGCCCCCCGGCTGAGACCGCGGCGCTGCGCCCGCCGGCACCGGGGAGAATGAGGCCCCGGGGAGAGACCGGCGAGCAGCACCAGCCCAGTGGGAGCGAGTGGGGGCTCWTTAATTACAGCACGTGGGGAGCGACGCGATTGTATAGAGCATCCTCCCCCATTCCGCGCACCCCCGCTGCCTGCTCCAATTTCTCATCCTATTCTGAAATAAATTCCTTTCGGGCTGAAATTTGCCAGGCATGGCTTGGCTCCAAGGGGAATTCTTGGAGAAAGTTTAAGTAAAATTGGTTCAGCCATTTTTGAGTTATTCAAGTGTGAATAAGCAATTTCCCCATGTGCTCCGTTCAGAAATTTTGTGCTTGGGTAACTCAGACCTCTGGAATTGCAGAATAAACGAGGTTTCTGCATCTTGCTAAGCCGGCAGGGAGGGGATTTCCCGGGAGTGACTTCACGGGGAGACAAAAAATCTTCCCACCCTGAGCCTAGACCTTGGCTAAGATTCTCAGCCTCTCCATCAGCCCCCAGCCCTCTCCTTCCCCACTGATGCTGCGTTGTACCCCGGTGCATGTGTTAACAATGCCAGCTTCGTCACTCACTTCTCTGCTGCTCATCTCCTKGAGTGACAGCTTGTCCAAGCCAACAACTTCTGCTTCTTAGCTCAAACTTTGGTATTTTCCACGAAAGCAATCCCCTTAACTGCTGCTTTGCTCCCCAGCCACTTTCTTTTACCTGGAGAGTGCAATGCTCCACTTGCTGTCCCTCACAGAGATTTATCCCAGTCACGTGTCATATGTCCTGTCTTAAATTAGCACACTGGCTCTCTTGGGCTTGGCTTTTCCTTCGGGAACTGTGCCCAGTGGTGCTAGAGCCCTGTGGCAGTCCTTGGGGTACAGCATKCTGGCAACACTCCCTGCAGATCCTGGAGGATGCCAGCATTCTTGCAGTAGGAATCTCTCATCTCCAAATTGTCAGCTGCCCAGGCAGAGCTCAGGTCTGTGCCAACCTCTTTCGCCAGGACTTGAGAAGCCAATTTTTTCCAAGAGATGGAAGGAAAATGCCCATCCACAGCYCTGATGGGTGTGTGTAGCAGAAGGCAGAGGGAATATAGATACGCTCTGTATATATCCTCACAGAGGAGAGGTCAACCACTAGTGCAGGGCCAGGGCTGGGGCTGCATGGCAAGGGAGTTTCTGGGGCAGGTTTCTGGGGCAGGAGCGCTGTGGGGAGGTGCCACTTGCAGATGACAGGTGTCTGTGGGGACAGCCCAGATGGCTCTGCCAGGGGGACAAGGTTCCCCAGGGTGATGCAACCAGCCATGCACCCCACTGCCCCTGGATCTGCTGGTGTTTCAGCCACCCCCAGGGACCAGGGCCATCAGCATTCCCCAATACCATCKATTTGGGGGATTTTGCTAAGCCCAAGAGAAGCCTCCCCAGGCATCTGWGGGGCAGATGCAGTGCAGAGAGCCAGGACAGGTTGCAGCCTGTGTCCCACACCTGTCATGGCGGGTATGTGTCTGTCCTGAAGGACGTGGAAGTGCCATGTCCAACCACTGGGACAGTGTGTGTGAATACATCATCCCAAGGAACCAGAGCCTGTCCCACACAGGGTCCCAAAACTTTCCAATGGCAAAGCCAGGATCGAGGGAAAGAAGACTGAGGCATCCAAGGCTTGGAAACTGGCTGCATGTACGATAACCAGCACCTTCTCCCACAAAGAATGTGATGGGGAAGACACATTGTGGGTGGGGGTAGGAGTCCTAGGAGKGGTCAATAGTTTRAACTTGGCCAGCATCACAGCATTCMTCCSTATAACTGTGGTGAGAATCACGGTGCATTGGGGATGGGATGAGTGGGGAGGGTTGTGATACATTGAGATGGGATAGGTGAGATAGAATGGGATGTATGGGTTGGGCTGGGGGAGGATGGGGTGAGATTGGTTGGCAAAGGGTGGGATGCATGAGAGATGGGACGGGACTGTGGAGAATGGGATGGTACAGGTAAATCAGGCTGCCAGACAGTCCCGTCATCACACACTCCACCAGGTTCACGCACTCAGGCGCACCCGGTGGGGCGGGGGAGAGCGCAGCGCGTACCGGGGGTCTGGGGGCAGGCCGGGAGCGCGGCCCCTTTAAGGGCCCAGTTCCGCGGGCGGCCGCTGGGTGGGGCGCGCTCCCCGCCCTGCACCTCCCGCGCCAGGGGGCGGGGCCACGGGGGGCGCGCCGGCCAGTGCCCGCCCCCTCCAATTCATCTTTCCGCTGAGGCTCCGCCCCCGCCCCGGCACCGCCCAATCGGCGCCGCGCTCGCCGTCGCCAGGGGCGCCGGGTTGCCAGGGGCGGGGTGATTGGCGGGCGGGCCCCGCCCCGCTCGGCTCAGCAGCGGCGGCGGCGGCGGCGCCGCCAGAGCGCGAGCGTGGCGCGGCGGCGAGAGGAGCCGCGCGTGGCGCCGAGCTCGGGACTGCCCGGCGGGGCCGCCCGCACCGCCCCCGCCATGGCCGCGGCCCGCCCGGGGGCCCCCCCGCCGCCGCCGCCGCTGCTCCCCCTCTTGCTGCTCCTGCTGCTCCCCGGCGGCCGCCGCGCTCTGGAGGGTGAGTACCGGGCGGGCGTGCCCGTCCGCCGCACCGGGGCCCGGGCTGCACGCATCCTTTGGGGTGTCCCCGGCCCGTCGTGGCTCAGCTCGACTTGTCGTCGCKGCGCGGATGCCCGGTTGTCCCCGCGGAGAGCTCGCCGCAGCAGCCCCGCTCTCAGCGCTCAGCCGCCCTCAGTAGGTTTCAGAGTCAACGCCCCGTGGAACCGAGCCCGGCGCGGCAGAGCCGCGGCATCCGCGGCCGGCGGCTGCTGGCAGGGAACGGCGCCTCTTTGGATACTCGGTTCACGTTTCGAGGCTTTTCGCCACGACCGAGAGGGCTGGAAAATTAATATTTCTTTCAGTGGAAGCTCGCGACGTGCCAGAACTGGTGGGGCCGCGGAAGGAGTGTCCGTGTGCCGTGTCCGGCTCCATCCCTTCCCCGGCAGGGCTCGCAGCGCTGCTACCTTAACCCCCGAGGCTCCAGCGTGGGACCTCCGGGGCGAGTGGCGAGTGGCCACGCGTGCCGACCCCGATCGGGTCTGCGCGCCGCGGCTCGCCCACCCTCGAGCTCCGATGGAGTTGGGAGTAGAACGGGGAGTAATTGTCTCCCTCTTGGAGAGTGCCCGGTCCACGGGGCAGCGCCATTGCACCCCCAGTTTTGAGCGAGGAAGGAAGCTTTTGGCCCCGCTGGGGTACCGGGAGTTCCCGGGCGGGCAAGGCGGGTCGCACTGCAGAGGAGAAGAGGGCCCGGACGGGTTTTTGTCTCCGCACAAAGTGTGCGGAGCTCCGGCCGGAGTGCCAGGGGCCGCGGCGTTCCGGTGTCCGGTAACCGAACCYGCTGCCGGAGCGGCGGGAGTGGGCTGGGGAGGGAGGAACGGAAGGGAAGGGAGATCCTCCGGTCGGAGCGGAGCTGTGGGTGCCCCCGCCCGGGCGGGGGGCGGCGGGGTTGCTCGGAGGCGGTGTCGTACTCGGGCTCCCGCTGCCGTCGCCCCGCGTTGCGAGGTTCGGGCCGCGGCGCCGGGGGTGGCCGTGGGCAGGAGCCCTCCCCCGCTGCGGTGGTTGGGGGACATCTTTCCTCCGGCTTTGGGCTTTGTAGAAAGTTTGGGACGTGCTTGTCTGCGTTCCTTTTCATCTTCCCTCCGTGCTGTTTCTTTTTCTTTAAAAGGGAAAAGAAAATAAAAACCCTTCGTCCTTTGTACGCTGTAGCAGTCAGAGCTGTGGGCCTGCCAGGTCCGTGAGCTCCCGGACGCAAAATCTGTACGCGAGCGGGAACCCCGCGGCAGGGTGGGGAAGGGAGAAGCCGCCGGCACTCAGCCCTCCTGGGATGGAGGCTCCCGAGCACCCGCCCGGGGATCCCTGCCTTCTGGAGAGGTGCCGGAGGATGAAGTTGTGGGCAGGGAGCCCGGCGGGGCCCCACGCTTGCGGGTAGCCCCTCGCAACCTGCTTCCCATCAGTGGTTTGGGAATCGGGATAGCTGGCGTGCGGGCTGTGCATCACCTGGGGCTGATACCTTCAATCCCTGGGAAGGCAGGGAGTTCCAGCCTCTCCCCAGTGCCGCCCGGGGATGGAGCAGTGTGAAGAGTCAGATGGAGAGAAAATAAACAGCCCCTGCTGAGGAGTCACTGKTTTTTTTCAGCTTCCCGAATGTGTGGAGGGGTCACAGGCCGAACATGCCGTCTGAGAGGTCAGGGCCCAGCTGGGTGCCAGCCCGGTGGGACCACTTTGGGGCTGGCTGGCAGCTGCCCAGCGGTTTTTGAGCTGGCCCCGATTCCCCTGGGATTATTTTTTCTCCTTTGCCTTTGCTCTTGTTTGAGCTGGAGGGAAAGTTGCAGTTGGCCCAGAGAGGTATCTGCCTTGACCAGCTTGGGAAAGCCGCTGCTCGCATCGGAGTCAGCTCCCGCTCTTCTGCTGCGTTGGACATTTCTGTCCGCGCTCAACGCTGCTTCCTGACGGGGACCGGCGCGTTCCAGCGGTTACTGTAAATCTCATGTGCACGTTTGTTTGGATATTTTAGTGCTGATCATAAATCTGGCGTGGCCATAAATCTGTACGCACGTCCTGCACACAACGGCAGCGAGCAGTCCCCAGACCCGGCCACTTCACCRTCCCCTCCGAGGTGCAATGGACTGGGCTTGCGGCTGGTGCTGGGCTGGAAGGGCAGGGGGCTTTGGGGCTGGATGGCGCTCCCCATTCCCGAGGGGATGGCGGGGAGTTGGGTTTCTTTACAAGGCCCCACGGGGGTGGAGGAGAAAAGCCGCGCTCGGCAGCAGCTCAGTGAGGGCTTTGTGCTGCCGAGGAGAAAATGGTTTCTCTCCAGATCCTGTAAGTGCGCTGGGTCTGTTTGAAGTTACAATGTGTTTTTCTTCTCCGGTTCAGCAGTCCCCGGGCCGGCTGCAGAAGGAATGCTCTATCCGGGGGCAACAGCGGATCCTTTCTCCAGCGCAGGGGTTTGGGCTGAGGAGTTTGTCCCAGTGGGGCTGTGGGAGCAGAGGCCCTGTGGGGAGCAGACACGGTGGAACAGCGTGGGGAATGTGCTGCGTTCCAGGCTCTTGCCAACCATCCAGGGGTAAAACCCCAGGCTTCAAAACACCCTGGCCCAAGGGAGCATGGACAGCCACAGACTGGATCTGCCTGTCATCCTGGGGGTGCGGATGGACTGGGACAGGGACCTGCTCTCCCTAGGAGCCACTCTCCCAGCCCCTTCCTGCCCTGAGCAGCCTTTTGGATTCAGGACTCCATTTAAACTTGGGGTTTCCCACGTGTTTCCCCACAAGCTCCCATGCAGAAGCAYGGTAGTTTGCTGCATGTAGTCCTAAGCAGACTCGGGCTCTAGTGAAATAGCCAAACCCCTCAATGCAGCAAGAATTCTAGGGGGGATTTTCTTCATCTGGACTCTGCCCAGTGGCACCTCCAGAYCCCAGCTGGGTGTTACACAGACTGACCATGCTCCTCTGTGCACCGACAAACCCGTGCTTCATTGACCCCTGTTCTGGAACTGCCAGGTATTTTCTTGGCACAGAGATTTGCTTTCTGTTTAATTACTTTTYACAGAAATGGCATGTTTCTTGGCGGGGCGATGGGGGAAGTTGGCCCTGCTGTTTTATGGATGCTTGGGGCAGGGCTGTGAGGGAAAGCAGATCGTGGGGCTCCACAACACTCGCTGGATTCATTAAATCTCCCATTCCTCKCTAAAAGCTGCACTCGAGGAAGCCTTCCTGTCTGTGTTCCCGAGGAGGGGAGGAGAAGGGCTTTCCTTTGTGTCAAGTGGAGCATGCGGAGAGCCGGGGAGAGGGRAAACTTGGAGCACCGGGGTCCATTTGCAGCCCCACGTTTCTCCCTCAGTATACAGCGAGACTGTGGCTGCCTGGCCATGCCTGCCCAGCCCTTGCGATTGGGAATAGCGGCCTCTGGTTTTTAAGRAATGAACCGAAACTCCTTGTTTTGTTATGATGACTTACTGCAAGAGATATTTGGGAAAACCAGTTTGTTGCATTTTCTTTCCGTGAGCCGTTTGCTGCTGCCGCTGGAGCAGGGGAGCTTGGCGTTTAATTAAAACAGCCCCAGCAATCTGAATCACAGACTTGCATGTTTTTAAAATTGTAGCTGTTCCTGTTGTGCTGAGTCAAACTGGTTTGTCGGGATTAAGCGTCTCCGCCTGGGAGCCGCGCTGGGGGAAGGGTGCTGGGGCGGCCCCGGGGTCGGGATCCCCGTTCCCAGCTGGGGCAGACCGCAGGGTGGGTGTCAGCCTCCCCCGGAGGAGAACCCTGGCAAAGGGGGACCCTACCCAAGGGCTGTGGCGGGGCTGGTGGTTGCCATTACCGCAAGCTYCTCCGCGGTTGAAGCCATAATGAGTCGATGTTGTTTCTGGGTCCGGCGTGTTCCCATGAAGTGTTTGGGGGATGGTTGGGATGGGGATGCCCCCCCATGGCCAGGAATCTCCTTGCAGAGCCAGACAGAGCCACATGCCCCAGGGGATGGGGTGCCATCTTGAAGGCCAGGCAGCCTGTTGCAGTGACACTCCCACCCGACYGGGACCGTCCCATTTGAAGTCATGTTTTGGTTTTTATTGCATTTTTGTTGTTGTTGTTGTTGTTGCTCCAAACCCAGCCCTGTGCTCTGGCTGGGCGGTGCTGGCAGTGGGGCATGGGCCGTTCCCTCTCAGAGCTGAGCCCCATGTGGGGGCCATTTTGTAGGGAGGACGGGTGGGTGTCCTGCCTGTGGAGGGACAGGCTCGGTGCTGTTGGTGAAGCCTCATCCTCCTGCACTTGGGGRCCATTATTACCCACTCTCAGCACAGGACCGAGCTTGGGAGTGGAGCAAGATCCCCTTTCCGCAGGGCCGCATCCCTTTCCCCGCAGTGCCACCGCTCCCAGAGTGGCTGCATCCGTCCCCTGGTTCCTGCTTCCCCCCGGCACAGCCCAGCCCTCCAGCCTGTGCTCCCGGCGCTGGGAAGGTGGCGAGCCCAGAGCTGGCTTCGCATGGCCGCCCCGCTGAAGAGAGCGGGAGCCATCTTGGGAAGAGGCCGGAGCACAGCAGCAGGGCCGAGTGCCGGCCCCATGGCCGCTCTCCATGCATTGCCAGCCTGTGCAGGCCAAGGGTCCCGGGCTGGGACAGCCGGGGGGAGGATTTTGCTGGGGGGTTCTCTTTATTTTATTTTTGCCCATGGCTAAGCCCCGCTGCGCTGCCGGGCCTGGCGTTTCTCATGCATGTGGCAGGAGCTGTTGACAAACACCTGTTTCCCGGCCCCCTCCCCAGGAATGCCCCGGGGGCCCTGCGGGGGCTGGAGGGTGGGCAGCAGGGATGTCCCCTCCCAGGGGAACCCTCCCCCAGGACTCTCCTGCCCAGCGGCAGCTGCAGGGGGGGATTTGAGCCTTGCTGTTCCTCTGTGAGATGTGGCTGTCGYGCAGGGCTGCCGAAATCATCCCYGTCCTGGGTAAGGGACAGTRCTGTCCCCATGTCCCCTCCGCCCAGTGCTGCGTCTCTCGGGTGCTCAGTGCCTGCCCAGCAAGGGCTGGGGCGCAGGGGGGACCCCACGGGGAGGGGGGGGCACGCACACGCGGCGTGCTATCCAAGGCCTTTTTTTATTAATGAGAAAAATGTGCAGGGCTTGAACGATCGCCAGGAACAGATTTATTCTAGTTCCCCAGAAATTAAACCGAAATGAAGGAGCGAGTCAGCCCGGCCCGGCACCCCCTCCTGACTCTGTGCTTGTTTTAACTTTGGAAGAATCTGACTTTGGGGGTGGGGGAGGTGGAGAAGGGAGGGGGGGCAATATTTGGGTTTAAGCAGTTCCAGATGGGCTTGGTGCTCTCCGAGAGCCGAGGAAGCGAGCAGAGAGCAGCGCTGAGATTTGGGTAACTGCCCCAGGCAGTAGAGAGGAGGGAGATCTTGGCAGAAACTCCCACTCTGCACTGCCGGGATGGGATGGAGCTTGGCAGCCAAGCTACCCGTCTGTGGGGCGAGCCTTTGGATATGCACCGAGTAACCTTTTTTGGGGAAGGGGTGGGTTTTTTTTTTCTTTTAAATGTCATTACTCCTTCTCTGGGCACTATCCAAAAGTACAACCTGGAAAAAAATGGAGCTGGAGGGGGAGAGGGGCCTTTTGGATCTCAGCCTGACGCAAACAGTTGCCCTGYGGAGGCAGGCCTGCAGTACCGACCGACTTTTCTTCCTTCGCCTGGGGACTTTGGGGCTCTCCATCCACCTGCACCAGCCCAGCTAAGCTTGGTGGCCCCACGGGGACATCTGCCCCATGAAACCATGGCCACAGGGCATTGGGGTCACAGAAGGAGGTGGCAGGAGTGTCCCCATCATAACATGTCCTGGAAAGGAGGGTGGMTTTGCAGGCCCAATTGCTGCCTGTGTCCTAGTCAATGGCATTCGTGGCTCGAACAGGTCTGGTGTCTCCTGCTCGGATGAGTTATTTCTGTGGCAGCAGAGGGTAGCGGCTTGGCCATTCCTGCTGGGGACGGCGACCTATAAATCTGTCCTGCCTGCTGGCTGTAGAGCTGCCGCCCGCTTGGCACGTCTGGTCACACTGTCCCTATGGCAGGGAGCTGCAGCAGGCAGCCGCTTCCCCTGGGCCAGGCAGGGACATTCATGTCCCAAGTGGACAGTCTGGCAGCAGGCAAGGATGAGAGGCTGTCTGTGGGATCTGTCCATTCCTCTTTGCACACAGCCTGGCACAGCAAAAGCATCTTTTCCTCCTGGAGAAGCTGAAGCAGCAAGTACCAGGCCGCATCCACCACGTGGGCAGGGATGGCAGCTCTTCCTTGGCCATGCTGACCCTGGCGTAGCACGCTGGGCTCTGACATCCGAAATCCCCGTGGTATTAATAGAACAGTAATTGCAGTGCAGGGCTGGGCTCGGGCAGCTGGCTCCTGTCCTCTCCCAGCATCCGTACAGCCTTTCTGCAGGAGCGGGGCCTGGCAGCGGGACCTGGCAGGCTTTGGGGGCAGCGGACGGCACGTGTCCTTGGCGTGCAGCTGGAGGACAGAAGCTGCTGTCCTGCAAAGGTCCCAGGCTCCCAGTGCTGTGCTTTGGAGAGGGGTGCACACAGCATGATGCTGGTAGGTGCTGGAGCCCAGCTTGGCATGGCCCTGCTCGTAAAATGGCAGCAATCAGCCCTTTCCGCCTTGACCCAGTGCGTGACCAGGCGGAAAGGAGCACCCATCCCTCCCCACATCGCAGCCGCTGCCACTTGATCTGCCTTTTGTAGAGCTGGCACCTGTCCTCTCTCACATGCTTCAGTCTGTCTCGCAGCCGTCAGGAAACAGCTCCTGGTGAGGAGCACGTGGCCGGAAAACCCTCTTCAGCCAGTTAGCGGATGGTGGGTCGGTGATGGGGCAGGGCTGGATGGAGGGAGCATTCCTGTCCCGCTCCACCCCACGTGCCAGGCAGCTCCCAGTCATCTGGGAGCTGAATCTGRCCACTGCAGAAGATATTTGGGTCAGGTGGGGAGGGCTACGAGAGAGATGCAGTAGGCCAGTGGGTCAGAGCCATGAGACCGTCTCCTGGCTTGAGGTTAATACACCAGTGTAGGTGTGGGATTGGGAAATGAAGGATGCATCCTTGGAGCATCCTTGGAGCAACCTTGGAATCAGAGTTTTGGGCCCTGCCGTGAGCTTACCATGGTGCAGGCAGGGCTTGAACCAGCAGTGGTGAATGATGCCAGGACTGGCAGTTCTGCCCACCCCTGGCTGGGCTCTCCGGGCAGGGACTGCCTGCYTTGGTGTGTGCATGCGCCCTGTGTGCACAGAGGGGCCTTAATCTCAGTTGGGGCCTCTGGGCCCTGCCATAATACAGAAATAATGAGTCTATTATTAAGTGCCCACAGTACTTCTTCACTCCGGTGGCTCGCCTCCAGCAGCAGGCAGAACCTGCCCCGCTTGAAGTGGATGTGTCATCATTTGCCTCAGCAAATCCAATCCCCTTTGATGATGGGCCAAACGCCCTTGGCATGAAGGGCCACAGCTGTGATACAGGCCCCTTTTTTTTCTTCCTTCCCTCCTGTCTTCCCTTTGTTCCCAGTTCATTGACAAGTCTGTGGCTTGCCCCGGACCTGGGGCAAGTGGATCTTGGTGGGCATGGGTGGTCAGAGCCCCTGTGCCCCCATGGAGAGGGGTGGGACAGGAGGCCAGCTCCCACGGCAGCCTCGCGTCTCCCCCCTCGGCACTGGGGAGCAGYAGGCGCCCTGCTCGGCGTAAGGACAGGTTCCCAGCGTGGGTGGTGATAGGGAGTGCTCCAGCCCTTCCCTTGGGCTGAACCGCACTGCCTGGCCTGCCCGGCCTGACAGTCGGGGAGGGCAAGGGTGGGACCAGCACAGCCCCCTGGCCTTGTGCTGGGCACTTGGGCAGATCGGTGTGCAGGGGGTCCACAGGAGAGATGGGATTCCTGTGGGAGGATGAGGGCATGTGAGCTGTGCAGCATGCTGGCAGTGCTGCCAGCCCCTTCCCTGCAGAGGGAACTGGCAGAGGGAACCTTTCCCAGGCTCCCAAACCCCATGCTTGGCACCTCCACCATGTGTACCCCCTGCCCGCTGAGGGTGCCTGCTGCCACCCTGCCTGCTGCCTCCCACCCTCACTGCAGCTTTCCTCCCTGCTCTCCTGGCTCTTAACTGCATCAGTGAGAGCTTTCCTCCCTGCAGTGCAGCTCCAGCACAAGGGGCTGCCAAGTGCCGAAACCTCCCAGCACKCCACCTCCTGCACTCCAAAGCTGCTGTCTGTGGTGTGCTCCATCCACAGAGCACATGGGCTRAGCGGGACAGGAGAGCATCCTCAGTGCAGCCCTGGAGCAGGGACATCCCCTGCTTGGGAGGAGGGTGGCTACAGGGTTTAGCTGGGGTCAGAGGGGGGAAGAACCCTCCTGGAGGGGGAGGAGGAGGGATCTGGGTGAGCTACATGCTTCAAGAAAACGTGTTGCGGGGTCTCCCAGACCTGACGCGCTCACRGGGCGCTCCTGTGGCTCAGCTTTTGTGTACGGAACGCTTGTCAGCGGGAAAAGTGCAACCTCAGGTTCTCTCCCACAGGCAGCTCTTTGTTCCCAGATAAAGGACCTTACACCAAAGGCCCTTTGTGCCGCTGCTCAGAACAGTGCTGGGATTAATTGTACCGATAGGTGCTTGAATGGGGAGCACGCAAGGCCACTCACTCCTGCCGTAATTATCTTCAAAACCGAGAAGGAAATTCAAATATGCAGAGAGATGCCCCTTTTGGTGGCTTTTTGACTAGCAGGCAGTCTCCAAGRTTTCAAGTACATCTCTAAACAAGCTAGCTTTCCTTCTAGAGGAGAAAAGCATGGCAGTAAGGGGAAGAGATGTCTGGCACCTCCGTTAGCAGCTACCATGGTGGAAGCCAAGCCATTTCCTGGGACAAATGGCCCAGCCATTGATGGCATTTGCAGGAGCTMAACGTGGGGTGAGTGGCCACATAAGGCAAACATGGTGCCACAGTGTGCATAGCTCCCAGAGAGCATGGGTGCGTTGCAGAACAGGTTCCTCTGTTTGCAGCAAGGCTGTGTGGGCGTCTTTACTGACTTCTCTCCCTTGCCTTCTTCCAGGATGCTCTGGACTTGTRTGAGCTGCCTTCTCTTCATCGAGGCAAAGAGCTGGCATCCTACATTGCCAGCGTATCCTGATAAAAGCCATAGTCCACGTATTCAAAGGAGAGAGCGTTCAAAGTGGAGTTTATTGGTGGAGACGATTGAGTCTTCCCCAGTGGCTTCATCTTGAAAGAATTTTGATACTTCCCCCCCTTTTCTGGCTCAGCCATCGCTCCGCGCGCGTCTGCCGCTCAACAGCGCGAGACGGGCTCTCTGGGCCTCTTAAGGGGGGAGTTCAAACGTTTTCGCTGGCCTCAGACCATGCATGCTGCATTCCTGAGCCTCAGCACCGGGAGAAAGAGGTCCCCGGCTCCAGATGGGTCCTTGCCAGGGCTTCAAACACCTAGTGAACTGCTGGGGACTCTGTGGAGGTGATGGGAGGGCTGTTTGGTACACGCTCATCTTTGCAGCTCGGGGTGTGCTTGGGAGGAGGCTTGCAGGGCAGGCAGGAGGCAGCCAGAATGATGCTCACAGCCTTGTTCAAGGAGTAARAATCTTTCCCTGTCCTGTGATCCCACTCTACCATGGAATTCCTGCTTGTGGAGTCAGCCATAGCCAGCTGTATGTGCTGAGCATAGCAAGGCTCCTGCTCCATCCCTTGCTTTTGGTTTTGCCCAGCTGAAGGTAAGGAGAGGACAACTCCCAGCACTGCAGACAGTGATAAAGCGAGCCTTAGGGTGACTTCCCCAAGCTGGCGAAATTGGGAGCCAATTTCCCGTTGACTAATGGGACCAGGCTCTTGCTGTGGTGTGCGGGATTGARGTGGCTTTGACTCAGTGTTCAGCCAGCCCTGATGCCATTCACGTCCCTCCACAGCACCTGCAGACCTGAACCACGCTGGGAAATCACCGGTGACACCTCTCATCCCACCTCTGACACCATGCACTGCAGGGGGAGAGCAGCTAGAGCTGCTCCTGAGCCACTGAAACCCAGTGCTTGGGCTCTCCAGCCCTGGGCATTCGCATGTGCATTTTCATGGGGTGTCAGTGTTTGGTGTACTCCAGTGTTTTTGGGAGAGAGGACCAGGCTCAGGGCCAGGCCACTGTGAGAGTTCTGTGGCACCTTTAATGGCAGAGAGTAGTTTCTGTGGCCCAGCTCAGCATGTGCCACCAGCCCCTGGACCATGCAGCACAGAAGCCCGCAGGGCCTGCTACCCACAACCTTCACAGTGGCWGGCTGCAAGGGTCTGGGAGGCTCCACTGACCCCACCTGGGTCACTCCCGTGGCTGCAGGAAGCCCCCTCTGCCCTCTGTGCTTAGCCTGTTTCCTTTAGCTGAATCGCTCAGTGATTTTTTTTTTTATTATTTCCCCTCCCCGCTCTCTCAGTGTGGTTTACGTGGCTCTCGCGCCAGCAGCCGGCTTGGCTCTGTCAGTTTTTTCTCTCCTCTGCTGGTCAGATGGCAGATGCTGCCAAATTAGGATGCAGGCAGCGAGCCTCCTGTCCAAGCTGAGGTTCTACCCACGGCCAACACTTGAGGGGAAGGACGCTGCCAGAGGGGAYGACAGCCATGGCAAGGGCTTGCTACATGGGGCCTGCTGCTGTGCAGGAGAGTTCCCGCATTCCCTGGACAGGTTTGGGAAGCAAACACCTACCAATGGTCTGGTCAGTCCAAGCTATGCTGTGGCTTGCCACAGCATCCTTGTGTCGCTCTGCTTGCGGGCACACCCTGCCACCCAGATCCCCATCTCCACAGCCTGACTCACCGCCACAGCCGCTCATCCATCAGCAGCCCCAGCCCTGAGCATGCAGGACATCCCTTCCCCGTTCCTCCTGCAGAGACAGCTCCCAGCTGGCTGTACCAGCAGCAGGGCCCTGCCCCGGCTGGACCTGCACAGAGTGTCCGCACCGGGAGCTGGCAGCCCCGCACTGTGAACACCGAGCACGCGCTTGGCTCTGCTCGCCGCCAGCACGGCGTGTCTGGGCCCTCACGGCACCGCTGTGCCCTTATTAGGGCAGCCACTGCGGGGCCTGTCCCTCAGAGAGGTGTGGGCAGCCCCCCTCTGGAACCTRCTCCCCCATCATCTGGCCCTGCCCGCCCGCTCTGGCAGCCACCCCATGCAGGGGTCTGGGAAGCGCAGCAGCGTCTCAGTGGTCTTGTGGCCATGCAGAGCCACACTTGGGCTCCTGCTGGAGTTCAATAATTGATGGCGTGGGAAATGGGAATGAAGAGGGATGGCAGCTTGTTGTGTCCCCTGAGCAGGTAGTGCCATGGGACTGAGCAAAGGATGCTTTATGGATGTCCAGTCCCATTCTGCCAATCCTGTGTCCCAACTTCCTGCATTACCTGCTTGGCAGAGGGCTTCTTCCTCTTCTCCCTTTGTTTTTCCCAGATACCTCTAGTTTGTGTTCTTGAGAAGCAGCAAATAACCACTGCCCAGTAACCATCTGTGCCCTGTTGTAGATGCTGCCTCTCTGCACCTCTCCTGTTGGGGAACTGGCACCATGAGAGGTTTTCCTCTCTCTGTCCCCAGTGCCRTGTCCACTGCTAGTGCCACCAGCCCACAATGGGACTATGTGTTTGCTCCAGGCAAACAGCCTGGGTGAGAAGCWGGCTCACTGGCCCAGATGGGAACCTGGCAAGCCACGAGGCAGGTCAGAGAGCCCACGTGTCCCCAGATGTGCTTGTTTATCTGTGCCGTGGTGGCACCCACAGCCTGTCCACCCAACTTGTCTTGGGAGCTGCTGGCGGGTGTCCCCAGGGTGGCACATGGGAGGAAGATGTTTACCTCCAGTCAGGCTCCATCCGAAACCCTGCAATGCGTGAGTGCTTCCTTCCTCCTCCACACTTCCTCCCTGGCCAGGTCAGCCTGGAGTTTTCCTGGGGTGGAAGGAAAGAAGCTGAAACTGCCTYTTACTGTGGGGCTGAGCTGTGGTGCTGGCACAGCTGAGCTGCCCTGGCATGTCCTTGTGCCTCAGCTGTTGAGAGTGAGCGGTTCCCAGCCTGCTGCTGGTTCTGGGAGAGCCATGTATCCCTGCCCCTCATCTCAAGCCTGGGTGGGCTGAGAAGGGGACGGATGGATGGGCAGCCCTTGGGGAGCTTCACGGAGTTTGGGATGGGGCCATGTCTGTGTCTGGGGAGGGGGATGCCCTCACCTGGGAGGTGTTTTGGCGCTGGTCCTGGGTCCTGCTCAGTGCAGGCAGCAAAGCCCCCTTGAGCACACCAGAGTCTCCAGGCATTTGCAGCCCCCACTTCTTCTGAACCCCCATAGACCTAGGAGAGGGTCCAGGGGATCCTGGGCTGCCTGCTCTCCTCCAAACAGCCTAAGGGCCATTTCTGGAKTGTGGCTCACTGGGCCAGCAGCTCTCAGAGGGGCCACTGGCCCCTGAGCATGTCCCTGTTCTCTCATCCTTGTGTTTCACTCCCGGTTTTTGCACATGGTGCTCGCGCGGAGCCACGCGGCTCTGCCCGGGATTAGCGACAGCTGCCTGCAATTGCAGCTCTTCCCAGACAAGCGTCTCGCTCCCCCAAGGCTGGGGCTGGGGCTGTTTGGGGAATGCTGCCGGGGTGGTTTGTCTTGTAGTCTGCTCCAGGAATGTTGGCCAGACGGTCAAATTCTTCTCCCCTCTTGTAAAATGAGTGATGTGGGGCGTCTCTGGGAGAGCAGCCTGCCAGTCCCTCCTCCTCTGGATAAACCTGCCTGGCCCGCACCGCCCTGTCATGGGAACRGGCCCTTTCAACCCCAGCCACAGTAAATACGCGCCCTGCCAAAGCAGAGGGGGAGGGTGCGGACGGGGGCGCCCGGTTTCCCTCCTTTGGCATCCCCTCCGCTGGCTGGGGGGCACGTTTGGCTGTGCTGGTGGCTGCCTGTCCCCCTCTCCCCCTCGCCACCTGGCCAGTTCCTTGTCCTGCCGCTTGCCTGCTCCGGCACAGCTCTCCGGGGACGCCTCGCTCTTCCTGTTCTCTTGACAGGAGAAGAGAAATCTGGAGTCTGTCTGCGCCGCTCCCCCCTCCTCCCACCATGTCTCACCCCCCAAGTTGCTGTTTTCCTCAGAAATGTCAGCCTCAGCTTTCCTCTCCCCCACTCCTCCTGGTTTTTTTCCCTCTAATCTTGGCCTTCATCTCCAATTACTTCTTTCTCTCCTTCCTTTCTCTCCAGAGACCCTGATGGACACGAAGTGGGTGACCTCTGAATTGGCATGGACAACTCATCCGGAGACAGGGGTAAGTTTGGAGCCAGCCCTGGTCCTGACCTCCAAAGGGCAAAGTTGGCCCTGGCCCCATGGCAATCATGGTTGCTCACCAGTGCCTTTGTGAAGCTGGCTACATCTTTCTCCTTCCCTCCTGAGCTTATCCTCGCCTCATGAAACCATCTCCTCCTGACTCGGTGCCAGCAGAGTGGGAGTGCCATGGKCCCTGGCCTGGGTTGCTCTTAGTCACCTTGATGACCAGGAGGGTTGTGACGGGTGGAGGTGCAGCTGCTGCTCTTCCCTGTTGACTGTTGCCTGTTCCCCCCCACCCTGCACCATTTGCAATGTRTCCGTGGCACTGATGTCCCTGGCTGGGGATGTAACCCTTTCCCTCTCGCTCACAGTGGGAAGAAGTCAGCGGTTACGACGAGGCCATGAATCCTATCCGCACGTACCAGGTCTGCAACGTACGGGAGGCCAACCAGAACAACTGGCTTCGTACCAAATTCATCCAGCGCCARGATGTCCAGCGCGTCTATGTGGAGCTGAAGTTCACTGTGAGGGACTGCAACAGCATCCCCAACATCCCTGGCTCCTGCAAAGAGACCTTCAACCTCTTCTATTATGAGTCAGATACGGATTCTGCCTCTGCAAACAGCCCTTTCTGGATGGAGAACCCCTATATCAAAGTGGATACAATTGCCCCAGATGAGAGCTTCTCCAAGCTGGAGTCTGGCCGTGTGAACACCAAGGTGCGCAGCTTTGGCCCTCTCTCCAAGAATGGTTTTTACCTCGCCTTCCAAGACCTGGGAGCCTGCATGTCGCTCATCTCTGTCCGGGCTTTCTACAAGAAATGCTCCAACACTATTGCTGGCTTTGCTGTCTTCCCGGAGACTTTAACGGGGGCTGAGCCCACTTCCCTGGTCATCGCACCAGGCACCTGCATCCCCAACGCCGTGGAGGTGTCTGTGCCCCTAAAGCTGTACTGCAATGGTGACGGCGAGTGGATGGTACCTGTGGGAGCGTGCACGTGTGCTGCTGGATATGAGCCCACCATGAAGGATACACAGTGCCAAGGTAAGTGCATGGCAGAGTGATCATCACTTTTGTCCCCGTGGATGCGTTGATGTGAAGGAGGTGGTTTTGTGTTGAGCTCGGTCTGGTTTTGGAGGCTTTTCCCTGAGGAGGGAGCAGGGTGGTGTCTCAGAGGTCTGGTCTGCGGTTTGACTCAGAAGCCTTAAAGCTTTTGTGGTCTGGACTYGTGTGATGTCTGCTGGGACACACTGGTGAGCAACCACCAGTGCTACCCTTTGTGGGATGCATCTCCTTGCACAGAGCTGCGGCTCAATGCATGGGCCTCAGCAGGGATCCAGCACATTTCAGCCCTTGAGCATTACCAGAATCTCTCTCACCCCTGCTGCTGTATCCAGCATCTTCCCTCTCTCCCTCCTGCAGTGCTCGTGGCTGGGGCGAGTGATTGTTCTTGGCAAGTGTGACTTCATGCTGCTTGTGTGGAGGCACTTGGAAGCCCTGGTGGTGAGCAGGGCTCTGCTGGGGGAGAAGCCATGCCGATGCATGTTCCCCCTGCCAGTGCTGAAAGCTTGCAGCAGGGGTTGTAGGGAGCAGCAGGAAGGCAGGGGATCTGAAGCTCCCTGTTGTTGCTGGRAGGGAAAGAAGCATATCCTGCACATGGAGATACTGGGGATGGAGAGCCAACCTAGCTGAGACATAGTTCTGCGTGGGTCCTGCAGCTGCCATGCTCTCCCACGATAGCTTTGGTGTTGCTGTTTAACCCCAGTTCGGGTGTGTTGATAAGGAAAAATCTKTCTGGATGGATGTTGCACTCCCTTGGGGTGGTTTTTTTCTTGGGAGCTGTCTCTGGCAGGCAGGACCCTGCCCTGGGGTGGCTGGGGTTTAGGGCAGGAAAGTTGCCGTTCCCCTTGGCTGGAGGCATTGCACAGGGAGTGGGATGCTGGCTGGGCCCCCAGCACTGAATGCCTTGTGCTCGCYGATGACGGGATGTTTGGCGCCGGCCCCTTGCTCTTGGCAGGGGCCATGTGATTTGGGATGGCCTGTGACGTGGGGCTCAGGCCAGGCTGGCCTCTCCRTTGGCCTTGGGAGCAGCATAGCTGACAGCCATGCTGCTGTGGCTGCTTAGGGAGAGCTGAGTCTCTGCTGGGGATCCAGAGCTGCCAGCACAGCCCTAACTTCAGTGCCACAGCCCCCTGCATCAGTCTTGTGAGCAGCCAGTCTGGCTCCACTTGGGGCAGATGGACACACCAGTGCCAGGCATCCATCCACACTTAAAACTGTTCACTGGGGTCCGTGCTCCTGGGGAGCTGCTTTCCTTCTTGCTCAGACTGGGAGATCTCGGACCATACACAATGTTGTTGGCTCTTTCCCCACGGAGAGTGGGGTTTGGGCACAAGGTGATGCCGTTTCCAGCCGGGCATCTGGGTTGTGCTAAGTGGGGGCATCCCAAGGCAGGACTGGGAGCTCCTCAAATTAGGCTCAAGGCATTGCTGGAGCCTGGGGCAAGGCCCCATCTCCACATCCCCCAAGCTGGACAGACCCCCATGGGGCGGCTTTCCCAGCACCTTTGATTTCCCACCAAGCCCCAGCTTCTGCTGCAGCAGGCAGGGAAGCCATGCTGGGCCATGGGCACGTCTCCATCCGGCAGCCTGCCTTCTCACTGGGCAGAAGCGGCGGTGTCCTCACGTTTCTCTGGGAAAGTTGCGCTGTGCYTGTAGGATCAGATTTTCCGCCATATGATCGTGTGTTTTAAGTGGAAACAGCTGAAGAAGGGCTGGGAGAAGCCGGAGCTGTAGCTCCTTTTCTCCTCTTGGCTGGATGTTCCCTTACCCCATTTCAGCAGTCCAGCACCACCGATAAGTCTCCCAGCCCCTGTGTCATGGATCCAGTGTGGATGCAGCCCCCCAGAGCTGGGGTTTCGTCTCTGCCGCCCCAGGGAGCCCACCGAGGCTTCACCACAGGGGCGAGCAGCGCTCCAGAGTGCCAGATGGCATTTTAATAAATAACAATACCCAGTTACTGCTTTAGATGGGATAAGCCCTGTTGTAAATCTCCCCCTTTCCCMAGACTTTCAGTGGCCTTTGAAGATCTCCTCCTCCTCCTCCTCTTTATCTCCATCCAGAGGCAAGATTAGAGCTCGCATTCAGACCTGTTACAATGCAGCTTGTATCCTGGTCCCTTGGGAGCAGAGGGCTCATCCTGCCCGACTGAAGACAGTTTCTTTGGCATGCTTTGTAAGGCGATACGCCAGGCTGGTACCTGGCGCTCTACTGCTGAGTTGCCACAGCATTGATTTGGCATCTCATTCTCAGCCTCATTATCTTTATTTAATTAGCACATGGCCCTTCTGGGGGTTGTGCCGCTTCCCACACACTCCCTGCCACGCAGAGCTGCAGAGGCAGCTCTTGGAGGACAAGGAGGAGCTGCTGGCCAGGGAGGGGGRCAGAGGCTCCCACATGCCTCCACAGGCTGGAGTGCATTGTATTCACACCCCAAACCCCCAGCCCCTGTGGTTSAGCCTTGCCCCCAACCCCATCCCTTCTCCATTTGGTTAGGAGGCACCCGAACTGTTCAGGACATTTGGTGCTGATCAAGGGGCTCCCCAAAAATGCTTCTGGGTGCTCCATGATGGATTTGTTGGGATTTGCACCCCTCGTGCTGCTGGCTTCACATAAAGACAGAAAAGCTGCTGTGCTGGGGTGAGCAGTGAGCCCCCTTGTTGCATGTTCCCCTGCTCATGGGGGAGCCCTGGAGGAGGTCCACAGTGCCCCCAGAGTCTGCATCCCACTTGGGAGAGGGGCTGGCTATGTGTGGTGCAGTTCCTTTTCTCATGGCACCAGGCACTGAACATTTGGGCTCAATCGATAGGTGAGTGCAGGTCAGCCCGGGGCCAGAATCAGAATCAGAATCAGAATTTTTGCAAAAATAAATTTCCCTTGCAATCGGTGACTAATGAAAACATCACCRTGAATTAAAGAAAAAAAAAATTGCCAAGCAAGCATTGCACTTGCCAACTGTTTGCAGCTTTGCATTGCAACATGGGCTTGCTGCATGAAACCCAGGAAGTGAAACTGCCTGGGATTAATTGCCCGGGCTTCCAGATCAAAGGCAGCAGCAGGGAAGGCAGGGAGAGCTGCCGGTTTACAGCTAGGCAGCTCCACAATGGGTTACTTGTAACACAGTCGAGGAAATCTGCCCYTGCTGTCCTGCCTCTGACCCACTGTGGCTCAAGAGGCAGCTTTGCTTATTGAATTTTTTTTCCCTTTTCTTAAAAAAAAAAAAAAATTGTTTTCCTGCCTGTTCCTTGGATGCCACTTCAAACCCCCAAGGGCTCTTTCCCTTCTCTCCCTTCAGATTTACTCCATTCACTTTTGGACTGCGCTAGTGTGAAATATTTTCACCCAAAGGGTGATTATTTTACTTTTTTTTTTAAACACTGCCTTTTAAGAGAGACTTAAAAACAGAGTTACCGCCTCGGCTATAGCCAGGCTGTTGCTTCCACAGCTCTGCTCCATCTGTAGCCACTTACGACAGCGGGAAGGGAGCGAGCTGTGCAGGTTCATAAAGCACAGATCRTCCCGAGCAAACCCAACTGCTGCCTCTAAAGAAATTACAGGGTTGATGGGCAAAGGGATATGATCAGTTTAATTTATCTAGGCTCAGGCGAGGCRTTCTGCTTCAGTCCTACAGGGAGAGAAATAGCTGGAAGGATGCTGGAATAGTGTAGTGCGAATGGGAAAGCAGTCAAAACATGAAACATGGTAGTTTAAGGCAGGTATTTCCCAATGTGTCACAGCTATCCCTGCCTTTCCCAAGGGAGGGGACCCCAAAGTTTTGGAGATGCATGCGTGGTTCATTGCTGCTTGCCTGCATCCCATGCAATAATGGAGGCTGCCTACGGGATGAGTCACTGCTCTCTGCTGCTGCCAGAAGGGTTTTATTTCGGTGTTTTTTTCAGCTCCCTTCCTTGAACTTTATTCATCAGGGTGGGGATTGTATTTGGGAATAGTACCCTCCTCTTCCCCCAGCTCTGTGCTGCAGCTCTTTGAGACAGTATCAGTCCCTGGAGGTGGGCGGCTGATGAAAATCCTGGAGGGGCTGCCAGAAGCAGCCGGATGGCCGGGTTTGCCATGCCRGGTGTGCTACGTCCCATAGGGTGTGCAGGGGCAGCTTTACAGCAGGGCTCTGTCACTGTCCTCCTCCCTCTCTCCCTCCCTCCCACACCCCACACAAATCCCCTCTGTGGCTGATCCCGCTGTCAGGCCAGACTGCCTCTCCCTCCCATCAAACCAGCGGCTCCTCTTCAGACCGGGGAGCTCCGCTTCGGTTCCCTGACCTGTTATCCTGTGGCTGTCACTGACTGTCATGTTCTCCCCAGAGGTGACCGCAACACAGCACCAGGAGATGTGATCTGTGTGCAGAGGTTCAGAGTTGTTATTTTATTTGAGGACACTTCAGCAGGAAAAGTGCTTATGCAAAGCTCTCGGTAGGGAGAGGGGAGCCTAGCTTCCCAGCTCYGGCTGGATGGAGTCACGTTCCCACTCCAGAGCTCCCAGGCTCGTTCCGCAGCGTGCCGGCCAAGACAGTGGTTGTTGTACAGGCAGTTTCTTGCAGAGAAGAGATGACACAGCGGCTTWTCCACCAGGGACCTGGGATCAGCTTTCAGCTTGGTTACAGCCTTCAAATGTGGCGGCTGAGAGCTGTCAYGCTGCCACCGAGGTCTTTATGCTCTGATTTATTAAGCAGAGTTGGAAACTTRAACACTGGAGTGCATCTGGGCCTCGGTCCCTCTGCTTCTCTTCCCCTTCTTTAACAGGGCTGGTTCATGGCTTGTCTGCCCTCCTACCAGGGTGGAAAAGAAATGGCCTTCATCCCTTGTGCCTGCACTGGGCACTGCTCAGCGGTGGCAGGCAGCTGCCAAAGGACAGCTCTGCCTGTCCCTTCTGTGTCTGGGAGGCCACTATCACCTCTGTGCCCATAACCCACTGGGCACTGGCTGGCACTTGGTGTTCTCATCCCTCCTGCATCCTTTGCAAGCTCCTGGCTGTCTTTGTCTGCCATGCCATGCTTGGGCTGTCAGCTTCATACAAGCTCTGGTTGCTCTGGCTCCACTCTCCCCCCAACAAGCCTGTTCAGGGGGTTTTGTCCCTGATGGATCTGGGCTCCTCTCCATAACCAAAGCATGTTTGGCAGCTTTCTGAGCCCAGAGCATTCCTGTCCAAGAGGTTTCAGTCATCTCTCATTCCTCAACAATCTGGTTCCTTATGTGTGAATCTGCATCCACCCAGTTTGAACCGCCCGGAACTCCAGCTGGGGTGGGTCTGCCTGTGCCGAGGCTGTTCTGCGACCTCTGGGCCTCTGCTGTGCACATAAAGACACATTTTCTGGTGGCCTAGAGGTCCTAGGATGGGGAGACAGAAGCCCTGGACCTGCTGGCCTCCCATTGCTCACCAAGGAGCAGATTTTCACACTCCTTTGCCCTCCAGCCTGCACAGTCCGGACAGGCTAAGCTTTCATTTCCAAAGGGAAGGCCCAGAGGCTGGGTGAACTCRGGTCAAGGAACTGGAGTCAGCCAAGCCATGCAGTCGGTCCTGTTTTGACCAAAGAAGAGTCTCCTCGCCAGAAGGCTCACACCGTGGGAGCAGGAAGCAGCTCCTGACACCCATCTGGGCAGTGGGGCTGGAGAGCATGCAAGGGCTGCTCTCACATTCCCCTGGCCAGCAGCACAGTGCTGGAGCAGGGCTTCTCCCTTGGGTTGCTGCTGCCCGGTGCCTGGACAAACAGGGGCCCAGGACAGCACAGGAGCTGTGTGCGGGTCCCTGCGGGGCTGGCCCGGCAGCGTGTGACTCACAAGCTCCACGCCCCATGTGGGGCTGCAACCAGCMGGAAAACTTCCACACAGGGTGTCGGGAGATGCCTCATAGCAGGAAACTTCCACTTGCCACAGCTTGGTGAAGCACCAGGAAGCCTCCCCCTGTTTTCAGGATGATGTGTGACAGGCGTGGGAGGTGGGAGGGTTATGTGCCCTRGGAGCTTCCCTAACCTGGCAGAACGAGGAGGACGTGCCCTCCTTCGGGGCCATCGGTGCTGATGCTGCCCCAACTGCAGCAAACAGGGTGATGCTGAAGCAGAGCTGGCGCCAGTGGCTCTCTCACCTCATCTGGTTGCAAACACAGAGCACAGAATCCGCTTCCTTGGGCAGCACCGTGATAAATTGAGCTATTTTGATGTGTGTGTCAGGTTCCTGAGACCGCTCTGCTCCTCAGCTCAAGTGCTGTTAATCCTTTCACGTGCCCCTCATTACAAATAAACACCTTGTGGTGCCGATCGGGCCATATCCCAGGACTTGCGGCTCCTTGAAGGACCCTGATCGGAAGCGGAGGAGGGAGGTGGCAGTGATGCTGAAGCAGCTCTTTAGCCAAGGACCTGCAGGAATGTTTTCATCTCGCTCAGCACTCCACTTGAGCCGACCTCGTGAGGTGCCACCGCCCCGGGACTCAMAAGTGGCTGAAGAGCCTGAGGCGGAAGGTTTGGGGCTGAGTGGCTGATTTTGGGTGGTGGAGGCCTCTTGCAGGGCTGCCGCAGGCAAGGCTGAGGAATTCTTTTCTTCCCAGCCTTATTTMCCCAGAGGATGGACCACTATGAAGATTGCCAGGCCTGGAAAACAACATAACATGGCCTTCTTCTGTGGAAGAGAGCATGATAAAACCCTTGGGAAGGGCAGCAAAGGAACAAACCTGACTAATGGACCTCCTGGATTGACCTGCCCTACCCCCAGTACTGCTGGTGGTGACCAACTCTTCCCACCTTCAATTACCTCAGGCCTGCTGCTGTAGCACAACATTTCCTGGCAGAGCTGTGCCTGGGCTGGCCGGTGCTTCCAGGAGCCCACTCTTCACATGCTGCCCAGCCAGGAGCACTGCATCCCTGGGCATGGCTGATGGTGGTGGAAAGGCTTATAGGAGGCCTGAGGTCTTCAAACCACTGATCAAAGATGTGGCAGGGCAGGGAGGAAGGGTCTGCCCAGCCATGGTGGGAGTGATGAATGTTTTCCAGGTTCACTGTATAACTCAGGTCTGTTTTTTTTTTCCTCCAGCATGCGGCCCAGGAACCTTCAAGTCTAAGCAGGGGGAAGGTCCCTGCTCTCCCTGCCCTCCCAACAGCCGGACCACCTCTGGAGCAGCAATGGTCTGCACTTGTCGAAATGGCTTTTTCCGGGCAGACACAGACTCTGCAGACAGTGCCTGCACCAGTGAGTCCTGCCCTGGGCAAGGAGGGGAGGCAAGGGAAGCTGTGGAGATGATGGGGGTCCGTGTCTGGGGTGAGGGTGTGTGCTGTGCCCACGCCAGGGGCGAGCTGGACATGAGGACACACCATCCCTGACCCTCACATTTCCCCTGCAGGCGTCCCCTCAGCCCCCCGCAATGTCATCTCCAACGTGAACGAGACGTCGCTGGTGCTGGAGTGGAGYGAGCCGCAGGACACGGGCGGGCGGGATGACCTGCTCTACAACGTCATCTGCAAGAAGTGCAGCGTGGAGCGGCGCCTGTGCACCCGCTGCGACGACAACGTGGAGTTCGTGCCGCGCCAGCTCGGCCTCACCGAGCGACGCATCTACATCAGCAACCTGATGGCCCACACCCAGTACACCTTCGAGATCCAGGCCGTGAAYGGCATCTCCAACAAGAGTCCCTTCCCTCCCCATTTCGCCTCTGTCAACATCACCACCAACCAGGCAGGTCAGTGGAGCCGTCAGGGAGCRGGGGCTGGATCTGCACCGCACAGCAGAGTGGAACAGAGATTGCTTTCTGACAGCCTGGGAGGCTGCAGTCCTTTGTGGTGCTGCCTAACTGGCTCTCTGGGCCCGTATCTAATCCCCTGGGTAAATTGTCCTCTCTGTTTAAAGCATGTCCCCAGAGGAGATGAGATCAGAATACATGCGAGTGAAGAATAGGGCTGGCAGATGCTCCAGAGAGCTCTGGATCTCCTAGACCTACCCCAGAGATGCTGTGCCTGCTGCGAAGGGAGGAGGAAGGAAATGAGATTTCTCTCCTGTGTCCCTGGAAAGGCTCAGCACCAGCCCAAACCTTCGCAGGCGGCCAAGTGCTCTGCCATTCCCTCCTTCCTCCCACTCTGGCCCCTCTCCAGCGTGCTGGTAATCTCCAGCCACTGYGCTCTGATCTGATTTCACGGGTCTTGCTGCTGGGGTGGAGCACATAGCTCCTGGCAAGTGGAGGAGGGGAGAGAGCCCCAGTTCGGGCTGGCAGGACCCTTTCCCAGACCAGTTTGCAGCAAGGCATGGGGTGAAGCAATACCTCAGTGTTATTTCTGAGACTCCCCTTGGTGTTGAGATCACACCTCCTTACAGAGAATTGGGGAAGGCCAATCTCAAAGCCTTTCCATACCTTTCCACCAAGATTATCCAAGCAGGTCGCAGGCAGAGCATCCCCTACACTGATGTGGGTTGGTGGAGGGGGGAACCTGGCACAGGTGGCTCATTCCTCCCCTGTCCTTCCCAGCCCCATCTGCCGTGCCGACAATGCACCTGCACAGCAGCACCGGGAACAGCATGACACTGTCATGGACTCCCCCAGAGAGACCCAACGGCATCATTCTTGACTAYGAGATCAAGTACTCAGAGAAGGTAAAGCAGGAGCATCCTTTTCCCTCCTCCAACCCTTCTAGCTGGCCACCGGCACCATGGCAAAGGGGGTCCCTGCAGACACGGTGTCTGGGACCCAGCACATGGCAGGGTGGCTTCACAGAGGTGACACACACATGTCTCCCTACAGCAAGGCCAGAGCGATGGCATYGCCAACACAGTCACCAGCCAGAAGAACTCGGTGCGGCTGGACGGGCTGAAGGCCAATGCCCGGTACATGGTGCAGGTCCGGGCACGCACCGTGGCGGGATACGGCCGCTACAGCCTCCCCACGGAGTTTCAGACAACTGCAGAGGGTGGTAGGTACTCCATCACCTCCATTGCCCAGCCCTCCCCTGTGTGCTCCTTTCCCAGCTTGACTTTGATTCCTGCCTGTCCCTCCATCCAGGTTCCACCAGCAAGACTTTCCAGGAGCTGCCTCTGATCGTGGGTTCAGCCACTGCAGGGCTGGTGTTCGTCATTGTGGTGGTGGTGATTGCCATCGTCTGCTTCAGGTACTGGCTTTTCAGGGAAGAGGGTTTCAGAGCTGGATTTGGGGGTTGTTCATGTCTGCCACAGAGCTTTTCCCCTCACCTGTGGGCAGAGCCCTGGCAGCTCCAGTCACAGAATAAAGGACTGGACCAGCCACATGTGGGTCCCAGAGCAGGGGTCCTGTGGGAGGACTGTGCTGCTGCTTCCCCAGCACAAGCTGGGCTCTGTCCAGGCTCCTGCCATGCGCTCAGCACAACTAGGCCATCTCCTCCCATCGCACCTCGGGTGGAGGGATGATGGCTCTGCACACAGGCTGCCAGAGGGAAGGCTCTCTGGCATAGGCTGTCTGTGCTRGGATTTGGAAGTTGGCAGTGAATGTCTTTGCCCCATCAGGAAAGGGATGGTTACTGAACACCTCCTCTCGTCTCCTTTGGGCAGGAAGCAACGCAACAATACCGACCCYGAGTACACGGAGAAGCTGCAGCAATATGGTGAGTGTGAGAGCCCAGCAAATGGACTCTGCCTGCCCTCTCCCAACTCCTGCCTGTGCAAAGGGGCAGCCTTTGACAACAAGGAGTGGATTGACAGACAGCCAAGTGGCTTGGCATCTGTCACCCATGCTGTGTCCTCCTGGTGATGACTTCTGCCCTTGCAGTTACCCCTGGGATGAAGGTCTACATTGACCCCTTCACCTATGAAGATCCCAATGAAGCTGTCCGGGAATTCGCCAAAGAGATCGACATCTCCTGTGTGAAAATCGAGGAGGTCATTGGAGCAGGCAAGTCYTGGGGCTGGGCACAGCTGGTGCTGAGACTGCTGCCTCTCACCCTGTCCTGTGGCTCACCATGCTGCCCTCCTCTCTCCTTCCCACCCCAGGGGAGTTCGGTGAGGTGTGTCGCGGGCGCCTGAAGCTGCCTGGCCGCCGCGAGATCTTCGTGGCCATCAAGACGCTGAAAGTGGGCTACACRGAGMGGCAGCGRCGCGACTTCCTGAGYGAGGCCAGCATCATGGGCCAGTTTGACCACCCCAAYATCATCCACCTGGAGGGCGTGGTGACCAAGAGCCGCCCYGTCATGATCATCACAGAATTCATGGAGAACTGCGCGCTTGACTCCTTCCTCCGGGTGAGCATCAGTSCCCTCCTGCCCTGGGCTGGGGGCTGCAGTGCAGGGGGTGCAGCAGCTTTGAGCCTTTTCCATCTCTCTACATTGTCATGCTGGTGTMCCCTGGGTTAAGCTCTTGACAGACATCATGGAGTGGGAGAAGAGGGAGGAGGAAGGTGATGGTAGCACATTGGGATGCATCCTCAATCTGTTCAGAGTGTTGCAAACCCCTCTGATCTCTCCTCTGGCAGTTGAATGATGGGCAGTTCACAGTCATCCAGCTGGTGGGAATGATGCGAGGCATCGCCGCTGGCATGAAGTACCTTTCGGAGATGAACTACGTGCATCGGGATCTGGCTGCCCGCAACATCCTGGTCAACAGCAATTTGGTCTGCAAAGTGTCTGACTTTGGGCTATCTCGCTTTCTGGAGGATGACCCGGCTGACCCCACCTACACCAGCTCCCTGGTATGGGATACTCATGAGGAATCCACCCATCCGGGGTGGGGGGAGACACCTCAGGTATGCACTAAATCATGGAGCTGTGTATCCGTGCAGGGGGGCAAGATCCCAATCAGATGGACGGCTCCTGAGGCCATYGCCTACCGCAAATTCACTTCAGCCAGCGACGTGTGGAGCTACGGCATCGTCATGTGGGAAGTGATGTCCTATGGGGAGCGACCCTACTGGGACATGTCCAACCARGATGTAAGTGYTCTCTRGGGAGTAGGGAACTGGGAGCTGTAGGCTGCCTGTGGGAGCCCAGGTGGCTCACARCCTGCCTCTGCACATCTCTCTGCAGGTGATCAATGCTGTGGAGCAAGATTACCGCCTGCCACCCCCCATGGACTGCCCCACAGCACTGCACCAGCTGATGCTGGACTGCTGGGTGCGGGACCGCAACCTGAGGCCCAAATTTGCACAGATCGTCAACACGCTGGACAAGCTCATCCGCAATGCTGCCAGCCTGAAAGTCATCGCCAGTGTCCAGTCTGGGTTAGTGACATCCCTGTTTTTAGCCAGGACTTAACCCTAGTTCCAGGGAACACTGGATTGGTTGGGAATAGAGCTGTGGGAGGGCAGGGATAAAAAAAATCTCCACTGCTTCCAGTTACACATCTCTATCCCTTGCTTCCCGGTGACTTGTGGCTCTCTTGCCCTTTAGCATCTCCCAACCACTCCTGGACCGCACTGTCCCAGATTACACCACCTTCACCACCGTGGGAGACTGGCTGGATGCCATCAAAATGGGACGGTACAAGGAGAACTTTGTCAATGCTGGATTTGCCTCCTTTGACCTGGTGGCACAGATGACTGCAGAGTAAGTCCATGCTTGGARGGGAGGAGGGAGAAGACTGGGGCTGGGGCTGCTGCACACTGTCATTTGCCTATCTGACAGCCACTTCCTCCCTCCTGGACGGGTGGTGGGCTGAATTGGGGACTGAGATTCAGCAGGGAGTTCAGGTGTAGAATTCAGCATCCAGTCCCCTGTGGTGTTAGAGGGAGCACTGGCGCTTGGCAGAGGGCTGTAACAATGAACAGGGTCCCTTGCCCCTATGGAGCAGGGCCACATTTTGATGTTCCTGGTGACTGGGGGCTGAGTCTTCTCCTTYTCCTTGCAGGGACCTGCTGAGGATAGGGGTGACGCTAGCAGGGCACCAGAAGAAGATCCTGAGCAGCATTCAGGACATGAGGCTGCAGATGAACCAGACGCTCCCAGTGCAGGTTTGACCGCAGGGGACTCTGCATTGGAACGGACCAAGGGAACCTGCCAACCAGGTTCAGTTTGTGGTGCAGCCCAGCTTCCTGTTTGCCCCTCCACATGGCGCTCCTCTGCCTCGGACGGTCGCCTGGGAGGGGATGGGACGGGACACCCTTCCCTGGATCGAAGGCACTCACGCTGAGAGGGAGCCCAGCTTTTCGTCCCGTGTCCTGGAACGGCGAGGCAGCAACACGTCTTCATATTGAAGATGGATTATGGGACAGAGATGGCACATCCCACTTCCCGCCCTGTCTCGGTGCTCATCGGTTTGAAGAGTTGTTCTGCTTCTTGGATTTCTTTTCACCCTGTTTTCCCCCCAGTCCTCACTTCCCTCACCTCCCCGAGGCCACAGACTGTTGACCCGTCCGCTGAGTCCGTCAGACACGTCCGAAGCCTTCCCTAATTGTGTTCTCCACACGGAAGCAGCCGGGGGAGGCCCAGCCGGCGACGGGGCTGGGGCCACCAGCCCCAGACAATCACTCCTCTCCTCCAGCCCTGGCAAGCCCTCCACCCAAGGGTCTGCACTGGAACGTGTCCAAAGGGAAGGCTTCACTCCCTTTCTTGGCTTTGCACGCCAGAACCCGAACCCGATTTACTATGCAGGGAGTTAGGCAAAAAAAAAAAAAGAGAAAAAAGAAAAAAAAAGAGATATATTAAAAAAAAGATAAGAGGGAGCAGAAAGGGGAGGGAGGGGGACCAGGTGCCTGGCTCCRCATCTCTTACCCTCTTGGTTCTCCTGGCCAGCTCTGGACTGCAGAGCGAGGCCGTCAGCACGTTTGCACAGGGACCCTCCGCCCCCGGACCGACAGCAGCCGCGCTCCCCCCGAGGGGCCGGAGAGCGGGGCTGCGCCGGGGGCTGCGCCGGGGGCCGCGGCTCCCCCAGCCTCCTCTTTTATGCAGAAGGAGCAGGTGCCGCCGGCGCGGCTGCCCGCTCCTGACACACGCTGTGATTGCTGCCAAAAGACTCACTCACCTTTCCCTGAGGATTCACTGCAGCCCGGTTCCTCCGAGCCGAGGGAGAGACTCCCAGCGTGCCTGAGTGTGCGTGAGTGTGTGCATGCGTGCGTGGGTGTGTGCTGGCCGCAGGACTGTGGGAGGCAATGGGCAGAATAAAGGCAATAAGAATTTTACCCGAGTTTCCTTTGCTCGATCGCGCTCTCATTGGATGGGCCCGGCTGCCTGCAGCTTCGCTGCCCACCAGGGTCATCCTTCTCCTCCTGGCCAACCCCAAGCTGGCTGTGTGCYCCTTTCTGCTCCCCCCTTTTCTTGCTGTCACGTTTTCAGGTTGTCCCACAGGGACCAGGCAGTGATACTGTACCAACCTTGTGGTGCTGGGAGACCCAACACGCTCCCCATGGGGCACGTAGCGTGACAGCTCTGAGTTCCAGCTCAGAGCCAGTCAGGAAATTCTGTCTAATGWACTAGAGATACTCAGCAGTTTTCCCTCCGTACCCTCCTCAAGTCAGGCTGGAACTGTGGGAACCAAAGAGGGAGTGTGAAAGCCAAGCCAGGAGCAGCTGTGTTCACTGCCCATCCCAGTGCCAGAGGGTCCCCACAGCTCCAGGGCTTTTTCCTAGACCAKTGTTCCTTCTCTGCTTCCTTGGGGCAGTCTGGCCCCCGGCAGGAGGGTGGCTGCAGCTCTTGGCACCCCTCTTCTTGGCCTCTCTTCTCTCTACACATGGCTCTTGTGCCAGAGGGAGCACAGCAAGGTGGATGGAGTGGCTGCAGGTAGCAGGGTCACCCCCTAGGAGAGCGGATCTGGGGGGCCACATGCTCTCAGTCCAGGGCAGATTTGTCCACAGTGGCCAAGTTGCCCATCCTGRGTTTCTCAGGTCTCCCTTGACTGCAGTACACCTTGCTAACTGGCTTTTGAGGTGCTTTGCTGGCAGTCCAGAGGGGCAGGAGGCATCTCCCCAAAATGAGGGGGAGCACCCATATGTTCCCCAGTGCCAGGCCCCGATCCCCTCCTCCCTATGCTGACAGGGCAGGTGCAGTTTTTCCCYTTTTCTTGRAMMRGSCYKSCCYTKGGKTTYYYWWTWAMCCCGTCCTCCTCYRCAGGAACAGTRAACAAGTCCAGGAGGTCAGGTGGCAGCAGGTCCTGCAGCAGGGAACGGTCTCCCCACATCCCACCATCTCTGCAGGATGTATCTGGGATGTTGGCTGACAGGTACACCACAGCCCCGTATTTCTGGGTTTCCCATCCTATCTTGCTTCCCACCCTGGCTGCTCCCCAGCCCTGCCACAGTGGGACCCCAAACTGCAGTGCTGGGCAGACCTAACCCCTCTCCCAGATCAGGAGGAGGAACCTAACACTGGGAGGTTTTTAAGAGCAAGTGTTTAAAGTGATGTCAGAGCCTATTTGGGGCTTGCTCACCCCCCACAACCCCTCATGCAGAAGCACAAAGGGGCCTAGGGGCTGCCCCTCCCTCCCTTGCCCCCCAGCCCCTGCTACTGCAAGGTTGGGGGTCCCACCACCCCTGGTGCATCTCAAACATCCCCATCTCAGCCCTCCATCCTGGCCAGGCTTTGATTTGAGGAGAAGTTCTTCTCATTTTAAACAATGAACCCCTTCTCCCACACTTCTCTATGCACACCCTGCTCCCATGGGGCAGGACACAGCATCCCTGCAGCCAGTCCCGGGTCTCCCCCCAGCCTCAGGGGTGCACCCAGCAGCTCTCCACATCYTGTACCTGCCTCCTCCCTTTCCATATAGATCTGGGGGAAAGCTGTGTTCCATGGTGAAAGAAAAGCAACAGCGAAAAACAGCAGCCAGGGAAATCAATGCGAGCGTGCGTTTGTAAAAATATTTTTTAACGGAAAGACTTTTTTTCAATTAAATTATTTAAGGAATTTTATGGAGGTCTGTGGTGCCTGCGTGGTTCTTGGGGGCTCTGGGTGGCAGGGAGCCCTGTGCWGGGCAGGTGAGGTTGTGTTTAGGCGTTTTGTGGGTAAAAGCGGGTCCATGGCAGTGAGCAGGAGGTGCTTGACTCCACGTGGGTGCAAGCCCAGCCCAAAACCCCCCAAAAGATGCTCCCTGCCTTCTCGTGAAACAGCCAGTGGGGGAGGACCTTTTGAGGGGCTGAGGGGAGCAGATGATGCTCCCAGGGCCACCGGTCCTCGGGTGCCACTGCGGGAACCATGGGGATGGGAGCAGCATGGGGTGGCCCTTGGGGAGCATGGTGGCCAGGCTGGGCCRGGAGGGGAGGCAAACCCAGCCTGCACCCCTGCCTGTGCTCTGCCTCTGGCCTGCGCTTCCCCCCTCCCAGCCCGTGCAAAAGAGCCTTTTGTGCTGCTGGGTTTTTTCCCCCCTTTTAATTCCTAACCAGGAGATTAAGGGAAGACAAAGGCTACGATTGTTCCCACTCTGCAGAGAGCTGGAAAGTTCGGGGAGGGGGGATCGTCCCTTTCCAGACAGACCCAGAGGAGGGGGACATGTGGCCCAGGTGGAGGGGCCAGGAGTGGCGGTGGGGGGTCCCGGGGGCACAGCTGGGGTAAAGCACTCTGGGTGCTATGGGGGGATGTTGCTGGGGTGGCCCGGGGGCTCAGGGCTCCAGCGGGAGGGTGGGAGGCTCTCTGCAGCAGAGGAGGAGGAAGGCTRAGGATGATGGGTTGGCCGGCTCGCCGGCTGCTTGGCGTTTTCCCTGCTAACTCTTGGCTGACACCTCAACAACTTGGCAGGGACAGGATCCCGCAGCCCCGTCAGCCGCCTGGGGCCGGCACAGCTGGAAGGGATCACGGCTCGGCATGGCTCGGCACGGCTTGGCACGGCTCACTGTGACCCGGCAGGACAGCACGAGGCACGGGGCAGCGAGGGCACAGGCTTCCTCYTCAACTTCCATCACGCCTTGTCCCCGCTGCCACCCCATACCCAAGGGAATGGCCAAGCACAGCCGTGCTGGGGCCACATCCTGCACCCCCTCAGCCAAGGACGGGCCGGACGCCGGCCAGGCGGGTCATTGCCTCATGGCTGGAGCCAAGGACACACCACGGCCCGAGAAAGGGCCGTCCCCACAGCACGAGGGACAGGACCCAGAGAATTTTCCCATGCTCACAAGAAGCCACGAAACACCCACGAACACCCCAGCTCTGCTCCTTCTGTTTCCCGTTAAGATTATTTATTGGTAATTTTTAAGACCACTTACAGACTCTGTTCACGTGCCAGGACCCTACACGGCTTTTTCCCAGGGCTTTTTTTTTTTATTTTTAAAAAAAAAAAAAAAAAAAAAAGGAATTGTTTTAATCATTTTCTTTCCATTCCTTCCTTCCAGTCTCCTTTGGTTGCTAGCAGAGGACTTTCAAATGCTGCAGCATCTGTCCTTGTCTGCCGCCACCGCAGCCCATCCTCCCTGCCCACTGCTGCTGGGGYTGCAGCCTCATCCCCTCATCAGGCCTGAGTGTCCCCACAGGGGGGCCATGGGAACAAGAAGCTGCCAGCCAGCCTGGGATGCTCTGGAAAAGGGGATCTGAGGGCTGGGGGGCTGGCTGGGGAGCAGCAGGCAGCACTCTTACAGATGCCTGGGAGCTGACATCGTCTTTGGCAGCACAGCCGGCGAGCAAATGCGCCTGCATCAATCACCCCGCGCCTGTCTGCCGTGTTTGGGGAGCAGAATCCGACCCAACACTGGACCAGGAGGCAAAAAGCAGCTTTGGGTTATTAAACAAGACCAGGGCAGTGCCTCGACCCAGTGCAGTGTGGGAAAGGCTGGATCTTCGGGGGGCAATCAGATGGAAAGGAATGGTGGCCTTGCTGGTGGGGCTGGGGCTGGTGCCAGGGGCTGCATCACTTCCATCGAGTGTGCCCTGGCTGGAAACGGCTCCTTTGGCAACCAGGGGAGCCCAGGGCTGCTGCGTGGCTGGGAAAAAGAGGCAGAGATGCCCTGGTCCCTGCCAGCTTGCCTTGCCCGTGTTTCGCTGACCATCACCCCTGCCCAGTCCTGGAGTATYGCGGGTGTTGATGCCTGCTCCCCACATGGCAGCATCACCCACAGCCCTTCCTGCCACCTAAATYTGGCATCTCCAGATGAGGAAACCCCTTCACCCTGCCCCACTTCCCGAACAGCCACAGCCCAGCTGCTGCTGAGCCCCCTCGTTGCCCCTCTACCGCTTTGATCTCCCTCGGATCCGGGGTCGGGATCGCCGCCGGGGCCGGGGGCTGCCCCGGGTGTCAGACTGGTTCAGCCACACATTTCTGCCTAATGAGAAATTTCCTCTCCCCGGCGCTCGGCCAGGTTTTTTTTTAGCTCCGGTATCGCTACCCCACCTCTGTCTCCGCCACGGCAGGCTGAGTCACGGGGGGCCCGGGCCACCTCCCGCACGCTGGGCTGGCCACCGGCACGGTGCTCCTTCCCCTGCGGATGGCATAACCGGGAGCCTGGCAAAACCAAAACTCCCGTGACCCATCCTGAGAGCCAAGCGCTCCACACAGAAACCAGGGTGGATGGGCTGAGCCTGCAGAGGGGTCGGTGCCGCAGCGGGCGGGGGGCTCGGCTGCCACACCCTGCTGTGCCACATCGTCCCAGCTGCCCTGGTCCGTGCTCGGGGGAACCACAGCTCGGGGCAGCTGGGGAAGTTCAAAGGGAAGAGGAAAAGCAGCAGTTCCCGCTGTATGTGAGGGTTTGGGCTTGGATCCCCGCTCCCCATATCGCAGCCTGAAGTTATTTCGTGCCATTAACGGGTTTTCTCGCTCTGAACTCGCTAATGAGCCTGCGTGGGAAGCAGCAGGGACCCAGGGCCTCCAAACTGGGGCAGTGGAGGGAGCGAGTGGCTCCTAGCAGAGCTTATTGGGGGGAGAGGCAACCATCATCCACCCTTAACTCGCTACAGTGAGTCCTGCCTGCTCTCAGGACTCCCCAGCACATCCCTGCCACCCCAGCAGCCCCACACTGGTGCCTGGAAMGAAGGGTGTCTCATGCCACCACCCTAGAGAGTGGCTCAATTTCTGCCACCTCCCTGGTGTAGTTTCCCCCATCCCACTGTCCCCATCGTCACCCAGGCGGGGAAACAGGACTGCGCCCGGGAGGATGAAGCTGAAACCATGACCCATCCCCAGGGCGGTGACTCAGGCTGTGCCAGGTGACTTCTGCTGGAAAGCACCTTCCAGACCATCCCCATTCCTGTCCCTRTCCCTATCCCTCCTTCTGTCCYTGTGCCTGACCCCATCCCCATCCCACAGTGGCACAGAAGAACCCCATGACAGGAAGGAGGAGGTTAAAGGCTCCACAGAGGTGGTGGATGTTTCTGTCCACAGCCCAGCCTCGCAGGAAACAGAGCAGGAGGATAAGCCAAGGCTGGGGCAGGAGCACTGGGGCAGGAGCACCGAGGTGTGCGAGCCAGCGTCATCAGACCTGGGCAAACAAACCCGCAGGACCATGTGAGGACAGGGCAGAGCCGGGCAGAGGGGTGGGGAGGGCCTGTCCCATGACACCGGGGCTGATGGGGACGAGGCACCGCGGTACAGCACATCTGGKGGCTGCCATGAGGCAGGAGCCACCCTGACAGCCATGCTGCCRTCCCAAACATTGTCCTGCTGCCCCTTGGGCCCAGGGCAGGCAGGGGACAGGGTGTGCTGGCACCATAATGGGGGCTGCCGTTCACACGCTCCCGGCGGGTGGGCAGCGGGTGATGGACGAGGCACGTCCCGGCCTCTGCGCCGAGATAATCCCGTCCCTGCCGGCCCGCGCTCGGCATTTATCTCGCGCCAGGGCTGACGTCACCCTCCAAGACCCCAGCCAAGGAGGCCTCACTGCTCTTCCTGGCTTTTCCCAGGGACAAGGGGCTTTGGGCCCCTCGCCCCGGGCTGYGAGCAGGTGGATTTATGACCACAGCCATGCTCCGGCATCCAGGGGACAGGAGAGGCAACGAGACCTTTATAGCTTTAATACACCTTTCTGACAGTGAAGTTTAAATGGCCTCGTAAACCCCCTTGTCACCCACCCCAAGCAGAAGGCAGCAGTTTATTAGGGCTGTAATTCTTCTCCTGGCATTCCATCAGTGTCCTTTTAATCTGCACTTGGGGTTTTTTTTTTTTTATTTCTGCTTAATACCAGCAGCTGTAAATGCTGTTAGGGATCATCTTGTGCAGGGACCCTCAGGGGGAAACTGGGCGCTGGGGCACGGATGTGAKGGAGCAGGGGGGGCTGGTGGCTGGGACAGCCCAGTTCCAACTGAGGGGTCAGAATGGTGGAGAGGAGCCAAATTTTGCTGCTCCCATGCACATGCCTCCTGTGCAAAGCAGGCCCAGGCAGGATGCATCCATGAAGCAAGGAAAGCCTTTCCAGGGAACCTTGGGATTTCAGCAGCAGAGCCGGCCGGGAGCTAATCCTTTGTGCCAGGCTTTCCATTTTCATCTCATTAACTCCCGCTCTCTGTGCCGCTGCCCTCTCGGTTTTTCTGGCGGGGAGATAACTCTCCGTGCTCGGTGCGGTGAATCCTCCGCGCCTGCTCGCCCAACGCTCCCGGTCGCACTGACGCTGGCAGGCAGCTTCCATCCAATTACAGCAGGGTGAAGCTCATTTTAATTGCATAGAGCAACTGGGATTACGCAGACTTTATCTCCTAATTCCCTCTTTATCTCTTAACTTCACACTCGCTGCTTGCATTGAAGGCAGGACAGCTTGTGCCGGGGTTTGCAATTTCTGAAGTAGCCTTTCCCCCTGCACCAACCCCTTGCCAGATGGGGGTGGCCCCTGAATGCTGATGTTGGGGAACACTCTGTGTGCCCCAGATACCCCCAGAGCACTGTGGGGGTCACGCCCACCTTTGTGAGGAGGGCTCCTCCTCGGGCTGGTGTCACACRTCACCCGGAGGCAGAGGATGGGCACAGTGTGAGTAAAGGGCTTTTCCTCTTTACACCCCATGACAGGAGGTGCCCAGSACCACTGCTGAGGCCGCTGCAGGGMTCAGGGGGTCCTTGTGAGGGAGGRGTGGCGTGCTTGCCACCAAAAATGCACACTGAGGACAGCAAGCATCTCAGCCAGCTCCTTGGGGACYCTTGAGGAGCCTTTATCTGCTCTGTGCACTTAAGCGGGATGAAAGCTGCTGCAGGGCTCTGGGAGCTTGTCAGTGGGGCCAAGAGGTGTTYTTTAATCTCTCCAGGTATGAACACCACCCATGGGTGCCTGAGTCCCCCTACAAAGGGCAGCCCCCACTGGTCCTCTCAGCAGCAGGAACAGACAGAACCATGGAACTCTGCCCTTCCCACCCTATTTATTCACCCCCTGAGACATCCCTGGGTACCCTTGGGCATCCAGCAACACCCTCTTGGCGTGTGGACACGTCCACCCCGACCCAGAGCAAGCTCTTGAGATAGCGAGAGAGGCAGAGGCTGCCCCGGATGGGGCACTTGGCAGGGCTGGCCCCGATAACAGACCAGCAGCTGCACCATTGCCCTGTTGGTTTGATGTCTCTTGGCTTCACGGAGCGCCAGGTGCCAGGCTCACCCTGCTGCAGGTGGGTAAACTGAGGCAGCAGGGCAGGGGTCAGGTGCTTGGCTTAGCAAGCTCTGCATCAGCACAGCCGGGTGTTAATTAGATACCATTAGCACACGCTAATTAATGTAATTCCGATGACCCACAATGCTGGAGCGTGAGAGCTGCTCCTCACCCGGAGCCATTGCCGYGCACAGCTGTGCCCCTGCCAAGGCTGGTGGCAGCAGGAAAGGGACCACCGGGCAGCCACCGATGCCAGCGCCAGTGCCACGCTGCCGACACCCTCCYGGGGCCCCTTCCTGCACATTGGCACGCTCCTGGCCCCCACTCCACAGGCACTGCCAACACAAGCCAGACCCAGCAGATCAGGCATTTCGGGTGCTGGCAGAGCCACACGAAACCTGTCAGCTTTGACTGCAGGAGCTCCCCAAATAAACACCTCCTCGGTGTCCCCTGGGCTGCCCCCGCTCATGGCTGAGCACACTGGGGGGACAGGGCCTTTGGCGYGGGGGCTGTGGAAGCGAAAGAGTGACTCTTAATCCGGCGGCAGCTGCGGGGCCCGGGCTTGCTTGTTCAAGGGATATGGCAGCTCGGTCAACAATCCCTGGCCCATTTCGGGGGGGATTAGCAGCCCCCCGGGGAGGGAAGGGGCCCRCATGAATATTGGGCGTGTGGGAACACAGCCCAGTGGAAACAAAGCCAGGCAGGGAGGCAGCGGGGAGCAGGCACCCGCCATCCCAAGGCATCCCCGAGGTGGGGGACAGAGGCTTGAGGACTCTCCATGTCCCCATGCTACTTTCACACCCCACAGTGCTGACAGGAAGGAGCTCTGGTTATCATCCCATGCCACGCCAGCACGATAACCCCGCGCCAGCGTCCAGCCACCCCCTTGATCCCCCACTCATCCTCATGTCCCACAATCCCAAACCCTGGAGGGATGTGGCATGGGAAGGGCCAAACGCTGGCACCTGAGAGTTCCTGGCAAACAAGGGCAAGTGTGTAAACTAGTCCTTGTTTGCCTCGGGTTGGCCTGCTGGGGATCCTGGAGGAGGTTGTGGGGTATAGGGTCAGTCAGGAGGGGAGCTAGGCTGTCTGGGAACYCCCAGGGGTGGTGGGASCCTCRCACACACACACAGGGAMAGGCCCAGCCCMCTAAAACACTTGTGGATCCAAACTGGGAGGCTGCAGCTCCTGCCCAAGCAGCAGGTAGGAGCCGTGAGAGAGGAGGACAGCAGTTTGCCTTGGTGCCATCTGGCCTTACGCTTCCCATGTGCCCAAAACCCCTCCATGCATCCTGCTGTGCTGCTGTGCCCCGTGCTTGGTGCACCCACAAAGGGTGTGGGGACCCTCTGCCCAGTGTTTGGGGTTACTGATGTGCAGGGACCCTGGGAGTAGCCCTGCAGCCCTCAGTGTTTGCTGAGGTGAGCCCCAGGACCATGTGTGCCCTGGGTTTTCCACCCTGGGGAGCAGAAGCCCATTCCAGGGCAGATCCCTTGGGGACTGAGAGGGTTCCCAGGGTGAGTGCAGATCCCTTGGGGCCACAGAGGCAGGTGAGGCTGGRGTCTGCGCCCAGGGAGAGGTGTCCTAGGTGGTGGCACTCAGGGAAGGAGCCCCCAGCCGCGGGGCGGTGTGCTGGGCACTGTACACGTGTATCTGGGTGCTCCCCTCACCCCGCTCCCCACGGGTGCTGAGCAGGGGCCGCTTTTCTGCTCCGTTAGCCACGGCTGTGCCGGCACATAATGACATGGTAATTGTGAGCGRAGCCCCGGCCACACGCACTGCCCAGCTCGCTGGCCAGCCCTCCCAAACCCGGGCTAGCTGCTGCCCGGGGGGTCCCACCATCTGCCCCCTCACCTGCCCGTGGGACCCCCGTGTTTGGCTCTGTCCCGGACTTGCCCCAGTGGCAATGTCGGGGTGAACCCCTCGGGCAGGCTGCGGTCACCTCCTCGCCCGGGAGCTGGGAAACCTGTTCTTCCCGTGGTGTTTACACGGGTAAGAGGGGTCCTCTGCCGCTGCACATCGCATTTTCTGCTTGGTCACTTCCATCTGTGTCCCCGCATAATGATTTTTTCTGCTACATTAATTTAACACACTGCGGCGAGTCGAGGCRCTGGGACCCCGGGCTGCTTAATTGTGTCAAAGGAAAGGCTCCTGCTCCCGCTTTCATTGGCAGCCAGGGCTGCTGCGGGGTGGGTGTCCCCGCGGGGGGGTGGGAAGGGGTCTCAGGGTGGTCGTGGGGGCTGGAGGGAGGCAGCAGCRGAAGGGTGTAGGGTGTCAGAGGGGCTGGTGTGAGCCTGGTCCTGGAGAAGGCAGCAAGACCCGGTTCAGGCTGTCTGTTGGGGGCTCTGAGGTAAAGGTGAGGGGTTCTGAGTACCCTAAATTTGCCTTCCGAAGAGCCTGGCTCCATGGGGTATCTCACATCATCCCCTCAGATGCTGCGGCAGGAGGGCAGCAATGCTCGGCTTGGGGCCGGCGGGAGCCAGAGGGTTAAGTGCTGTTTGTGTTGGCTGAATGAGGAGGGAGCTGAACAAGCCCCCACAAATGGAGGTGAAGGGCTGCCCAGACGGGATGTGACAACCCGATTTCAGGGCTGTCAGCCCCAGCATGGTGGGCATTGAGCGGGGACATTCCTCCCYGGCGCCCCCCGCTCCCCTGGCTCCAGCACCGAGACACCGACAAAGGCAATGGGCAGCCCMTGCCCACCTCGCCCCACCATCTGGGGTGCCATGGGGTATCCGTGGGGCTCTGCGGAGCCTGAGGAGCCCCCAGCCAGAGCGGAATGCCGGGAGCCCCCCTCGCTCTCCCCGCTGGCGGCCCCGCCATAAGTGGCCTTTGGTATTTGCAAACATTGTGGCGAGGGGCTGGGAAGGTCTCGGCCCACCCCAGCGGGCGCTTTTGTGCGGTGCGGACCCCCGGGGGCTCATTTCCATCCCGCCCGGGCGCTCGCCTCGCTCCTTTCAATGCCGACGGGGCTCGCTCCCCGCTCCGCCAGCGTGCCCAAGCCTACAGCGGCAGTGCCAAGCACACAGCTGTGCCCCGGCCCCGGCCCTGTCCCCATGCCGGGGGTCCGTGCCCCCATGCCGGGGGTCCGTGCCCCRTCCCGGTGCGCTGAGTGAGCTGCTGTGTGTGCCACTACCCCATGGGGTAGATGTTGAGCCGTTCCGTCCTTGTTCCACGAGGGTCTGTGCACCCTTACACGGGGGTGTGTCCACTCGTGCAAGGGCTGCCACGATCRGAGGGAGAGGTGTGTGCTTCCCACACGCACATCTGCACCCGCTGGTGCGCACCTGCCCATCCTCCTGTGGCCAGCTCCAGCTACGTGTACCCACTGTGCCCTTTTCACTTCCCCTGCCTTCAGTGTCCCCAAATCGCCCCACCCCAGCTGAGCAGGGTGCCCGGGGCTGGCAGGCGGCTCCGTCCAGCCCAGCACAGGCAAATCGCGAGCAGCTCCGGGCTCCCCACAGCCCCCAGCATCCTCCCTGGACGGTTGTGTTCTCACCCCATTACCACCACAGCCACATCCCCCAGCAGACCCCAGGGACCCAGCCCGCTGCCTCTCCGGCAGTGCCCGTTTGCTGGAAGCGGTGTTTTATGGCCCTGCTCAACACCTGCGGATCAATGCCAATCCGCATTTTATTTGGTTTTGGAGTCGTAAAGGTGAATTGACCCAGCTGCGCCTCTGCAACTGTTGTCCCCTGCTGCCAGGTGCAGGGTGGAAGAGAAGGGCAGGGACAGGGGACCCGGGGACACGGTGCCCATCCCTCACCGTGCCGGGGAGTGCCCGAGGGAGATGGGGTTGCTCTTTTCTCGTGCTTTTTTGTGACTGGAAAATCTCCTCGGGGGCCCCCGGCGGTGACCTCTTCCTGGGCGCAGCGCTAAGCCCTTTGTAATGGGATTTTGTGGCAGAACCGGCAAATTAGGGGCGAAGTGAATGTGTTAAGCTGCTGGTTTCTTTCTGGCGGGCTCCCCCTCCCCAACCCACGCCGGCCAGAGCTCGAACAAAGGCGACGAGCTCTGCTTTTATCTCGGGTCCTTAGAAGTCAGAGCTGTACAGGGCTGTGCTTTCCCCTCCGAAACAGGCAGGACAGAGATGGGGGCACGGACCGGCAGAGCGCGGGGCTGCGGCAAAGGAGCGTGGGAGGAACGCGCTGCGAGCCAGTTGTGCCCACACATTGGCTGTGGGGGTGAATTCGGGCAACGGGGACAAAAGGACTGATCTCCGGGTCAGGGAGATGTGGCATCGAGGGGTCCCTGTGGCGTGGGACCTCTCAGYATCGAGGACAGGGAACAGCGGCGGGAGAGCAGCGAGGATGGGGCAATGAAGGCAGCCCCCGGGCCGTGCTGGGGTCCCGCAGTGGGAGGACCTGCCTCTGTTCCAGAGTTAATATTGTTACAGCGCAAAGGCTTCATTAACACTGACAAACACGAGCCATAAATACTCATAAAAACCCCACATCACGGATGGGATTGGCAGCCAGTGACCCCTCAGCTCTCCGGGGTCCCTTTGCCATCTCTGGAGAGGGCAGGGAGTTCTGGCTGCCCCTGGAAAGAATGGGCAACGCCCAGTGTGGGAGGTGCCCTTCCAGGGGTGCCCCACCATCCCTTCCACTTAGGGTGAGGGCTGATCCCATGGCACCTGCCCCACTGCCTTGGGTGGTCTCTCAGCACCTTCAGGCAGGAAAGAAATACCCTKGGGCTGGGTGGGAAGGGTGCWGCTTTGGCACCCCCAAAMSCCCCAAATTCAGGCAGGGGACATCRTGCTGCCCCCAGACCCCCGTAAGGGCCTGATTTATTGCTGTCTCCTGAAGGATGCCATTAAGACAGCGGCCGGAGCTGGGAGCACAGCTGCCGGAGCAGATCAKCGCCTGATTAATGTTGGGCAACTTGTTATATTGTCAGATAATTATCCCCAAACTGTATGACTTTTCTGCTAAGTGGCAGCACTTAATTGCGTTTTTAATTACACTGCCGTCACCGCAACCCCTCGGCGGGATGCAGGGATGCCGGAAGCCAGGCAGGAGCAGGGTAGGGGGCCCAGGACCCTTTGCAGAGGGCATGGCAGGGGCATCCCGCTCCCACAGAGCCCTCCTGGTRTGGAGCACACAGCTGCCACACTTGGCATCCCCAAGCCATAAGTGCTGCGAGGTTTTGGGCCATACGTGCTGCGAGGTTTTGGGGTGATCCTTCTTGGTGCTCCCCAAAGTGGGGGGCACATGGGGTGCAGAAAAAGGGGGAATAAGGCAGGGTGTTCCCCTTGCCCTCCATTGGCTTTGAGGGCTAACCATCCCTGCGGCCCCCCATCCCCATCCGGCTGGGGGCAGCTCGGGGTCTGGCTTCCCCTCGCAGGCAGGGACGGGTCAGGGGTCAATACATTTAAAATTCCTCCTGGATCTCCAACTCCGGCGAGCGGCCGGCGGGCAGCGGCTGCGTGGGGAGCACCGGCCGGCACCCCGGGCAGGGAGAACATGTGCGGGCAGAAGGGGGCAGCTGTGTGAGTGTGTGAGTGTGTGTGTGCATTTATGGGGGTGTGTGTGCACAGGGACCGCCTGTATGTGTACACGGGTGTGTGTGTGTAGAGCATGTGTGGATTTGGGGGTGTGTGTGCATGTGTGGATTTGGGTGTGTGTGTGCATGTGTAGATTTGGGTGTGTGTGTGCATCTGCCGATGTGCACATCTGGATGGGTTGGTGTGCATCGGTGTGCGTGCATGTGTGTGCAAACACGGGGGTCTGTGCATGCCTGTCAGTGTCTGTGCGTGTCTGGGGACGTGGGGAAGGGGGAGGTGCTTCTGTGTGTCCCTGCGTGAGACATCAGCACTGAGTGTGTGTGTACGTGTGTGTACGTGTGTGTACGTGTGTCTGTGTGTGTGTGTGTGTGTGTGTACATGTGTGTCTGCATGTCTGTGTGTGTGTCTGTGTGTGCAAAGACACGCCTGTGGCTGCACACCTCGCTGTGGGGACACTCCTGTGCCCACCCCAGCCATGCCACACCTCCCAGGGTCACTCCCCGGCTGACCCCGTGGGGTTAGCAGGGACAGAGCCCTCGGGGCTTCAGGTGCAGGAGGCACCTGCGGGTCACAGCAGCTCCTCTCCCTCGCCCACCCCTCCCTGTGCTCCCAAGGGGTGCAGCCTGGGACCCCCAGCACTGCCAGACCCCTCTGCTGTGTCCCCCGGGGCCAGCTGGGGCTGTTCCTGCCAAATACAAGGTGCTGCTGGGCAGCCCCCACACCACATCCCTCCTCACCAGCCGGACGCTGGGCAGCGCCGGGAGGAAATCCAGGCGTTATCGGGCAGCCGGCTSYAGCCCTTGCCGTRGCCTCTGGCCTCAAATTTCCTGGCRTGGCCATCACAACAGTGTTATCCCGGGCTGTGCCTTCCCCTCCAAGGTGGGGCCCAGCCAAGTTTCCCCTTGACACCTGGGGGTGAGGGGATATGGTGGATCAGGCCCCCCAGATCYCTGTCATTTCACTGGAGAGGAAGAAAAACGGATTTTGGCAGGGAAGGAGCCAGTCCTGAGCCCCACCTTGGTGCTCAGCTGTGCTGCCCACTCACACAGAGTACACGGACTGGGGTGAGAATCAGGCCTGGGGGGGGGAATAAACCCCCTGAAAGGCCCCCACCAGCCCCTCTGCAAGCCCCTCTTATCTTCATGGCAGCCGGATGGGGTCTCACCAGAGAGAGGCTGAAATTTCCAGGAAAAAATGTAAATAAAGGTCTCTGTCCCGCCTGTCCCCCTTATCTCAGGAATCCGGAGCGCGCCAGGCCCTTCTCCCAGCCATATTTCATCCCAGCCATCGCTGCTGGCTGCAAACCAAAGCAGCAATGATGGGGATGTGYAAGAGACTTAAAGATCACCAGTGCCTTCAACATGGCCAAGGCCACAGAATGGAGGGAGGCTGTGTCTCAGGGCCCACCAGGACCCCAGAACCATGGAAGCCATAAAACACTCCGGGCTGGGGTCACCTTCCCACTACACATGGCTGGGGGTTTATAGAATGATCAGGGACGTTTGGTACTTCAGATCTCTCTACACATATTGCCCAGCCATGGGGGTTCYAGGRTAGGAAATCTTTTGGGTCCCCATTRCCCACCTGGTGTCCCCAAGCAGCAGGGTCGGGGCTCCGGAGCTTCCCCTCCCTGCTCCCAGATCAGCTGCTAATGATGTCTCCTGACCCTGCTTGAAACGAATGTAAATTATTCAGCTTCTCATCAGGGCAATTAAATTAGCTCGTCATTGCAGGCCATGAATATTTCAGGGGGGCAGGGGCTGGGGAGCCGGAGGGGTCGGGGTTGGGGTTGGGGTGTCAGGGCTGAGCCTGRGCCCCGTGTCTTGGCCAGGAGTGCAGTGAGTGTGTCCGTTCTCAGCTCACAGGGGACAGAGAGGGCGGGCAGTAGGGGTGGGGGGTCTCTGGGCAGGGGGCTTGCAGTCTGGTGCCCAGATGTCTGGGTGCCACATGGGCAGTCTGTCCCGCTGCCCTGCCTGTCTGGGTTACGTCCCCTGCTGCTGACAGAGGCCAGGTGCCAGCAGCCAACCCCTGCCCCACTCCCGGAGCACCTCCTGCATCCCACACTGCCCCCCCCTTTTTCGGGAGGACACTGGGGGTTGGTGGCACTGCAAGGGGCTGCCTCCACCCCAGAGATCCCAAATCCCCCCTGCCTTCCCCTTGCTCCAGGCTGTGCCAACTCCTGCCCGCTACCCTCCCCAGAGCCTGCGGGTTCTCCGTCAGGATTTCTCTTTCCTTTCTTCCTCGCACTGAACAATTAATAATTTATCCCATAATAAAAGAGGAAACAGTTAATGAGATGAAAACAAGCCAGGAACATCTGCTGGGGCTGCTTTCATCGCGTCCCCGGGCCGCCTGCGCAGGAAGCGGGGGCGGGAGGGGGACGGGGGCGCCGGGGGGGCCACGGCAGCAGGAGGCTGTCCCTGCACCCAGCCTTCCTCAGCACGGCCCCCTCCTCCTCGGGCACCCCCAGGCCAGGCACTCCCWCCCCACTGCGCCACCAAAATCTGGCTGAGAGCTGCCAGGTTTGGGGCATGAATCGCGCTGGGGGTCCTGCCATGGGGTCATCACTCTAACATGGGCGGTGAAGCCTTTTGGTCTGAGGTGCCCAGTGTCACCAGAGAGGTGCCTGGCTGCTGGAGGGGGACAGGGCTGTCCCCTCTGTTCCCTCTGTCCCCAGCCCCCATGCCCAGATGTTGTTCATTACTGGCGATCTGATCTCCAGTGAGTGGGGCTGCCCGCAGGACCCGATACTATCGGGGTAGCAACACAACCCCACACCCTCCTGGGGTGCCGAGGGGACACGTGGGGATGGGGCAGGGCACCCTGCCAGCAAAGAGGGCTGCAGGAATGACCCCAGGACTCAGTGCTTCGCTGAGATTTATGGAGTCCGAGCAGGAAGCTTATTTTGGGACCACTTATTTCGGAACTGTGGCTTCATGGCATGCGAGGAGAGGTGTGAGGGGACATGGCTGGGATGCAGTGAGGATGTGGGGTGCTGATGAAAGGGAGAGGGGGCACAGAGAGTGGGAAGGGGAAGGCAGCCCAGAGGCTGCTGACATGTGGCCAGGACTCAGACTGGAAGAAAGAGCCAGCCCCGACCATTCCTGCCATCAGCTTGGTCACGGGAGGGGGCTGTGCCCGTGGAGGCAGCCTGGGCTGGGGTGCTGCAGGGGTGGGGATGGGGTGGGGGTTTGGGCAGGGGCGGTGGGGCTTGGGCAGGACGCTGCCGCCCGCTTCTGTTTCCAATTTAGCTGATCCTCGCCCCGATCCCTGCAGCTCCCTAATCTGTTTGTCTTCCAAAGCCGTTAAGTTAATTCCAARCCCAGCAAAATCCCACAGCTTTCATCCCAGCCCACCCTCCAGCTCGGTGGGCCTGGCAGGGGCACGGCAGGCAGCTGCCAGACGTTGCCAGTGCCCGGCACAGAGTTCCTTCCATCGTGAAGGAGCAGGAATCGCTCCTGCAGGCTCCCAGCCCAGGCTCCAGCAGCCCCCAGGTCCCTCCCGGGGCCGGGTGCCGCTAAGGGCCATCATGGGGACAGGCTGGTGTGATGACAGCTGGGGAGATGGCCTGTCCCTCTGCCAGCCCGGACAGACACCCGGCCCCTCTCCGAGAGGTGCTGCGGAAAAACTGACATCAGCATCAGCCCTGAGGAATTCGGCCTCCCTGGCCCATCCCAGCTGGGGACAGGGACGGAGACAGGGGCCTCTGCCATGCACCACAGCGGACTTGAGCAGGGTGRAGTAGGAGGGGGTGTGCTGTAAGSCYACCTCGTTGCTGTACCCCTTCCCGRGGCCCAGGAGCAGCCAGAGGATCTGTGAGCATCCCCGATGTAATCACTGACCCTGCTCCCCACAGGAATATCCCCCTTCCTGCTCTGACTGCAGACAACAGCCAGCTCATAACACYGGTGACATCCCCTGTGCCACTCAGGGACAGTGGCTGGGGTTGAATTCCTTCAGAAGCCTTTTTTCTCACTCAGGACCTCAGTGAGGGGAAAGAAGGTTCTAGTCCCTTCTCAGACCCCTTGGGTTTCTGGTACGGCTGTGGTCCTGTCCCCCACCCCACAGGATGTGCCTGGTGGTGATGAGGAAGCTGCCRAGAGATGGTGACACCCCCCAGTTGCCTCCATGCTGGAGACCCCGACATCCTGCTCCCCTCCCCCAGTCACGCTCCATCATCTCCTCGTTCCCAGCCCGGGTAATTGGTGGCCTGGTGACAGACGGGCTCATTAACAGCTTAATTTCGGCTTCATCTCTTCCTGCCCGACCCCCAGCCCAGGTGGGGACCGACCCAGCAGGGTGCAGGGATGGGCAGCCGGGGACAACATTGCTGCAGCCTTGGGGGCACCCGGTGGGAAAGGACAGGAGTGCACAAAAGGGGCTGGCAGCACAGCCCTGGCATGGGGACAGTGCCACCCTGCTCCTTGCCCCACTGGGATGGGCAGGGATGCCACCATGGCAGGTACCAGCAGGTGCTGGCTGTTGCTCACCTTGCCGGCCTCACCCTGCCCTTGTTTACTCCCATAACGGTGGCGGACTTKCGGCTCCTTTGTGCCGGTGGATGACAGGGATCGCCGCTGCCTCTGAAGTACCGGCCACCAGCAGCCCCACAGCCCAAACTGGGCAGCAGGATGTGGGATAYGAGCAAGGGGTGCAGGCAGGCTTGCAAGCAGCAGATACGGGCACGGGGTGAAGGCAGGTTTTCCACCCCCACTTCTCCTCTGCTTTGCTTCGGGTACACATTGCAGCCCCTACCACCCCATCACCAGGGCAGTGCCCCAAAGCCTGTCCCTGTCCCCCTCCCCAGCCAAAGCAGCTGGCAGCAGCCCATGATGGCTGATGTGGGGCCCCCAAAGGCCGCCCCACCGGATGGAGCCCTGGCCGCCTTTCAAAGGCGCTTGTGTTGTATAATTTATCGGCAGGAGATAACAGACAAGCGGCTAACGAAGGAGGGGGGCTGTACCCCTGCTCTGGGGAGCCTGGCACGGCGGGCACTGGGGCTGCCAGGATCCATCACACTGGGGGCACAGACGCCTCCCTGGTCGAGGTGGAGGTCCCGTTTTGTTTTGTGGACACCCCGAGGCAGGGGCAGCGATGCTCCCACTCTGTGCCCTGCTTTGAAACTGCTGCCTGCCTTGGCACAAAGACCCCGAGGGCTCCTGTGTGACCCGAGCCCGGGGAGCCTGGGTGCCGTATTTGAGGGGCCCTTCACCCCAGGGACACGTGGACTTCCCAGCACGGGGGAAGGACAGCAGGCACAGAGGGGCACGGGGTAGGGAATGGCTGATCCCACGGGCACAGGGGCAGCACCTGGCGCCGGATCTRAGCAGAGTTTGTTTAATCCCAGATAAGGAGGCGACGCCAGGCACCTGGTGCAAACGGGCGCTCCCTGGGCAACGGCAGCGAAGGCAGAGCCGACCCCCCAGCCCCCAGCAGCACCCACGCCACGACCGTCTGTTCAGCCCGGCTGCACTGTGCTGGCGTTAGCCGGGCACAGGAGTCTCTCTGGCCACCCACGCTCCCGTGGCACAGCACGGCATGGCATGGCACATGGAACGGGGGCAGCGTAGCAGCCGGCACACGGCACAGCCAGGGCAGATGGGCATRGAGTGACGGGAAAAGCGGGGTGCCCCATCCTCTGCCAGCCCTGGCCAGATTTACACCAGGGCCAGCAACCCCCCCGGCCAATCCTGCCCCAAGGGCTGCATGGGCATGGGGCCAAGCAGAGGGCTTGGGGACAAGGACAGGTCTTGGCACCGTGGTTCTGCTACACAGCCAGTGCCCTGGAGGCTCAGGGCTGTGCCAGTCTCCTGCTGCCACCCTGTTCCTGTGACATCTGGGGGGCATCTGGAAATCTGTCCCCCCCTTCCCCATCTGTCCCTGCAGGTGGCTGCGTGCCCATGACCCTGGCCAGGGTCGGGGTTCGGGTGTGCCCTGTCCCACCAGGGCAGGGAGACAGACGGCAGTGCCGGCTGGCAGGGTCGGTGGGCAAGCAGCACCCCCGGGGGCCGCCTCGCCGGCTGGTGAGCACAGTCCCAGCTGCCTGCTGGCCTGCACCGAGTGTGCCAGGTCCCAGCAGGGGCACACAGGGMCAGCCAGGTGGGATTAGCCCTTTGTGTCACCCTGCAGTGGCCCCGAAAGCATACAAGCAGGGGGCACAGCTGTGCCGTGGCCCTCCAGCCTGAATCACATCAGGATCGCAGGGAGTACCCCTGAACACAGAAGGGGCTGGCACATGGACCCTTCCTCGAAAAACAGTCCTGGCACTCAGAACACCCTGGCCCGGCCGGCTGATCCCCGCCAGGCGGGTCACATCCCTCCAGGACGGCACCCTGMGCATTCTGGAAAGGGCCGCTGGCGATGCTGGTGAGCCCGGCTGTGGTAGGACTCCCTCCGTTCCGGCACACCCTGGGGCTGTCCTGCCATGCTCGGTGTGTTGCTGCCACCCGCTGGCACCCTGCACAGCCCGGGATGTCCCCCACAGCCCCTCACGCCGGTCCAGGTCCCCAACAGCCCAGTCCCGCACCCCAGACAGGCGGGCAGGAGCACCCACAATGCAGGATGGCAGGAGGACACAGGGACTCTGGGAAAGGGTCCCCACCCCGCATCACGCTGTCCATGGGYCCCAGAGACTGACAGGGAGGAGCCAGGATGGGCAGAGTGGGGAGGGGGCTGCGGGGTTTGGGGGCGTCGCCCGCCCGGGAGATGATGAGAGGGAGCCGAGGTTCCGTCCCAGCGCATTAAGACTGTCCCCGCTGAGTGCCACCGCCGCGGGGTGACCCCGCCGTGAACCGCGCGGGCCCCCCCGACGGGCCACCAGCCCCTCGCACCAGCACCCCCCTTCACGCCAGTGTCCCCGCTGCGTGTCACCACACTGSCCCGTTCCGCTGCCTGCGCCTCAGGCATGCGTGAGGATGCGCTGGCACCGTGTCACCGAGAGGACATGCCATGGAGAGGTCACACCTGTGTGGGTCTGGGTACCACGGGCATCTTGTGACAGGCCGCCCGATGCRGATGCTGGGGCACCTCGGCTCTGGGGAGCACCCCCGACCACGACCCGGAGATCTCTGGCTCCCGGGGACAGCATGGAATATGTCCCCATGAAGCCACCTCATTGCAGACATAAGGACCACGCACGGGGTGCCACATCACATAGATGTCCCCGCTCAAGATCTCGTGGTCCCTAGGGAGATGGTGGCAAGCGACGCACACAGGGCACCGTGCCACCCGCCCTCCCCAGTCCCCATGACACTGGGACACCTGCCCGCTCCTGTGCCACATCTGGCAGGGCACACACCGCCCAAACGAGGTGCACGGTCCCCACGGCCACGTCTCTCCTGAGCCAGGGAAAAATTGGTTCAGGCAGGCTGGTGGTGGCTTTCGGGGAACTGGAGGAACAGGGCTGAACTCTTCAACCCGCAGCGGCAGCTCCCGACCAGATGCCAGGCATGGAGCACCCCGTGGAGCCCAACGTGCGAGCCGCCCGCCTCCGTGCCAGGCCCCCCTGCTCCCCTCACGGTTCATCGGCAGGACACGGGGGACGGAGTCACACATCCCTTCCCGCCATGGCTGGCGGGGGAGGAGGGAGAAACCGGCTGGGGCTGCAGCCCCGAGACCATCGCTCGCTGAGTCCGCGCAGCTCATCGCACCGATGTCCAGCCGCGATCGCGGGGCGCGGGTGAAGCCCTTCTGTCCCATGCGGCGGGGGTGGGACGCGGACTGCGAAAGCCCCGCGGAACATCCCGGACCCCGGGGACACCCCGGAGGACACCCCGGAGCCCTCCCGAGACTCGGAGCGCTCTCGGAACATCCCGGAGCCCTCCCGGTACACGCCATGTCCGCCGCGCGGGGGCGCTGCCGTGCCCGCTCGGTACCGGGGGGGCGGGGCCATGTCGCGCGCTCGGTGCTGGGGGCGGGGCCATGTCGCGCGCTCCATCCGCAGCCTCGCGGCGCCCCCTCGCGGCCGCGCGCGGGAGCGGAGGGGGCGGGGCACGGGCACGGCGCGCGCTCCCGCCGCTCCCGCCGCTCCCGGTACGGGAATGGCCGCGCCCACCCTGAAGCCGTTTCCGCCCCGTCGCGGCGCCGCGGTTGCGTCATCGGTGTGCGCTGAGCGGGAGCGGCGCCGGCAGCGGGAGCGGGGCCCGGAGCCGCCGCCATGGCCGGGATCCTTTTCGAGGACATCTTCGACGTGAAGGACATCGACCCAGAGGGCAAGAAGTTCGACCGCGGTGAGCTGGGCCCCGGTTTGCCTCTCCCGGTCCCCAGTCCGCCCGTCCCGCCGGCGCTGGCCCCTGTGCTTCATCCCTTTCCCGGTCCCTCCGCGTGTTGCCGCCTCAGGGCTTCCCCAGCCCGGCCGCTGTGCCCGCCACACCCCCGCGGGCCCGGTGCCTCGCATTCCCCTGTATTCCTCTCCGTGCCTCTGCACACCCGTCAGCGCCCGGGCTCTGCCATCCATCCCCAAACCCATCCGGACACGGCTCGGGTGCCATCCCGGGGGCCCTGTTCCCACCCAGCCGTCGGGGATTTGCTCTGTCCTGCTCTCTGACTCTGCTGCTCTCCCCAGTGTCGCGCCTGCACTGCGAGAGCGAGTCCTTCAAGATGGATCTCATCCTGGACGTGAACATCCAGATCTACCCGGTGGACCTCGGTAAGACAGGGTGCTGTCAGCTGGGGTGGGCAGGGTTACAGAGGATGGAGCCAGGAATTCCTCTGATCAAGGAATAAGCTGCCTCAGGCTTCCTTGGCCCCTGTGCTGTCCCAGGTCACAGGAGGTTCTGGGYGCTCTCAGTGTGCTGGGGCTGAGCTGGGTTCTGGCTCACCTTCCTGTGTGAGTTTGGGCTCAGCTCTGTCCCTTTCCCCACACATGCTGTCTGGGGAAGCTGCCTCAGCTTGTGGTAATCAAGCTTTAAAATTGAAATTAACTTCTGCAGTTAAATATGCCAAATGTGTGGAAAACAGAATATTACCCTCGGTGAAGCACAGAAGGGCTGGAACTGATGCTGCAGGGGCTCATGTACTTGCCCTCTGGAGCTCACCCAGTCAATACCTTGTTATGTCCTATAAAAACATCAGCAGTGGTGTCCTTGCAGCTCTGGTTTCCTCTGTGATGCGAGCAACAAGGATACACAGGAACCAGTGGGACCTTTCACATGTTCCCCACAATCCTGTTGGAGGACTCACAGCAGGGACAGGGCTTGTTTAGCACCCCCTGCCAGGGTGGCTCTTTACCACCCTGAGTTCTGGCTGTGTCTGCTGCTGCTCTGGTTGTGCCCTCACCTTCTCACTGCTCCTCTGGCCTCCTTGTAGGGGACAAATTCCGCCTGGTCATCGCCAGCACCTTGTATGAGGATGGCACCCTGGACGATGGCGAGTACAACCCCACAGACGATCGGCCATCCAGGTATGGGGTCCTGCTGGGACCCACATGGGTGTGGACAAGAGAAAAGGCAAACTGCTGAGGTTAAATGTTTCAGGTTAGACTTTAAGAGGRATTTCTTCTGAGAAGGGGTGATTAAACTTTGGAATGGGCTGCCCAGGGAGGTGGTGGAGTCACTATCCCTGGAAGTGTTTAAGSAAAGACTGGATGTGGCACTTGTGCTWTGTCAACTAGACAAGGTGATGTTCAGTCACGAGTTGGGCTYGATGATCTCAGAGRTCTTTTCTAATCTGACTCTGTGACTGTGAGGTACCTTCTAGAGGACACTGAGCTGAGGGAACAGCCAGGTTTGATTCCTCACTGATGTCACTCTGTGCTGTTGCAGGGCAGACCAGTTTGAGTACGTAATGTACGGCAAGGTGTACCGGATCGAGGGCGAYGAGACCTCCACGGAGGCGGCCACGCGCCTGTGAGTGCCTTTGGCGGGGGTGGGACAGTGYCCCAGGGTGGTCTGGGGGGCTCTGGGATCTCAGATCAGGTCTCCCATGGATTCCCTGCTCTCACTGCTCTTCTCCTCTGACCCCAGCTCTGCCTATGTGTCCTACGGGGGGCTTCTCATGCGGCTGCAGGGAGATGCAAACAACCTGCACGGCTTTGAGGTGGACTCTCGCGTTTACCTGCTGATGAAGAAGCTGGCCTTCTAACACACCTCTGGGCTGCACCACAGGCATCCTGCTGGAGCCCTGAGACCCCACATTCTGCCCCAGCGTCCATCCTGCCTGGCCTTTTCAGAGCTGGGGAGGAGGAAGCAGTCCCCCTCCTCATCCCAGTGTCTTCTGACTCCTGCTGGGATCCGCAGCTCYGTTTGCAAGGAGAGAGGTGCCTGACATGTGAGTGGACACCATGCTGGGAGCTCTAGTCTTGCCTGATGGCATCTCCTCACCTCCACCTGCCTGTGCTCAACAGCCTTGGCTCTGGCCAGGAGCAGCCGGACTGGGACAGCTGCCTGCCTGCCTCGGGACTGGGGACCATTCCCTCAGGAGCCATCCTGAGGCAGGCTGCCTTGGTTTTCATTAAACTGGTATGTTTTCTACACCTGGCTCTGCTTGCTGAGAGACGAGGCTGGCAGGGAGTGGATATGCCTGCCCAGGGGGAAAAGGGAGCCCCTGCCACTTCCCAAAGGATGGGGAGTCCAAATCTGCCCCGGGCTCTTCTCCACCTGCTCTCGCTCCGGGCACGGAGCATGCTGGGGCTGGGAGAGGCAGGTGGGTGCAGAGAGGAGAGGCAGCTCCCCCCTGCGTGGGKCCATGCCAGGGGATCCTGCAGCACTGGCGGCTGCCGCCGGAGGGAGCAGGCTCAGGGCAGAGCTGGGAGCATCTCCCTGAGGAGCCGGCTCCTGCCCCGGGCCTGGGCACAAGGACATGCACAACCCTTTAGAAAAATAGCTCTTTAATCGAAAAGCATTCACAGTAGAGGTTCCTGCTTGGGTGGGAGCAGGGCCTGTGCCTGCTGGCACATGAGTGTCAGTGTTTGCCTCCATGGGCTGTACTGTCGACACAGACTTGAGGAACAGGTGCCAACCCTTTCCCTGTGCACATCTTGGGCACCCAGAGTGTCCAGCAGGATTGCTGCGATGTCACCTTGGGGGTGAACCCTGTGTGCATCCTCAGCGGGCCCCACATGGAGGGTCTCTGCTGTCCCCCTGTCCTTGCTCACACAAGACCTTGGCCAGGTCGTGGAAGAAGAAGCGCAGCTTGCCCTGTACCAGCTGCCGGTAGGTGAGGAAGATGCTGGTAACGTGGGTCTGCTCCACGGAGTGTGGAGAGCAGCTGGGCTCCCAATGTCCTGCCTGAGGGGTGAGAGTGGGACAGAAGGGTCACACAGTTGCACCCAAGCCAGCCCAGTAGGMACTTGTGCCAGGGTGGTCTGGCTGGTCTCACCTCCCAGCTGAAGGTCTGCAGCAGCAGGAAGAAGGAGTTGGCTTTTCGGTAAAGCTGGCTCAGCTGCCTGGCCCCGCACTCCTGGCTCACCTGGCCCCGGGCCCCCGCCGCAGCACCCACCAGTAGGGCCAGGTCACACAGGATCTCCCGCCGCTTGGTCTCGTTCTGGGGGAGCAGACAGTCACCCCCAGGGCCTCGTTCTTTCCTGTGCCCMCCTGAGGTCTGAAGGGGGCCCTCTACCCTCCCTGTGCTACCAGCTATGCTGACAAGCATCTTGTTCAGCATTTCTGGTGCTTACACCAATCCCAGGTTTCTCCTCCCGGCCCCTCTCACCGATTTAGATTTCCACTGCTGGAAAGTGAAGTCCACCAAGGGCAGCACTGCAGGGCAGCTGAGTGCCGGCAGGGCCTGGCACTGGCTCTGGTGAGGAGAGAAGTCAAGGTGAGGTGCCAGGAGCCGTGCATGTCTCCCTGGCCTTGGGTTTTGTGGGGGACTGTACCCTCACCACTCTCTTTTCCATGTCCTTGGCCTCCATGATGTACTTGTGGATGAGCCTGTTGTCACAGACGAGCCGTGTTGGGCTGGCACGATTCTCCTTCACGTGCAGGAGGAAGGATGTGAGGAGGAGCAGTCCTGGAGGAGACGGGGTTGCCTTGTGCACTGTGCCACCTCCCATGGGCAGTGCCAGCCCAGAACCACACCTGCAAGGGCAAGTCCTCTCCCTAACCCTTGATGGTGGGGGGGAGGTCTGAGGGGCTGACAAGGGCTGGTGCTGCTCTCCAGTCAGCCAGCGAGGGGTGCCCAGTGCTCAGGGGGAGGATTCAGTGTTTCCATGCCAAGGGGCCACACGGCCGTGTCTCTGCCAGGTTTTTCAGCCCCGCTCCAGGCAAGGAAGCAGGACTGTACTCCCTGTGCAGACCAGGGCCAGCCCTCCGGATCCCTGCCAAGAGCAGCTCCAGGCGTCATGTGCACTTCGGGGAATCCCAGCCTGCAGTGTCCCTCAGGGAACATCTGCTCCTGGCTGCTCCCCTGCYGGCGCCGCCTTCCCGAGTGCCACTGGCACACCGCTGTGCCCAGCAGCTGCCCATCCTGCCAACTTCTCCAAAGGCACCTCYGCATCCTCCTGCCTCGCTGCCTGCCCTGGCACTACACCTGTCCCCAAAAGCCCTCAGCACAGCCTATTTCCCTAGGGTGGGCATGGAAAGATGCTCAATTGGCTTCGTGTGCTGACAGCGGCCAGGTCTAACCAATCCAGAGCCACCCTTGGGGTTTGATGCCCATCTGGGGATTCATCATGYKGRGGACACTCTGGCTGTGGGGCCACCRTATCCACTGTCCCTTCCTGCGCACCCCAGTCCCCCCTTTTAGCCACACACTCACTGTTCAGCTCCATGCTCAGCTGGGGGCTTCGGCCCTGCATCTTCCGCCCTGGGGCCAGCGGCTGCTGCGTGGCTCCCGTCCCCCTTCCATGGAGGGCAGTGGTGGCGSGGGCTCCCCGCGAGCCGCCCAGCCGGGACGGAGTGCCGGAGGCCGGGAACGGCCCCAGGACAGCACGGCACGGCTCTGSGCCTCCGGCCTGGCCGCCCAGCCGAGGCAGCACGATTTCCTGTTGTGTCGCCGCTGACCTTCAAGTAAAATCGCAGCAGGGGCCCCGGGCCCGGGGGACGGCTTCCTGCCTCCGGCCGCTTCCTCCCTTGGCTCGGGGCGCGGGAAGGGCGTCCCTGGGCGCCCTCCGTGGCTGCTCACCTGCCTCCTGGCCTGAGTGCTCAGCAGCCAGTGCCTCAGTGGTCAGCGTCTCAGCTATGCTGTGCCGGGGGAGAGGGTGGCCCTGAAACCTGCAGAAGGGGTGGTGTCAGTGACCCTACACTGGACAGCCCCAGGGAGCAACAGCCCTAATGGGGTCCAGCTCCCAGCTGTGGCAGCCAGGTATGAAGTGACCAAAAATCCTCTCCCAGAGGTGGACTTCATCCCTGGTCACCCTTATCGGTTAGATCCGATCCCATCGCTGGGACCCTCACCCAGGTGTGCTCTGACCCCTGCATCCATCACCCACAGGTGACTCGGGGAGCTGGAGATCCCTGAGATGCACAGGATCCTTCTGAGCTGGGAAGGTGATGGATGACAGGGCCTGGCTGGTGCATGGTCCCAGGGCTATTTCACCAGGGTGTTGGTTGGGAATGGGGTGGGTGAGGCACCCACAGCTGCCGCCTCTCTGGGCAGGAGAAGCACCAGGGGCCTGTTCAGCACCATGGCATGGCTGTGACATTCTCCAGCGAAGTCAGCCCTTGCTGGGCACCGTGACGGGGGGTGCCCCATGTGTTCATGTGTGTGTCCCCACACTGCACACGTGTACACGCCCCCCACGTGCACCCTAAAGCCTACGTGTGCGCTTCCCTGGCTCAGATAACGCCCCACCCCAGCAGTCCCCACGCGCTTCCCTTTGGGGGACACCCCGCTCCCAGCCCACATCCTCTTGTTCCCGGTCTCCCTGCACTCCGTGCATTTCCTTCTCACACCCCGGCTCTCGCACACTCTCGCACGTTCCCACCCCCGTCCCTGTGGACAGCAGTTCCCGGCAGCGCCTGGCCGGGTGACAGCAGCTAAAGTAAACACCCCGGCCCCGCTGCACCTGCCCCGTGCCCTGCTCAGCCCACAATAGCCCACCTTGCGGGGTGCCTGGCTGGGGGTTCCAGCGGGTGCCGCGGCTCCAGGGGCGAGACTGGCAGCCCGGCTCGCCTGGGCACAGCTGGCAGCAACGGGACCCGTGAGCACCGGGGTCAAACACCTCCAGGCTTCCCCAGCACGGCCGCGGCCCGTCTGCGGACGTGACAAGCTGCAATCACGCCCGTGATCACGCCCATCAGCACCCTCAGCCCCTCTGCCAGCGCTGGCCTCGGGCCCGCCACCGGCCCCATGTCAGTCCCTGCCGTGCCCTCACCATGTCCATTCTCTGTCCTTCCCTGGGTGCAAAGTCATTGGCAATGCCAGGCTGGAGAGCTGCGGTGCCCTGCATTCCTTCTTGATTAGGCAAACAAACCCGTCAGGGAAAACGGGACAGCGACTGGAAACTGCAGGTCTAATGGACCCCCATGGGCATCCTAAGGTACCCACAATAGTCCCTTTACTCCAAATATTCCTTTTCAACAATGCCAGAAGCTGATAGGCAGCATGAGCCTGTGCCCGTGGGCAGCCTGGTATTCCTCTSCTGGAAAGGGCAATGCCAGGAGGATGCGGGGGAGAGCCCCTGCTGCTGGCCCCAGCCAGATCCCACGGATGTTGTGTGCTGTAGAGGGAGAGCGTGGGGGCAGTGAGTGAGGCACAGGGACCCCAGAGGGACACGGGGGCTCGGACCAGGCAACCACGGCGCTGGCAGGGGACAGGAAGCCAGGTGGGGGCCACGGGGCTGCRCAGCTGGCCGGATCCCGGTGCCAAGTTTCCCACCTCTTCTTACGGGGTGCAAAGTGCTGGGAATCCCGCTGCAGGGACAGCCGTTCGCACCCACTTTGCCAAGGTGCTGAAGACAGCGGGAGGTGCCAGGAGTCAGGGAAGGGGGGGGCCGAGGAGGAAGACGCCTGGGTGGGGGGGATATTGTGGACCGGTGACACAGCTGCTGTCCCCGCAGGCCACCCAGATGTGCTCGGTGGGCACCCCCAGGATGTCAGCGCAAGCATGGGAAGCAAACCTGGCCTTCCAGGGACAGGGAGGGGGGTCCCAGCCCCCTTTGAAGCCCCCATAAAAGGGTCCGGCATAAAGGAAAGAGAAAGTCAAAGGAACAAAGAGAGCGGCTAATCCCGGCGTGAGCAAACAGCCCCGTTTGCTCAGGGCACAGCTGGCTCCGGGGCCAGGGAAAGGAGCACAGCGGGGCTCTACGGGTGCCAGGCAGCGGGGGACCCTCTACCCGGGATACCCCTCCCCGAGCACGGACAGTCCCCRGGAGCAGAGCCGGGGCACGGGCAGATCCTCCGGGCTTTTTTTCTACATATGCAAATTGCCAATAAACATCCGTGGGCAAATCCTACTCCCCGCGTGACCTGGTCCTTGCACTGTTCCCAGACAGCCGTCCCGGGAGAACACCCACGCTGCCGGGTAAAGGGACCTGCAAGGGGCACCTTGTTCAGGGTGCCGCAGTCTGGGSGTGAAGGATGGCAGGGTTTTACCTTTCCCACTTCCCAGCAAGCCACATGCTGCCCAGCACCCCAGCACAAAGCCCTCCRTGCTGCCCAGAGGATGCCCGCGGGCAAACCCTCCTTGCTTTGGGCAAGGGCACCGTGTGCCAATGGTTCTGCTGGCATCTGGGGCGATTCCACCGTGCCTTCTCTCCCATCCCGCTTCTCAGCCAAGCTCCCCACTCCGGAGTGTGCTGGGAGGGCACCTCGTCCCTCTGCCTCCATCCCATGGAGAGGCGAAGGGGTTAATGCCAGGCAGCCGAGCCGCAGGTGGGCGCAAGAATGAAATTCCTTCTCGCTGTCCTGCGAAGTCTGGGCACAAATATTTGCCTGCATGTCCGGTGGGGAGGGGGGAGACCACCATCGCTTCTGGGAGCTTGCTAATCCCATGCCAAACAAGGCCCCCACATGCCCCACATGGCCTCCACCTTCCTCCTGCTGGGGTCACCCCGCAAAGCCTTTGAGGAGGGGACATTTGGGGTCAGGGCAACACCAGCACCTTTGGGTGCTCCKATGAGCAGGGAGCTCTTTGGTGTTGACAATGCACTAGGAGCAGGCATCTTGTTCAGAGACACTGCTGGCATCTGCTTGGCATGGCAGGTGAGACAGTTTTGGGGTCTCCATTCCTCTCCCTGAGCCGTGGCCACCACAGCGGGATAGGACGAAGGCGAGAGCCTCAGCCAGCCCCATCATGTCAGCGAGACACCCTCCATAATAAATTCCACATGTTCACAGACAAAAAAAAAAGCCATATTATCCCTCTCCATCGCCCCCCAAACTGCATCCCTCTTTTKTACCTGCCACCCCCAAAATTCCCTACAACACCAGACCCCCCTGGCCTTCATCTGGGATGGCCTAGCCCTGCAAGTCGCCTACCAGTTGTGCAAATATTGCCGGAATGGCTGTAATCCCTGTGTCCAACGTGAATTATGAGATATTTCCACCCATTACGACAGTCCCCCCGCCCCGCCGCGTGTGTGAGAGGCCGGGGGGATTAGACACGGCACAAGCCGCGCTCGGCACAAAGCTTTGGGGAGGCTGACAGGCTCTGTGCTCCCCACAACGGGGCGGGGCACTCCATGGGGGCTCTTTTTGGAGAGAGGGGGTGTCCTACATGCCTTCCCGTCTCCAGGCTCATGCCTGGAGGGAATGTTGGGGTGCAGAAGGCAGTGGCAAGCTGTGGGAAGGGGGGCTCAAGGCATGCAGTTTCACCACGACCCCATCCCTGGGGAGCAGAGGCTCCTTCCTGTCTCCCTGAGCCCAGCTCATGTTCAAAGCCGCGAGCAGGCAGCAGCTAATGAGGGCAGACAATGGAGCTGCGTGGGGCAGAGCGCGGGTGAGGGCCTGCTGAGATTCCCCCACGCCAGGCATGGCACAGCCCTGGCATCACAACCCTCTGGAACCCTCCACGGGACCCTCACTGCTGGGCAGAGCACACACCCACAGAGCCCCRGCAGAACTGCAGGCTGTTCTGTAGGGCACCCTTGGGACATCCCACCTGCGCTTTGCTGTGACGGGAGACACCCCGTGGGACCCCACTGGGGACAAACCAGTGCCCGCCCTGGGCAGAGGTGCTGGAGGGGTGAAGGTGACAGGCTTGAGGCTGCCATGACCAGCCATCTCCACCCGGTTCAGCTCCAGCTGCCCACAGCTGGCAGCCCCGTGGGGGCTGTGCCGGCACCGGCCCAGCTCTGGAGCCTCAGAGGTGCCTTTGTGCAGGGCGCTGCTGCTCACACACATGTGCGGGTGCTGGGAAGCAGCTGGAGGGACCGGGACCCTTTCCCAGCGCTGCCTTTGGCTGTCACCATCCCTCTGCCAACAGCACAGGGACCCCCAAGGCTCTGTCAAGTCACCTCTGCCTCTTGCTGAGGGCACCCCTTGGCATTTCCAGGGGCAGCCCAGGCTGTGGACAAGGGAAACWCAGGCACGGCTGCATCTCCCATTTCCTCCCTACCCACATGCCCCCACTGCAGTGGCCATGCCCCCTTCCCTGGGCAGGGATGCCCAGAACCCTCCTGACCCCCCCTGGCAGTGCCATGACATCCTGCAGCCCCCGTTTCCCTCACGCTGCCCCGAATTCTCCCGTGCCGCGGGCTGCAGCCACGCGGGTTCCCCGTCTCTCTTTCCTTTCCCCGGGAAAGGGGAGGGAGCTTCCCTCATCGCTTCCCCGTGTCCCGCAGACGAGCCAGGAGACTGTGACGAGCTCTGGGTGCACAGAGCCAGCGCCGGATTCCTGGCATCGGCGGGACAGCTGGGAGCCATCGCCCGCCTCCTCCTGCTCAGCCCCGCTCCCGTCCCGCCGTCCCCAGGGCCGCTGCCGTGCTGCAGCGGGCACCGTGCAGCGACACTGGCACAGCCACACGGACCCCAACCCTGCCCTGCCCTCCGAGCCGCTGGATCCCCGGCCAGCGAGGACATCGGCAGAGAGGAGAGGGGACAGGTCAGTGACAYCGCCGGGGACAGCGGGGAGGGCACAGGGCCAAGGGGTGCCCTGCTGGCAGRCATGGTCCCTGTAGCAGAACGTGCCTGCAAGCAGCAGGGTGTGAGGGACAGCCGTGCCCGGGGGATGCCCGAGGTGCTGGCAGTGTCCCAGCCCTGGCCATGCCAGCGGGGTAAGCCCGGCTGCTCCTTGCTGCCTTCTGCCAGCTCCTGCCACGGGCCGTGTCCCCGGCACGGCCAAAYCCCACTGCTCCCCCCGGGAGAGGGGTCGCGCTGTGTGGAGACCTGGGCAAACCAGGGCACGGAATGGGATGGGACAGCCACGGACCAGTCGGGATGGGCAACCCCACGCTGGCACTGGGGCACGGGGCGGGGGGCTGCACCCCCCCAGCTTCTCGCTGGGTTGCGGGGAGGCCCAGGAGGAGCCTTCTGGGGAGGCAGGGGCCTGTTGTGCTCCAGCTGTGCCGTGTTTCCCTAGCTACACCGCGCAGCTGGCCGGGTGTTTGCACCGCCCTGAGTTGATTTTGGCAGCCCCGCGCTTCCCCCTCCTCCCCTCCCCACCCGCCTTCCCCCTGCCGGGCGCCCGCCTGCCACGCACCCACCACCCTCAGCCTGTTCCTCGGCGGGGGTGGCAACAGGGACATGGGTGACACACTCTGACACAATCTGCCCCTACTCTTCATAGGCTCCCCCTCCCGTGAGTTCATGCCTCAGTTTCCCCAGACGAATGATGCTCTTCCCAAACTTTTCCATTGTACCTACTCAYTGCCAACCTCTGTCACCCTTGGCAGTCCAGATGTTGGTGAAGAGTGGGATCGGTGCTGGGTGATGCTCTCACAGCACCCACCCACCCCTCCCTGCCCCAATGCCCCTTTCCTCCTCAAGCACCTGGGCTCCTGCTCCCCTGCAGCCACTGTCACTGCTGGGCAGGAGCCCAGGGTCCCACTGTGGAGCCTTGCTCTGCCCAAGGTGCACAGGAGCTGCAGAAACTCAGGAATGCAGAAGGCACCAGCTGGGCTGGGGAAGTTGTTTGTGCCTTTGCAGAGAACAATGTGAATCGGGRGAGGATCTGGCTGTTTTGGGAGCCCGTGCTCAGGGATGATGAGTGGATGGAGGATCCGTAGTCCTGCACAAGGGCTGGCAGCAGGGGAGAGGTTTCTGTGGGTCCATGTCCCACAGGGGACTGTGGATGGACAGTGCATTGCAGTGCCCTGTGTTCTGGTGCCAAGTGGCCTGGGAGTGGACTGAGTGGATGGAATAATCCCCAGTTTTTTTATGCCTGGGGAGTGGGGAGCAATGGGCCCTGGAAGAGCTCATGACTGAGGGTGGACTGTGGATGAGGAGATGTCAGGATGCTCWGTGCCTGGGAGATGCCCCGTGCCARGGAGCACACACGGATTGAGACCAGCGTTTGARTGGGTGTGCAAAAACATTATTCTCGAGGGGGCTAATATGGATGAGAGACTCCTGTGGGGCTCATGGCCTCGAAGAGGGGCATGTGGATGGAGGTATTCCTGGGATGTCCAGTGCTCAGGAATACCCCAGGCTCTGTGGAAGGGGTATGATGGTGATGGTGGTGTCTCCACAGTGCCCGGTGTCCCAGAGAGCGTTGTGTGAATTGGGAGGGGGTGTCCCCAAGAYGCCCAGACCCTGAGGGTGCCCCCTGCCCTGAGGGAGGGTTATATCATAGAATCGTGTCGTAGACTGGGCTGGGTTGGACAGGAGCTTAAAGATCATCGRGTTCCACCCCCCATCCCTCAGGTTTCCCATGCCCCAGGGCTGGAATGTGAGTAGGGATGCTCCGCTCTCGGGGGTACTGCATGCCCGGGGAGAGGGGGAGCAATGAATGGGGGAGATCCCCAGGACATCCCGAGTGCGGGATACCCCCTGGGTGTCTCGGGTGCCACAGGATGGGAAGGACAGCACGGCCCGTGCCAGGCGGGGGCGGCGGGGCCCGGGGGAATGTGGGGGGGTCGGAGCGCGGCGGGGGGCGCATCCCCCCCCCGGCCGGCCGCTGCCTGCGCCTCATTAGCGGGGCCTTTGTTTGCACAGGGCTCGCAGCTCCCGCTTGCCCATGCCGCCGCCTATAAAGCGGAGCCGGAGCCGGCAGCCGGGCAGAGGCGGCGGCAGCGCCCGGCAGCGCCCGGCCCCCTCTCCCCGCCGCCGCCTCCGGTCCCGGTCCGCCCGCCCCGGCCGGCCGGCACCATGCGCGCCGCCGCGCTGTTTCTGCTCGCCCTGCTCCCGCTCCGGCCCCTGCCCGGCCGCGCCGCCCGCCCCAAGCTCGCCCTGCCCATCCGGCCCGACACGGACCCGCTGCCCCCCGGCGGGGCGGCAGGTAGGAGCCCCCTGCCCTACACCCCTCCTTCCCCCGCTCCGCGCATTCCGCTCCCGTRCAAGCCGCTGCCGCTCCCCCATCGCGCATCCCGCGTCGGGCACCCCCTCCCTGCCACCCGCACGCCCGTCCGTGCATCTCATGCCTGCACCCCTCCCTCTCCRGCACCCCGCGTTCCGCCCCGGGCCCCCTCTCCGGCTGGCCGGGACCGGCACTGGGACCGGCACCGGAGCGCAGCGGGTGGCGGGGCGGTGCCGGCCGGTCGGGGGCTGCGGCAGGGGGGGTGCCCGCGGCCCGGAGGTGACCGGGGGTGCTGGGGGGTGCTGGCGGGGTCTCCGCAGGCTGCGCTTTCGGGGGGCACTTCTACGCTCTGGAGGAGACGTGGCACCCGGACCTGGGGGAGCCCTTCGGGGTGATGCGCTGYGTTATCTGTCACTGCGAGCCGGTGAGTGCCCCCGCACACCCCGTTCGCTGCGAGCCCCCCGGGACCCTGCTGGGGAGGGGGCTGGCAAGGGAGGGAGTTGGACCCCTCTGTTCGATAACTCCTCTCCTTCCCATGGAAGAGGGAAGCGGGATCCCTTCAGCCAGGCGGACACCTGGATGTCCTCCCCCGCGGCAGGGGGAGGAGAAGGGGGATGTAAAGGATCAGGCTTCATTCTTCCTCCCCCTCCTTGGGGATGGCCTCCAGCCCCCTCCCTCCCTCCGAGCAGCCCCCCGAGGCCGGGGCTGGCGGGGCCACGCACAGCTGGTCAGGAGGCTGGGGGCCATGGGGAGGGGGCTGGTTTGGCTGCCGTACAGGCATCTGGGGACTGTGCAAGGTGTCCSGGGGCTCCAGATGGAAAAAGATGGGGGAAGCCAGGCTGTGCCGGGATGGCATGACTTGGCACACCTTGGCACGGCTCTCCTGGAGTCTKCTTGGCCCCTCACAGCAGAGGAACCACCGGGGGAAGCCCGTGGGGAAAGTGAACTGCAAGAACATGAAGCAGGAYTGTCCCGTGCCTGCCTGTCCCCGGGCCACGCTGCTGCCTGGGCACTGCTGCCACACCTGCCCCAAAGGTGAGGAGAGTAGGTGCTTCCCTGCACAGAGCCCCCCCAGTTCTCCAGCATCCCCCACTGGCCTGGGAAAAAGAGCACTGCACACCCCTCTGGAAAGGGCTAATCAGCCAGTGCCCATGATATGATGGGCAGGGGGAAGCCCTGATGGGAACAGCCTGGAAGAAGTGCAGGGAAGGCACACAAGACTAGATGCCCTGTCTGTCCGTGTGCCCGTGCACAGCATGCCCCCAACCCCAGAAAAGATCCCCAYAGTGATTCACAGGGCACACCTTGGTCTATCTTGAAAGGGGGSATTTATTWTTGTCCCCCACMCCAAGCTCTTTGGCACAAGCAGCCTGGTGTGATSGTCTCCTCCTCTGTCCACCCCATGCCAACCTTGCCAGGCCCACCAGAGAAGAGCCCTGCATCCCGCTTCGACACCTTTGAGTACTTCCAGGACAAGGAGGATGACTTGGACAAGCCCTACAAYGACCGCTCCTACCTCAGCTCTGAGAGCCTGGCTCGCGATGATGCCCGCACAGGTGAGCCCCCCGGCCAGGCAGCAGCCAGAGTGGGGCACCCCTCATGCTCCCCCTCATCAGCAGCATCCCCTCCCCAGAGTTCGTGGCCTTGCTGACGAGTGGCTCAGAGCCATGGAACCCCACATCCAGCGCAGTGGCCAAGGCTCGTTTCACCCTGCTGCGCTCCTCCCTGCTCTTCTCCATCAGCTATGAGCGGTGAGTCCTGCCCTGTCCCYTGTCCAGCCTGGCACAGCAGGCAGCTCTTGGAAAAAGGGGGCACGCAACAGTGCTTTTGCCTCTGTTTCCCTTTTGACATTGCCCCCATGGAGCCACAGCCTTGCACTGACAGAGAGAGAGATTTGGGGAAGGGGGGGCAATGCACTGGGGCTCCAGCCTAGGTCAGCGGCCAGAATTTCGGCACACCCACGGTGTCGGCCCAGCCTCACCCATTTGCCTCCAGGTCTGGACTAGGAACAAACGGGAACTGTTCCAAGCTCCCGTGGGTGCAGCTGGCAGAGCTGCTGTGCCACCCTGCAGTCTCTGCCGGTGGGCAGCGCCTTGGCACTGCTGCCAGGGTTCCCCATCCTTGCCGTGCCCTCCCCGGATGCCCTCCAGCAGCAGAGCCTCTCCTCYYTCTCCCTCCCTCCTTCCCGCTCCAGTTTTTTCTGCTCTTCCTCGCTTCCAGGCCCCTTTGCATAGTAAAGTGGTGACTAATTTCCAGCTCTGACAGGGGGAGCCAAGCGGAGCCGAAAATGCTCCTTATTTACARCCTGAGCACTCAGCTCCGAGCGTGTCCTGCCCTGGTGCCTTTCCCGGCAGAGACCCCCGCCCTGCTTTGTGCCAGTTAGACACCGCTCCAGGATAGGGGAGCCCAGGGAACCCGTGCCAAGCTGGCATTTGGCAGGACAGCAGTTTTGGGCTAGTCCTGGAGTGGGCGGGCAGAGCTCGGCGCTTGGCACCCCATGGCAACGTCATCCTCCTCCTGCCCACCCCAAATCCCTGGTGACCTCCCGTGTGCCCTTCCCGACACACCCCTGTGCCTGATGCTGAGCGAGGGTGGCACCAGGGGAGGGGAGGGCAGGTACCTTGCTCACCCCGCGGATGCCCGCAGGCTGGGGCGGCCGAGCCGGGTGCGTTTCAGTGACCCCGAGGGTAACGTGCTGTTTGAACACCCCGTGCAGAAGAGCGCTGCCCCGGAGGATGGCATGGTGAGAGGGGCGGGGAGGGCAGGGGGCAGACAGGTCCCTTCTGACCCCTGCCGGCTGTGCCGTGCTCCCCAGCCACTGCCCAGCYCTTCCATCCCTCACCCACAGCTCTGCGGGATGTGGAGGACCGTGTCCAAAGCCAACGTGCAGCTGCTACGGGGGGAACAGCTCCGGGTATCCCTCATCACCCGGGCACAGCCCTCCGGAGAGGTCCACGGGCACATCCTCAAGCACCGGGCACTCTTYGCAGGTAAGTGCAGCTCCGCCGTGCACACCCAGTGGGTGCCACCAGAATGTCCYCCATGGCCCCTGTCCCTGCACAGAGACGTTTGGCGCCATCCTGACCTCGTTGGAYCCTTTGCACTTGGGTGCTGGGGGCATGGCCATGCTGACACTGAGCGACACCGAGAACAAGCTGCACTTCATCCTCATGGCCCGGGGGCTGCTGGAGCCTGGAGCCCGGGGTGAGAGCRGGCAGGGAAGGGAGGGAGGCACTGYCCRGGGGGGCTGCAYAGAGCTGAAGGGGTGCATGGCATGTCTGTGGCTCAGGATGCACGGGGTCAGCATCCGTGGGGTCAGGATGAGTGTCTGGGCTGGGTGTAGGGCTCAGGGTGGGTATAGGGGCTGTGCGTGGTGTGGGGTGGAGGGTGAGGTGTGCATACATTGTATGGTTTGTGATTTGGGGTGCATGTGGGGGGACGTGTGCACCTATGAGGGAGGCCCGGGGTTGCTGCAGAACATGTGGGGTGTGAGGGTCATTGTGCAAGAAGGATGGGTTTATGATGTGGGTATGCAAGGTTTTAGGGCACGCTGGAAAGAATGGTGAGGGTCCAGGCACACAGGGGCAGGCAGGCGGCTGGCAAAAACCAGGAGGGTTTGGAGGCGGTATGCACRGAGGGGTGGGTTTGACAGTGGTTGCAGACCCCTGGTCCAGCGGGTCCACTCCCCTCTGCCATGTCCAGAATCCCCCTGGGTCCYGCTGAGGGTCCGCATCCTGCACCAGGAGCAGACGCTGCGGGAGGTCCGTGCCAACATCACTGTGGAGGTAAAACCTTCTGCTCCCCCCCGTGCCCTGGCAGCCACAGTGCCCAGAGCACCAGGGCTGATCCATGGCACTCCACCTCCCTCGTCAGGACCCCGACTTCGCCGAGGTGCTGAGTGATCTGTCCGCCCAGGAGCTGCAGTGGCTGGTGCAGGGGCAGCTCCRCATCGTGGCTGAGACCGAGGGCCGGCACGCACGCCGGCTGGCCGGCACCATCAGCACCCGCCGCAGCTGTGACAGTGAGCACAGGGCAGGCACCCTGGGGTGCAGGGGGGTCGCTGTGCTCRCCCCCATGCCAACCTCACCCATCCCTGTGCCTCTCTCCCCGGGCTGAAGCCATCCAAAGTGTGCTGTGTGGAGCGGACGCTTTGCTGCCAACCAAGACCGGGGCTGTGGGCTCGGCCAAGCTGGCYCTGCATGAGAACGGCACCCTGGAGTACCAGGTAAGCAGAGGGCATCCATTTGCCTCCCGAGAGTCCCAGGGTCTCTGCCACCCTGGCACTGCCCCTCGGTACCCTGCCCACAGGTGCGGGTGGTGGGCACTGCCAGCGAGGTGGTGAGCATCACCCTGGAGACCAAACCCCGGCGGAAAAACAAGAGGAACATCCTGTTTGACATGACACCCAGCTACAAGGACGGGCTGGTGAGCACTAGCTGTCACTGGGAGGGATGGCACAGGGATTTTGGGTGAGTCCCTGTCCCAACCTGCACTGTCCCCTGCCATTGCAGGCCTGCGGTGCCTGGCAGAGCCCCAGCGCCCGCGACGCCCACATGCTCCTACAAAATGAGCTCTTCCTCAACGTGGCCACCAAGGACTGGGCTGAGGGTGAGCTGCGGGGCCAGATCATCTCCCTGCCCTACAGTGGGCTGCTCGCCCGCTACACAGGTACCAGGAACAGGCGGGGTGGTAATGGGGGCAGTGGGGCAGCCCTCCCACACACCACCCACCCCTCCCACACACCACCCACCCCTCCCACGGTCCCTGTCTGCACAGAGATGCCCGTGGCATTGGCGGGGCAGCTGGTGTCCCCCCCAGTGCACAGCGGCGCTGGGGGGCACGCCTGGCTCTCGCTGGATGAGCACTGCCACCTGCACTACGAGATCTCGGTGGCGGGGCTGGGACGGCCGAGCGATGGCACTGTCAGTGCCCACATCCACGGGGTGGCCGAGCTGGGSGAGATGGGCACCCGCCCCCACCAGCACAAGCGCCTGCTCAAGGGCTTCTACAGCACTGAGGTGAGCTGGGYACCCRCTCRGGGCACCCACAGCAGGGGCTGGGCCAGACCCCATCCCCAGCCCGGTGCTCCTCTCGCCCGGCAGGCTCAGGGGGTGGTGAAGGACCTGGACGCYGACCTGCTGCAGCACCTGGCCCAGGGCACTGCTTTCCTGCAAGTCAGCACCAAAGCACACCCCAACGGGGAGATGCGGGGACGGGTAGGTTCCATCAGGGCAGGGCACCCCTACCCATCCCCATTGCTGCCTGGGGTCCCCAGCTGCGTGGCACTGCCCGGAGCAGGGTGGAAGGACACAAAATCAYTGTCACATGGTCCCAGCAGTACAGYGTGATGTGTTCTGTGGTCACGGATGGTTCCTTCACCAGCCCTGACCACGGAGGGCACCCAGGCAGCAGCATGGGAAGGGACCTCCTGCTCATTGCCCCCCTCCAGGTGCACATTCCCAACCAGTGCCACACGGGAGGGACCCGCCTGGCCCCAGGGGAGTCCCTGGGGGAGGCTGAGCTCTCCGAGAGCACCAAGACCAGGGACSTGGAGCAGCTGAAGAAGGACCCCAACTCCTGCTTCTTTGAGGGTCAGCACCGGGCCCACGGCACCCGCTGGGCRCCCGACTATGACAAGAAGTGCTCCATTTGCAGCTGCCAGGTGCGAGCCAGGGGATGTGCTGGAGGGGCAGCCCCCATCCATAATTCCCCCCTGTGATTAACCCCATCCCTGCTGTCCCCAGAAGCGCACAGTGATCTGCGACCCCATCCTGTGCCAGCCCCTCAACTGTACCCACCAGGTGCACCCCGAGGAGCTCTGCTGCCCCATCTGTAAAGGTACCTGTGGGATGGGGGGTCCTGGGCTGGGGGGTTCCCTGAGGAATCAAGGTGAGGGGCCCTCTTGGAGGCTTTGCTGCTGGCACCATGTGCACCCCCTCATGGTCTTCCTCTTCCTTGTAGAAAAGAAGACAGAGCAGGAAGAGCTGAAGCTGGAGCGGGCACGAGACAGTAGCGAGGGTAAGTCCTTGCAGGCACGGGCTGAGGGGACAGCTCTGCAAAGGCTGAGTCACAAGGCCTGTGACTTCCTCTTCTTCTTCCTCTCCCAGGCTGCTACTTTGACGGCGACAAGACGTGGCGAGGCTCTGGCACTCGCTGGCACCCYGTTGTGCCCCCCTTTGGCCTCATCAAATGTGCCATTTGTACCTGCAAGGTGSGTGTGGGTTCCAGACTTGCCCCTCCCGTCTGCTCTGGCACCTGTGGGTGCTCTCAGTTCCTGGGCAATGTGGCTGGGGCTCAAACCAGGGCACGGGGTGCTGAGTGCCCTGTGCCTCCCGTGAGCCCCGTGCTGTCCCTGCAGGGCACCACAGGTGAAGTGCACTGCGAGAAGGTGCAGTGCCCGCGGCTCACCTGTGCCAACCCCGTGCGCGCCAGCCCTTCTGACTGCTGCAAGCAATGCCCAGGTACCTGCACCCCTCTCGTGCCCTGCSTTCTCCCCGCATAGCCCCTGTGTGCCCCCACGGCCAACCCCCACTGCAGTCAGGCATCCTCCCAGAGCCTTTTCCTGCAGCCCCAGAGAGGAGCGTCCCGGAGCTGGCTGACTCCATGCAGGCGGACGCACCGCGGGCGTGTCGCTTTGGGCGCCGCTGGTACCTCAACAACGAGAGCTGGCACCCCTCTGTGCCCCCCTTCGGAGAAATGAAGTGTATCCTGTGCTGGTGTGTGGTGAGTGTGTCAGCCTGGGGCAGCACCAGGGCAAGGGAAGCGCCACTGTGCCATCCCCAGGGCTTTGAGAATGGGTGGGAGAGCAGCAACACGGACACTCTGCAGTCTGAGGAGCTGCTGCCCCTGGTGCCCCCCTGCCCTGGTGCCCCCCCGCCCTGGTGCCCCCAGCCCTGGTGCCCCCTGCCCTGGTGCTCAACCCCTCTTTCTGCTCCCCAGTCGGGAGAGACGCACTGCCAGCGTCAGGAGTGCCCCCCATCCGCTTGCGCCAGCCCCGCCACGAGGGACAACCCCTGCTGTGCCAAGTGCCGTGGTGAGTGTCGTGCTCACACGTGGCACCACTGCCCAAACGCTCTGTGACACCTCTCAGTCCCCTCGCTGCTGAGCCAGGGCTGGCACAACCACCCCAAGTACCCTCCTGGCACCCGCTGTGCCCGTCTCTCAGCCTCGCTTTTCCCCCCACAGCCCTGGATGCCCACTCGGATGCGCGGGAGAAGGTCCACGATGCCAAGGTGGAGTCACGGAGCCACTGAGCAGCGACTGCTGCCCCGAGCGGGGCAGGCACACGGCGACGCTGGGGGCATGGGGGGACCCCAATACCTATTGCCCCTGCCCGTGCAGGGCGGGGGGCACAGAGGAGCACAGTGGGGAGCGCAGGGCCAGGCCCCCAGCCTGGGCACCCCATCTCAGCACAACTGCAAGGCGAGGACTGCCCTACCCACTCATGCCAGTGGACAGTGGCCRGGCTCACGGAGGTTGGGGCACCCGCTGCCCTGCCCCTCCAAGCCCCCCTGGCCAGCGGGCACCATGCCCATGTTGTACATAGTGYAAAGTCCCTGTGGTCCCTGTTTGCTGCACCCAGCCTGTTTCAGTCGGGTTTTCTCACATAATTTATGGTGCCAGTGGACGGGGGTCAAGATGTATTTATTAAAACCAGAGCTATTGCCCACCTGGCTCCTGTCTCTTCCTAGCAGCAGCAGGCACAGGGCTGTGCCCCTGCACCCTGTGCTGGGCTCCAGGGGAGCAGGCCCTGGTGTTGGTGGGGTTGGGGATGTGTATCTGAGGATATGGGGTGTGGAAGCCACCAGGACACCACTACGGGCTGGGGGTGGCACTGGAGAGGAGCAGAGCAGTGCACAGAGCCCACAGCTGGAGCCATGAGGCCTCTGCCCATGAGGAGGCTACCAGCACAGCGCTTGGCAGTGGTGCCCACTGGCACAGGGACAGCAGGACTCTGCCACACCTCTGTGGTGGCACAAGGAGTCCAGCCAGGGGCCCCAGGCCAGCTGCCCGTGGAGGCCCCATCCTGCAGCACCCTCAGCCAGCCAAGTGCCCAGGGCTGGGCACAGACCCCATGGTGGTGCAGGGCAGACCTCTGGGTGTGCTCTGGGGCAGCACAACCCCAGTCRTCCCAGTACAGCTGCACTGGGCTGAGGCCTCGTGGGGCCCATGGGACACCCAGTGCTGCCACCTGCTCTTTGGTCCCTAATGGGTCGGACTGAGGGATTTCTGGGACCATCTGCACTGTGCTGGGATGCACTGGGATGACAGAGCTATACTGGGCTGTACTGGAACAGTGCCAGGGCTGTGGGGAAAGTAACACTGGGCTCTGCTGGGACAGCAGAAAGGCATGGCAGGACAATGCTGTAGTGGGACAGTGTCAGCCCGTGCTGGKGCTGCACCAAAGGTGACACTGGGCTGGACTGGAGCAGTGGTAGAGCAACAGAAGAATGGCACTGGGGCACACTGGGCTGGGTGTCCTGCCCTGTGCACACCATGGCCATGCAGGTGCTTGTGCCAGCAGGGTGGCATCACCTGTGGTGGCCTTGCAGTGTGCTGGCGGCCCACCAGGCACGCTGGTGGCAGTGGGCAGAGCATGTGTCCTGGCACAGGGCTTCCCCTCCGGATGAGTGTCCCTGCTGCCACGGGGCAGTGCCAGGAGCTGACGAGCAAGGAGGGAGCTCCGTGCCTGGGGATACAATGAGCGGGCAACCCATTTTGTCACCTCCCTGCCTCAAACCGGTTCATGTCGGGCAATAAACCCTCCCAGACTGGCGCAGGACGTATCCCAGCCCCCAGCCCAGCCATCATCACCCACTCTTGGGGGTACTGACGTCAAGCCAAGAGGGTGGTACCTGGGCAGTGAGAACTAGCCCGTTCCCGATCCCGCAGCACCAGCCCGGCAGTGCCACAGCTCTGCCTTTCCCTCCATCCCGTTCTTGCCATAAAGGTGCCATCCTGCGCCCTGGGGAGCAGGGTGAGCTTGGCCCTGCCAGCTGTCCCGGTGCCCCTGAGCCCGCGGCAGCGGTGAGACGGTGGTCCCGGCAGCCAACCTGCCATGCTGGAGCTCCTTGCCCGAGGATTGCCGGTGCCAAGCGCTACTCGAGTGTCTCTCTGGAGAGGACTGAGCCTCTACTGCCCAGCACGTTCAGCGACAAAGAGTGGAGCCCATCTCCCTCCCTGGGRGCTGACAGTGCCGGGATACTGAGCAGCATCACGGTAAGGATGATCTCTCTGTCAGCTTTGGGATGGTGAGTCCCAACTATGCCAAGGTGCCCTGCCCTCCTTGGGCATCAACAGGTGCCCCCGTGCCCTTCATGCCAAGACAGACCTCAGATGCTCTGTCCCCATCAATCTGTCCCCCAGCCAGGCATAGCCATGAGCCTGGGGATGACCATCTCCGGAGCCCCGGCACGGTGTTCCCACATCCCACTGGGGAAAACCCCACAGGGAAGCAGCGCTCMGCCCCACGCCAGCCCCCTGAACCTGTGGGAAGAGGGAGCAATGTGTCCCAGGGGAAAGATGGTCCTTGGTCACCCCACACCAGCTTCTACTCTCACCTGAACCCACTGGTTGCCCACGGGTGCCATGCTGGGCAAAGCCCAGGGCSGAAGGGCCCCGCCGCAGGACAGAGCTCCCGGCCGGGCATCCCCTGCGTGCCCGGCGCTGCCGGTGCCGGTACCG
>NW_026623307.1:1421404-1431798 GCF_030028575.1 Malurus melanocephalus
GGCACCGGGACGGCGCGGAGCGGAGCGGCGGCACCATGGCCTCCGATAGCGAGGCGCAGCGGGCGCTGCAGTATGAGCAGACCCTGGTGAGTCCCGCGGGCACCGGGCGGGCTCCGGGTGCCGGTGTGGCACGGGGAGCGACGGGGCGCGATGGAGCACCCKGGGGATTTGGGGGTCTGGGGGTGCTGCCCTGCTCTGGGCGGTGCCCTGTTTGGGGTGTCCCTCGCAGCCCCCCCGGCGGTGGAGGAGCCCAGCGGAGCTCCCACCCCCAGGGCAGGACTTGTGCGCACACCTCGGCACCCCCTCTCAACACCCCTCATCGCTGCCGAGGGATGCCCACCGTGCGGGGGCTCCCAGAGGCGCCGCCCGGGCACCTCTCCCCCGCACTGCTCGTCCCCAGCCCTCTGCCCCCAAGATAACGTATCTCCCCCACCTGCAACCTTAGCCCCGTGTTTACAACTTCTTTTCCTCCGACGCTTCCCCACTGGCACCAGGGTGTCCCGTTGTCCCGGGGTGTCCTCCTTCCCCGCTGTGTCCCCAGTTGCTCCGCTGCTCTCCGCTGCTCACGGCCCTCAGACATCGCGGGCAAAGGTGCTTTTCCCGGGCCTCCATTTGGGACGGTGCCCAAGGCGAACGGTACTTTGCCCTGGCGAAGGCATTCGGACAGGCAGGGCCAGGGAGCTGTGCCGGGAAGCAGGGACTGTGTGGCCACAGAGTTGTCGTGCCCGGGAGCCCGAGAGAGCCTGAGCCGGTTGTGGTGCGGGGGGCGGGCCCTGCTGAGCCTGACCCACCCAGCATGGGCGCATGGGGCAGCGTCAGGGCACTGCTGCTCTGTAYCCTCTGCATTACCTTGCCTTGCCAAGCACCCAAACCCTTCGTCTGGTGCTGGCCCTCAGTGCCCACCCCACGCTGGCCCTGCCCCGCCACTGCCGGATGGCTGTGGGCCACCAGCTGGCCATGGGTGCACCCCATGGGAGCCCCGGCCGTGCCGTCATCCTCACGGCTTTGCTGACCCCGCAGTCCTTCCCGGCAGGGCTGGCTCAGGGAGCAGTCGGGGGCAGGAGCAGCGGTGAGCTGTGGCGGTGCCTTTCTCCGCCGCCAGCTCCGGACGGGCCCCCGGGCGCCCCRGTCACGGTGGGTGAGCAGAGAGGCCATCCCAGCCGGGCACCGCGGGGCGGAGGAGCCTGCGGGCAGTGCGTGAGGGGAGAGGCACGCTGGGCTGCCATCAGGGCAGCCGTGCTTGGCACCAGCAGACTTTGCCCTCCTTTTCTTTGGGCAGGGTAGCACCCATGCTATGAGCGCTCCATGGTGCCCATCCCCATGGCCTCTGGGCTCAGTGAGGCTCCTGAAAGTGCCTAGGGCTCCTGGGTGAGGCTGGGCGCAGGCTCCTGTCCMATAGCCTCACACCTGCATTTCGGGAGCTGCCTGGGCACGTGCTGGGCAGGAGGAGTGCCCAGCCCTCCCCAGTGCATCTGAGCCACCACCAGCTCCTGCCAGCTCCTGCCAGGATGGTCAGGACCCAGCTGGAGCCTGGCATGGGCTGGTCTGAGCTGGACAGCCCTGGGGGCAGCTCTTGCTGCCCGTGCCCACAGCCCAACCATCACAGCTGGGCTGCAGGGCTGTGCCCACAGATCTCTGTCCCTACCCCACACCCTTCCCCTCCCCAGTTTTCACCAATCCTGGGATGGCATGGCCATGGCTCTCGGGCCCCCAGATCTAAAGGTCTCCCCAGGCCACGGCATCCTTCCCTGGGGTCCCCATGATGGACAGGTGTCTGTGGGAACCCCTGGCATTCAGAGGGTGCTGGGGTGCACGTCAGCCCCAGTGTTCCTCACATGCCAGGCTGCCCGGCAGTGGGTGCTTCCCATGTGGGGGGAGCAAAGGGCCCCTGGGGGGGGATTAAGGCTGACAAACTGCTCTTGTTCACTGCAGAGCCGCTCAGGGTGATTAGAGMCTGGCTAAGACGGGCAGCGTGACAGCCCCTGGCCTCTGCCTGCCCACTGCCAGCCCAGAAGAACCCTCACCCCCTTGCTTTTAAATATCTCCCCTAGGGGAAATTTGGGGGGGAAGGTTGGCTGGCATCAGCCACAAGGAAGTGGGCACCACTGCCAGGCAGGCTCAGTGCTATGGGACAGGCTGGCACAGGGACACAGCAGCACCAGATGCCAGTGGCCGCCCTGGGCACAGCATCGCCCGGGCACAGCAGGCACCGCGGGCTGGCAGTGCCCGAGGGGCTGTGGCACAGCCGGTGCCCGCAGCGCAGGGGCCCAGGACCAACACAGAGGCCTTGGCCCGTGCCCGTGTCCCCGAGTGCCCCCCGCCAGCCCCCCCTGTGCCCGCTCCCTGCCCGCCCAGCACTGTGATTGTTCAGCTGCTTCACGGCAGAGGCCGGAGTCCCGGGGCTGTTTGTGTTTCAAAAGGCCTTTGTGGAAAAATAACCCAAGCGGAGGAGGAGGAGGAGGAGGAGGAAGGACAGAGCCCACCACTGCTCTTCATGGCCATGCCAGGGCACAGTAGCTGTGGCTGCTCAGCACCGGGCACCTGTGGGGGTCCCGTGTCCGGCAGCGGGGCTGTGGCATGGGGCAGAGGGGTGGCACGGGGTGGCACAGGGTGGCAGGTGGCAGTGGGGCGGCACAGCCCCTTTGTTTGCATCCCTGTTGTTGCAAGTGGGGTTGGCTGCAAAGCAAGGCAGAGGGGTGGCAAATCCCACCAGCCCCAGCCAGGCCAGAGCCCCTGGGACTGGGCATCCCACCGTGAGCCCCAGCACCTGGGGGCCAGTGTGGCAGCCCTTGGCACAGCCCCAGGAGSTAGGCACAGAGCCAGTTTGGGGTCACTCAGCCTGGGGGTGCTCCCATTTCGGTTTGGGCTGGCCATGGGTCAGCAGTGGGGCCAGGCAGGCAAGTGCTTGGCAGGGTGACAGCACTCCTGGGGTGCCGGCCCATTTAATCTTCCAGAGCAAACAAGCTTTTTCCAAAGGGAGCCTTTGAAAGCAAGACCCCGTGCGGGGCTGGGGTCCTCCTCTGGCAGCTGATGCTGGATTTGGCCCCTCAAGGTGGCCGTGCCTTTCCCCCCAGCTCTTTTCCACAGGGCAAGGAGCCACTGAACCCATGCTGAGCAGGAGTTTGGGGGAAAATCCCTACCAGGACAGGGTCAGCAATGGAAATTAGTTCACTGTCCTCTCGCTGCTTACATCCCCACCCTCCCTCCCGCTGCTGGGCACAACCCGGGTATTAGACAGCAGAGAATCCACCCGGCGCCGCTCTGGCTGCTTTCTGCTCTCTACCAGAGGGACCTGGGCAGGAGCGCTGCCCGTGAGAAGTGCACCTTCGCACCATCCCCACTGTCATTGTCGTGTGCCAGCAGGCCAGGGGCTGCAAATGGGACCCGGCCATCGGGAGTGGGCACTGCCACCAGCAGCCGGGGCCAGGCTGCCCACGTGCCGAGCACGGTGCCCACCCGTGGCGTYGCCCCTGTGCCGGGCCGTGCCGGGGAGGAGGGCGGCTGTGCCCCGGCTGGGCAGCCACGCGCTGCGCTGGCACGGCACGGCGGGTGGGCACGCCATCAGCATGGGGCTCACGTTGTCCCGACGTGGGAGCCTGGCAGGGCCCCCGCGGCCCTGAAGCCTCCCTTTGTGCCGGGCCAACCTCTGGCGCTTGGCATTCAGGTCGTGCGGGGGGGAGCGAGGCGGAAACCAAGCAACCGAGTCCTTGGCAGTGCCCGCCAGCGCGGGACAAATGCCCCCGGCTCAGCGGGGAGGACGGGCACAAAGAGCTCCTGGCCAGCACAAGGTTCACTGCCAGGGCCACCCCCTGTCAGGGCCAGGCCACGTGCCACAGCCAGGCAGGAGGCACCCCAGGAAAGGGGGGTGATCCCTGCGCAGGCACGGAGCCACTCGCACCCCTTTGCTCCCTGAAGCGCCTCCTCACAGCCCAGGGACTGCCCTGGGCCTGATGCTGTGCCACCCTCTCTCCTGAAACTGGGGGTACATCCTGTCCTGCACTGTCCCCTTGCCTCCCTGCTGCCAGCTGCCCCCAGCCAGCTCATGTCACCTGTGACCTGCCCGGGCTGCTTTTGGGGGGTATCCCAGCCTTAGCAATGCCGGGTGTGGTGCCTGCAGAGTGCCAGCACAAGCCCAATACCAGCCCTGAGAGCCTTCTGGCCGAGCTGGCCACGCTCCCATCACTGGAGGCCCTTCTCCACCCTCCACCAGCCCAGCCTGGAGCCTGGGGCACCTGGGCAGGGCCAGAGACTTGTATCGACATTTCAGCTGCCTGCCTTGGGCACGTGGGCAAAACAATCACCATCGATCCACACACACCTTATCTGCCTGGTCCTTCCCACGCCCCGGAGGGCAGCAGGGCACTCCCACAGCACCTCCACCCCTTTACCTTGTGATGCCAGGCCTGTTTTTTCACCTGGCACCCCTGCTGCTGGGAGGCCATGCCAGCGTGCCCACTGCTCCTCTGACTCATTTTCCCCACTTAGGTGCAGGAGTCTGGGGTCCCAGGCACCCTGACACCCCTTCCCACCCCTTCTCCCCCAGATGTATGGGCGTTACACRCAGGACTTGGGCACCTTCGCCAAGGATGAGGCAGCCCGGCTGCGGCTGCACGAGGGGGACACCCCCCGGCCCCGCCGCCCCTCCGAGCTGCTGGAGTACAGCCAGGGCCGCTGTGCCCCCTGTCGCGGTAAGGGTCACCRGGGAACGGGCACAGGTGGGCACAGCCCCACGGAGGCACGGTCTGGACACAGCTGCCCACCCCGCCGCGGTGGTGGCGGGTAGAGTTTCCCTGGCTGTCATGGGACACCGGCGCCGAGGACAATGCCACCTGCCCGCCGGGCAGCAGGGACACAATAGCCCAAAATAGCCGGGCACGCTGCAGGGACCGGGGGCCCCCAGCCCCTCTATCTGGGGCCATGCCAGGGAGGCTGTGCTRGTGGGAGGTGCCATGTGTGGCTGTGCTCGGTCAGCTGGCTGTGACAGCTGGACACAGGGGTGCTCCTGCACCCGACAGTGCCAACAGTGCTGGGTCAGTGCCGCTGGCTGTGAGTGCTTGCCTTGCTGCCAGCCTGGCTCTGCCACCTCGGTGTGCCCCTCCCTGGCTCATCCAGCCCTGAGCRTGCCCTTGTGTCCGCAGTGTGCGCCTTGCAGTGCCAGCGGTTCCTCATCTCCAAGGTGGGCGAGGACTGGGTCTTCCTCATCCTGCTGGGGCTGGTCATGGCACTGGTCAGTTGGGCCATGGATTTTGCCATCGCCACCTGCCTCCAAGGTAAGYGGGCACCTGTGGGTTCCTGGGGCCACGGCATGGCAGGGAGTGGCCACACCATTGGGCCATGCCATGTGCCTTGTCACCCACACCCCATGTGGCCGGCTGTTCCCACAGCTCAGAAGTGGATGTACGGGGGCCTGGACACCAACGTGCTGCTGCAGTACATGGCCTGGGTCACCTACCCCACGGTGCTCATCACCTTCTCGGCCGGCTTCACCCAGATCCTCGCACCCCAGGCCGTGGGTAGGGCATCAAGGGGCTGCCTGCACCCTAAACAGGGTGTCCACTCCCCAGGGCTGTGCCTTGGAAGCTGCCTGGGTGTCTTCCTGGAGATCCTGGGGGTCTTTCTAGGGATATGGGTAGTGTTCAGAAGGGTTCCTGGGGACTATGGTTTGGATGTCATCCTGAGCTATGGGGTTGGGGCTCTTTTAAGGGCTATGAGCAGGTCTTCAGAGAGTCTCCTGTGAGTTAAGGGGTGAACGTCTTCCTGGGCTATGAGGCTAGCAGGCTTCGGGTTCTTCCTAGGCCTAAGAGCTGATCTTCAGGGGGTCTTCTGGGAGCTAGGACATTGGGGTCCCCATGGGACTGTGGGTTGAGCTGTCCCTGCATGATCATGGGGCTGTTCCTGCCAATTGCACTGTGGGAGGAGGTGTCTCTGGGATCTCCCTGTGACAGAACATCAAGGATTACCCCCAGAACCATGGAGCAGTGTCCCCCCCGCTTCATGGCTTTTGGTTAAGGCTGTCCCCATGTCACCAGGCTCAGGGATCCCGGAGATGAAGACCATCCTGCGGGGTGTCGTGCTGAAGGAATACCTCACCCTCAAGACCTTTGTGGCCAAGGTGATCGGGCTGACATGTGCCCTGGGCAGCGGCATGCCCCTGGGCAAGGAGGTGAGGGCAGTGCCTGGGGCAGGGTGAGCGGGGGGYCAGGGAGTGGGGATGAGGGCCATGTCCTCAGTCCCCCTGTTGTCCTCACAGGGTCCCTTTGTCCACATCGCCAGCATGTGTGCAGCCCTGCTCAGCCGCTTCCTCTCCCTCTTCGGGGGCTTCTATGAGGTATGCAAGGCAGGCTGGCCCCAGGAGGATCAGCCTGTGCCCACCAGCAGGTTTGGCAATGCCTGGGGTTGGGAGGCGGTGCCCACTCACTCCTTTCTCCCTCACAGAATGAGGCAAGAAACATTGAAATGCTGGCAGCTGCCTGTGCCGTCGGCGTTGGCTGCTGCTTCGCCGCCCCCATCGGAGGTAGGGTGACCCCGGGTACCCCACACTCCCCGCACCTCCCGCCCAGGCAGCAGGAGCCCCAGGACAGCTGGCATGGGAGAGGGCAGTGCTGCTCAGCAGGGAGGAGAAGGGAGGAGAAGGGAGGAGCGGGCACCATCCTCCCAGATGTGTAACGTCTGCTCTTGTCCTCTACCCTGCCGCCCTGCGCTCCAGGGAGCTCCCCACTCCAGTCCCGCTGAGCCCTGCCCGTAGGTTGGTGATGTGTCTGACTCTTTCCTTGCCCTTTGCCTGCTGCCCCATCTGTCTGTCCGTCCATCTGTGTGCACCCCACTCCATCCCATGAGTGCCACCCTTCATGTCGCTGCCCCCATCCCTGTGCCACCCTCTCATGCAGACTCGTGCTTGGCCCGCTGTCCCGTGTCCACTGTGGCCAGCTGGGACCAACCACGTGCTTTACCAGGGAAGCCCTTGAACCGCCCCACAGTGTGTCCACAGGGCAGCCATGGGCTGTGAATGAGCATGGACTCAGGGTGGGAAGCATGCCAGGCACCAGGAGCCTGCCTCAGTTTCTCCACCTCCCTTGTGCATTCTCCCCAATGCCAGGCGTCCTCTTCAGCATCGAGGTCACCTCCACCTTCTTTGCYGTCCGCAACTACTGGCGTGGCTTCTTTGCCGCCACCTTCAGCGCCTTCATCTTCCGCGTCCTCGCTGTCTGGAACAAGGATGAAGGTACCTCGGGTGGGGTGAGGGCACAGGGGTCCCCTGCCCGGCCCTACTGACCCCCACCATCCCCCAGAGACAATCACGGCACTGTTCAAAACCCGCTTCCGCCTCGACTTCCCCTTCGACCTGCAGGAGCTGCCTGCCTTTGCCGTCATCGGGTGAGTGCGGCCATCCCAGCACCCGTCCCATGGCCCCAGGGGTGGCAGTGGCGGCGCTGGTGGTGCTGGTGGTGGCAGCACGACACGTGGGTGCTCACCCCTTGGCTCTGCCCAGGATTGCCAGCGGCTTCGGGGGCGCGCTCTTTGTCTACCTCAACCGCAAGATCGTGCAGTTCATGCGCCGCCAGAAGACCATCAACCGCTTCCTCATGAAGAAGTAGGTGCCCAGCAGTGCCCAGCGGTGCCCAGCGGTGCCCAGCAGTGCCCAGAGGTGCCCAGCAGCAGGCTGGCGGAGCTGAGGCTGCATCAAAGTCACTCCCTGCCCTGTGTCACTCTGCCAGGCGCCTGCTGTTCCCTGCACTAGTGACACTGATCATCTCCACGCTGACCTTCCCACCTGGCTTTGGACAGTTCATGGCTGGCCAGGTACCTGCTGTGGGGTGACACACCAGTCCCCACCCCAGGGCCCCTGCCAGCCCCAACTGATCCCTGCCCATCACCAGCTCACCCAGAAGGACACCCTGGTGACACTCTTTGACAACCAGACGTGGGCCAAGCAGGGGCTCAGCGATGAGTTTGAATACTTGGGCATCCTGGAGGCCTGGCGCCATCCCCGCTCCAACGTCTTCGTCACCCTTGTTGTCTTCATCCTCATGAAGGTGAGTGCCTCCTGCCCCTGTCATCCTTAAGGGAGCACCAGGAAAGGATTTCCTGGATGCCACCAGGGAGGTACCAGATTGCTGCCAGAAAGGTGGCACCAGAAGGCACTGGGTGGCTGTTTCAAGAGTCCACCAAGGTGTTGACTGGGTGTTGCTGGCATGCCATCAAAGAGATCTTGGCTGGGAGCCACCAAGGTGCCACCAGGGAGGTGCTGGCTCCTTGCTCCTAGGTGCCAACAGGGAGGTGCTGGCCAGATGCCACCAAGTGCCACCAGGGAGGAGCTGGCAGGGTGCCCCTGGGAGGAGCCCATGCCCCATGACAGGGTGCGGTGCCCACGTGCAGCACCCAGCTGCGGGTCACGGCAGGGGCAAGAGGCAGGGCCGGGTCAGGAAGGGCAACTAATGAGTGWCTGCCCCACAGTTCTGGATGTCAGCCTTGGCCACCACGATCCCAGTGCCCTGTGGAGCGTTCATGCCCGTCTTCGTCATTGGTGAGGCCCTGTATCCTGCGCGGGCACCGTGGGAGGAGGGAGCCACCTCTCAGCCCACACTGGGCACCTGTGGGTGCCTCCAGGTGTCCCCTTCCCTGGCAGCACCAGGCTGAGGGGAGGGTGTGAGGCTGGGTCGGGCGCTGGGAGAGCCCTGTGCCCGATCCCAGCCCCTCTCTCTGGGCAGGGGCAGCCTTTGGGCGCCTGGTGGGGGAGAGCATGGCAGCCTGGTTCCCTGACGGCATCCACACRGACAGCAACATCTACCGCATCGTGCCGGGGGGCTACGCCGTGGTGGGTAAGCACCGAGCCAGAACGGGGACAGCCTGGTGGGCATCACTTGGAGATGCTGCCCCACAGCTGAGGTGATGATCCCTGCGACCCCATCACTGGGGATGTCCCCGGATGGTCCTAAGGGCTCCGGATGTGGTGGATGCCCTAGGAGGGGAACCCAGGGTGGGGACTTAGCCCAGTGGGCAGTACCTGACAGCCTCCCCGCCATGTCTCCTTGGGGTGGCTGTAGGGGCAGCCGCACTGTCRGGTGCTGTCACTCACACGGTGTCCACGGCCGTCATTGTCTTCGAGCTGACGGGGCAGATCTCGCACATCTTGCCTGTCATGATCGCTGTCATCCTGGCCAACGCGGTGGCCCAGAGCCTCCAGCCCTCCCTCTATGACAGCATCATCCGCATCAAGAAGCTTCCCTACCTCCCTGAGCTGGGCTGGGGCCACCACGAGTGAGTGTGTGTCCCCTGCGCCAACCCCAAACCCCTCACCAGGCACAAGGGGAGGGGGCGGCATCACTCTGAAGCCACCGTTCACCTCCCTGGGCAGGAAATACAACGTGCGGGTGGAGGACATCATGGTGCGGGATATCCGCTACGTCACCCTCAACTGCAAGTACCGGGACCTGCAGCAGGTCCTGCACGGCACCAAGATGAAGAACCTGCCACTGGTGGAGTCAGCTGGTGAGACACAGGCAGGGGATCTGCCGGCACCCACACCAGCCGTGGAGAGTGCCAGGATGGTGGGTGGGGTGGCAGAGGGAGCATCGGGAACCAGCRTGGCTCCTTGGTGTTTGTGGCAGAGTCCATGATCCTGCTGGGCTCCATCGAGAGGTCGCAGGTGGGGGCCCTGCTCAACAGCCAGCTCAGTCCCCAGCGCCGGCTCCTGACCCTGCGGCAGAAGGTGCTGTCCGAGGATGGGCACCGGCTCTCCGATTCCAGCATCCGCTTCCAGGTGAGGAGTGCAGCCACCTCGGGGAGTGCCCAGTCAGGGTGCCCTCCATCACCATCACCATCACCCCACCACCCCATCTTTGTGCAGATCAGCACAGAGACCTCCTCAGGCAGCCCAGCCCGCCCCGCGCTCCGCAAGCCCCTGAAGCCRGCGCTGAAGCGGGTGCCCAGCAGCCCGGCCGACAGCCCCCCGGGTGAGTCTGCACGCAGCCCTGCTGACCCCTCTGTGTCCCCTCCACTGACACGCTGTCCCCACCCACAGCTGGCACCACTGATCACTCTGGCATCGCCCTCAAGAGCCTCTTCTGTGCCAATGCCGCYACAGAGCCCACCGAGGTGAGAGCCTGGCCCTGCCCATCCCCTGCCACCCCTGTACAGCCTTGCCTGRCCCTGCCTGGCCCTGCCCATTCCTGAATGGCTGTGCCCGGCCCTGCCCATCCCTTCCCATCCCTGAATGGCCCTGCCTGGCCCCTTCTGGCCCTGCCCAGCCCTGCCTCGCCCTTCCCAGCCCTGCTTATTCTTGTCACATCCCTTTCCACTCCTGCTCAACCCTGCCTGTCCCTTCCTATCCCTTTCCATCATTTTCCATCACCATCCCATGTCATGCCCATGCCATGCCCATCCCATCCCATCCC
>NW_026623307.1:1432238-1461821 GCF_030028575.1 Malurus melanocephalus
ATCCCATCCCATCCCATCCCATCCCATCCCATCCCATCCCATCCCCTAACCGCTGTCTCTCCCACGGGCCAGGCCCAGGTCACAGCCTATCCCAAGGCCAAACGCGTCCGCATTTCCATTGTGGTAAGCTGCAGCCAATCGCAGCCTGGGCACAACTCCTGCCAGCCAATCAGAGCCTGGCAGGAGTTCTCTGAACCAATCAGGGGCCTGGCAAGATTCTCCTTGGCCAATCACATTGGGCCTGTGTCTGTGCAGTCCATCTSAGATGGTTACGATTCTGTCCAACCRATCCTGGTGTGCATTCTCCCTGTCCCAATCATTCCCAGGAATCGGGACACGGAGCCTCCCAGCCATGACAACCCTGGGATCTGCCCACTTTGCTCAGCCAATCACAGCACACCTTGCATTCTCTCCACCAATCACAAGCTTGGCTTGTCCAACCGTGGCCAATCAGGGTGTGACCGATGTCCTGTTGACCAATCATGTTACTTGACCTGCCTGCACCCTGCCTGCACCCTGCCTGTACCCTGCCCGTGCCCGTGCCCTGCCCGCAGCCGGTGTGCGCACGCACCGCCTGCTGCCCTCCAGGCTGCTCCAACACGTTTCTCTTGCAGGAGGARATGATTCTGGGTGACAAGATGACCCCAGCAGAGGTGAGGGGGTGGGCAGGGACAGGCAGGACCCTCCTGTTTACAGGGATCCCAGACATCCCAAAGGGATGTGCCAAGGAATGAGGTGGGCGTGGGGAGGTAAGGAGTGGAGGACCCAGATTTCTCCAAAAGACCGGGTGTAGGAAGGGTGGGTGGGCCCTTGCTGGCACCTGTGGGGAGGCCATAATGCTCACCGTGCCCAATGGCACGTCCACAGATCCTGGAGTGGGAAGAACAGCAGCTGGACCAGGTGGTGGACTTCAGCAGTGCCAAGATCGACCCCGCGCCCTTCCAGCTGGTGGAGCACACCTCACTGCACAAGGTGCGCCCACACCCCACCCCAGACCCCTGCCCACGCCCTCCAGACCCCCAACTCAACTCCCTCTTCCTGCAGACCCACACCATCTTCTCTCTGCTGGGCCTGGACCACGCATTTGTCACCAGCATTGGGCGACTGGTGGGCATGGTGTCCCTCAAGGAGGTAAGCAGGGGTGGGGAGGCTGGAGGGGCACAGGGGACCACCTGCAGATGTTTACCCATGGTTTTGGGGTGCCCACAGCTGCGCAAGGCCATCGAGGGCTCGCTGACCGGCAAGGGGGTGAAGGTGCGCCCGCCGCTCGCCAGCTTCCGCGACAGCACCGCCAGCACCACCGARGCCGACACCACCGCCCTGCGCCAGCTCTGGGACCGCCACCAGCACCACCACATGCCCCGCGAGGCTGGTCCTGGGGGCGACGATGATGACGACAGCCCCAAGGGCCAGTGAGACCCTTGAGATCCCCCTCCCACGTCCCCAGAAGCCACAGGGGCCCCCTGGCAGGTGCTGGGGGTTGCMCGCCCCGAGCCCACTGACGCCAAGCTCAGCACAGGAGTGGGCACCCTCAATCCAGTGCCACTGCCCCCTCCCTGTGCTGGGGACCAGCTRAATGCCCCCCAGCCATCCCCTGCTCCCCAGCTACCTGCCAGATCTTGGGGCTTCCCACTTCGCTACCTCTGCACCCCCCAGCCCCTGGTGCCCCCCCCAGAATGGCCACTGCCCTCATCCCCTCTGTGGGCACCACAAAGTCCCTGCTCGGGGTGGCACAGGGTGGGGAGAGGGGCATCAGGTTGGGGTGTCCACGGGGACATGGTTGGGCGCTGCCCCCTGTGCTCAGCACCTCATAGCTGGGAACAGTGGGTCCTGCTGCCTGTCTGCCATGCACCCCTCCCCATGTAAATACAGAGATTTTTATATTAATTTAATAAAAGGACTTTATAAACAGAGCCAGAGCACTGAGGGGCTGCAGGTAGAGAGCGGCACAGCCGGTGGACTGCGGGGTGGCTGAGCTGAGCTGAGCTTCACCACAGCCTGGGGTTGGCATCACTTTGGGCAAGGAGCCTTTTGTCACGCGGTGCCACTCACAGCGTGGCCTCGCTGCGGTACAGCGGGGGCTGCCCAGGGCTGGTGCTGCCRCGGCGCCGGGCAGTGATGACCAGCGTGCCGGCCTCAGTGAGGGTGCAGCTCACAGACAGCGGGTCCGTGTCCTCCGGCAGCTGGCACTTGTGGGTGAAGGTGTCACAGACAGTGCCATCATCGGCCACCTGCAGGGAGGCAGCACCGGTGCAACGGAACGCGGCGTGGCAGGGTGGTACTCAACACATTCCCAGTTATCCCAGTGCTTCTAATGGGGCAACTCCCAGTCACCCTGGCTCCAGCAGGGAGCTCAGCAGGGATGATCCCAGAGACTCAGGGACAGTTCCCAGTTACCCCATTGCCTGGGGTAAGTAGGTCCTACCTGCCCAAGTCTTGGCTTGTGGGGTGATTTCCAGCTACCCCAGTGGCAGCAGGGACTGTTCCCAATTGCCACCTCCAGCAGAGAAGGCAATGGAGCAGGAGTTCCCCATTGTCCCACTGTTCGTGAGGACAGTTCCCAGTTACCCCATTGCCTGGGGTAAGTAGGTCCTACCTGCCCAAGTCTTGGCTTGTGGGGTGATTTCCAGCTACCCCAGTGGCAGCAGGGACTGTTCCCAATTGCCACCTCCAGCAGAGAAGGCAATGCAGCAGGAGTTCCCCGTTGCCCCACTCTCTCCCCATTGCCCCACTCTCCATGAGGACAGTTCCCARTTACCCCAGTACAGGAGAGGTGCAGTAGAGCAGGGCCTACGTGTTGTCCCATCACTAGAGCACAGATCCCAGTACCCCAGGGCCAGCAAGGGCTACTCCCAGTGACCACCCTGCCCCCACCACCCGCAGGAGGGATTGTCATGGGCAAGACCCTCGCTCTGCCACGACCAGGGGGGATGCTGCCCCTCGGGTGCCTCACCTTTTCTGCCTGGATGGCGACGTGGCAGTTGGAMGTGGTCACCACAATGTCAGGGGGCTCGAACTGGCTGACGTCGGCCACCACTTGGTAGGTGTCACCCTGGGCACGCACCCAGGTGCCCAGGCTGCAGGGGTACATGGCGCCTGGGGACTCTGTGGGCATTGGAGGGCAGCTGGGCATGGGCACACGGTGCCATGGGGCTGGGGTGCAGGGGAGTGTAGGGGAGTCTGGTGGCAATAGGGGAGGGAGGGCTGGGGGCAGCGGTGACAGTGGGAGTTTGGGGATGTTGAAGGTGCTGGGGGATTGCGGGGGGACCTGGGAGCCCCAGGGTATGGGGGTACTGGGTGACCTGGAGGGGTGCTGGGTCATCTGAGGGCTCTGGGAGATTCTGGGGGCAGTGGAAAACCTGAGGACAGCAGGAGAAGAGCACAGGAGACCAAAGACACTGGGGATGACCAGGAAACTCTGGGGCAAGTGGGATGGGRCAGGAGAGCACTGGAGTTACTGGGGGTGTACAAGAAAGGGAGGCCTAGCCGGTGACATCAAAGGGCACAGGGGCACAGGGGAGCTGAGGATGTAAGGGCAGCTGSGATGGTCTGGGTCAGGGGGGAAAAGCTACGGAGGATTCTGGGGATAAAAGGAGGATCTAAAGGGTCTGGAGAGGAGGGAGCAGGCAGCACAGAGGTCCTGGGGACAGCAGGGACGCTGGATTTACTGGGGACTTACAAGGTGAYCACAAAAGCCCTTGGTGAGTAAGAGCTGGAGGACAGTCCAGAGAGCCATGGGGTACTTGGGGAGCAGCCAGGGATCCCCTCCAAGCGCTCCCAACCTGTGCYGGGGGGAGTATCCCCCACTGTCCCCAGACACCGATCATCTGGCTAGCCCTCAGGTGAGCCATCCCCAGGGTAGCAGGGTCCCCCCACCCTCCGTGCCCTGTACCTGGGTACCCAAACGCCTCATGTGCCCGCGCCCCAAAGGGTCCGTGCCGCCGGTCMCCCTCGAAGCGGGGCTCGCCGTGCCCCTGCCCGTAGGTGCTGAGGAGCTCGGCACGGTACGTGGTGGCCGAGCTGAGCGATGCCATGGCGCCTGCTGCCCGCGCCCCCCAAGGCCCTGCCGTGGGGAGGGTCCAGCCGCCCGCCAGCCACCACCGCCAGATGCCCATAATTAGGCACCCCGTCCGTAGGAATGCGAGATAAGGGACGAGGCCTCCGTCACCCTGTGGGGCCGCAGAGGGGGATGCATCCCTGCCACCGCTGGCCTGCCACCCCCCGGCCTCCCGGGGAGGAGGTGGCCCCGCCACCCGCAAGAAGAGGCGCCCGGTGCAGCGCTCACACGATTGACTTTATTCAAGACCTGGCAGGATGGAGGAGGGGGTGCCATAGCGTGGGCACCCCACAGATACTCCGCAGGTACCGCCGCAGCGGGGCGGGGGGCTCAGGCAGCTCCCACAGCTATGCACACGCGTGCACATGCCCATGCGCTCCCAGGTGTGCACATGCACACACACACAGAGCAAAGCCCCCACCCATCCGCAGGCACCCCCAGCCCGTCCCCGTGCCGTGGGGAGCATCCCCGGGGATGGTGGCAGGTGGCAGGGAGCCATCGGTGTGGTGTCGGCCCCGCTGGCTCCTGCAGCCCCTCACAGCTYGGGGCCAGCCCCACAGTGGACACCCCATGGCAGGGACGGGGAACGGGAGCTGTGCCCGGCAGGGGTTGATGGGGGTGCTGGGGGGTGCAGGGGAGCAGTGGGTGCTGGGGGGCACCTCGGGGTGCAGGGCCAAGGGACAGTGGCAGGGCTGGGCGAGGAGCAGCATGCAGGGGGAGAGTGGCCCCACGAAAACACRTGCCATGCGGGAAGGGGCGCACAAGCGTTGGCAAAAACTGGCATTCCTCCCCCAAACGACGTGCCTGGAACCCCTCACACGGGCTTGGGGGGTTCCCGATGGGGGGGTGCCACCCCCAGCCAGGACAGGGGGGGCAGGTCGCCCTTCGTGTAGGCACTTGGTTCCCTGCGAGGAGTGARTGGCTGTTGACGGAGACATCGGTCCCGCTTCCAACCTCCTCTCTCTACCCTGCATTGCCTCACAGCAGATTGGGGTCCCTGGCTGGGCTGAGCCCCGTGCTGCAGGGCTGGTGGGGTGGTGCTGTCCTGGTGGCCCAAAGTCCCCAGCCTGAGGGCCCAAACCCACCCGGCCCTGCAGTTCTTTCAGTGCCAGCCCCATGCACGTATGAAAGGATAGAAAATCCCAGCACCGCGCACACCCACAGCCCCCCGGCACCCCCACAGCACCCTCCAGCAGCTCCATGCTCCAAGGCAGCAGTTCACAGTTTTAAACTCGGTCCAATAAAAGTTGGCCAGGGAGAGAGGAGAAGAGCCCTTCCCACAGCAAAACCCCCACCACCACGCTGGCTCGGGGTGGTAGAGGCACCACAGGATGCTTGGAGAGTTTCAGCCATGCCATTGTGGGGGAGGGAACTGTGCCCAAAAGGGGAGCCCAGGGTGGCTTGGGGGAGAACATGCGAACGACCAGCCCCACTTATTTAGTCTTGTCAGTTTYTGGGGGCACATCTGGGCATCAGGGAAGGGGACGGACCCCCCCATGCCCTTCCCTGTGCCCCTTCCCTGCTCTCATGCAAAAATCCAGGAGGGCAACGATGTGGCCAAGCAGGGCTGGGGCACGGTGGGGGCGCACTGGCTGGGGGGGCTGCAGCGGCCCCCTGAACCCCTCCTGCGCCCCGATAGCGAGGGGGAGCAGMGGCAGGGCCTGTCCCTCACCCAGCGCGGGGTCTGGCCAGAGGGCTTCGGCAGGGGAGCTGGACCCCCACCAGGAGAGGCAGGGCACCCCAGGAGGCATCAGGGCTCTTCGGCCTCCTCCTCCTCCTCCAGCGATGCCACCCCGGAGGAGGCGACGTCAGAGATTTTCCGGCGGAGCGGGAAGTCCTTGCTCAGCACCACCTCGTCCTCCGTGGGCGAGAGACAGGCTTCGGCGTAGGACACGGAGTAGAGGGAGTCCTGGCACCGGAGCCGTGCCAGGCCCCGCAAGGCACTTTGGCTGGCTGGGGGCGGAAGCTTGGGCAGCAGCAGGTCCTCGCCCCCCAGGGAGCCCAGCAGTTTGGCAGTGAGTTCGGAGGGGGACACCATCTCCAGGCTGCAGAGGCTGGAGCAGAGAGTCTCAGGGGAGAGGGTGTGCGAGGAGTCGCTCTCAGGCTCGCAGGAGCCGTGCCGCACGCCCAGCTGGCACAGGTGGCCCTGCAGCAGGTCTCGCAGCAGCGCGCTGGCGGGCAGCGTGCCAGTCAGCTCTGTGGGAAACCAGGATGCCTGGGGTCAGTCCAGRGATGAAGGCACCAGGGGTGTCAGCTGCCCCCTGCCCTGTGCCCCGCAGGTTGGGAGCAGCCCCGTGCCTGCCTGCGTGCACGGCCCTGGTGACCTCCAAACGAAAAGCAAAACACTTTCTGGCACCAGGGAGGTATTGCATTTAAGGCCTTCTGCATCCCTGGCTCAGGCACTGTTTGCCACGGTGCCAGGCAGGGSCAGTGCGCTGTATGGGGGTGGCCAGGCTGGGCAGTGGCAGCAGTGGCACCCCGTTCATTTCACCCACACCAGCCATGGCACAACTCGCCCACTCCCCACGGCGCTTACCAGTGGGCTGGGAGCTCTCTGTGGAGGGCACGAAGTCCTCGTCGTAGGACTCGTCGTTGGAGTCGTCCCCATCCACTGAGGACCAGGCTCGCAGCTTGGCCTCAGCGATGGCAAACTGTTCTGCCACTCCTGGCACGGGACAGGCACGGGTCAAACACACGCACAGAGGAGCCCCCAACATCCCAGCACCCTGGCACCTCTGTGCCCATAGTGCCATGGGATGGATGGATGGATGGATGGATGGATGGATGGATGGATGGATGGATGGATGGATGGATGGATGGATGGATGGATGGATGGATGGATGGAGATAACCCATCCCAACGCCCCTGCCCTGGGCCACAGTGGGGACCATGCCCAGTGGCCATGCCCGTGGTGCCCACCAGCAGCGAATCGCGCCTCCTGCTCGCCCTCGCTCAGGTGGCAGTAGGAGTTGAAGGCGCTCTCCAGGGCGGAAGGTGACTCCACAGGCTTACACCAGCCCTTCCACTCRATGAGGTGGGCGACACGGCCCTGTGCCATGGCCGTCGGCTTTGTCACGTGCTCCTTCACCACCTGTGAGATACCTATAGGAGGTACCCCCATGTCAGCATGCCCTAAGGCAGCCCAAGCTCTCTCCATAGAGCCCATGACCCTGGGACCCAGCACACCCTGCCTCCAGCCCACGGGACCTGGCACCTACATGCCCCCCTCTTGGGTGCCACCAGGGACCCCTTGAGCRCCCCAAACTCCAGACGGTGACTCCCAGGCCTTTCCCAAGAGGCTCAGACCCCTCACCTCAGGAGAACTCCCTTTCCCAGATGAGCCCCTGGGTGAGCARTTACCGTGCAGCGAGGAGCGGGCCAGGGCAGCAATCTCCTGGATGGTCAGCGCGCGCCGTGACTTGGGCAGCATCTCGACAGTGTCCTCAACATTGACCTGCCAGAGKGAGCAGGGTGGTCACAGCCCCGACACCACTCCCCTTTTGAGGGCCCCACACACCAGGAGGGGGCTTGGCCACTCGGTGGAGCCCSGGGTGTTGGTGCACACRCACATTACAGGCACAGGTGTGTGCRGAGGGATGGTCACAGCAAGGCACCCGTGCCCCTGTGCACGCTGCCACGATTCCAGCACAGTCGTACGCTGACACTGCCAACACACCTACACACGCCTGCTGGGGTTCCACACGTGCATGCACACATACAYACACAGAGGCACTCAAATACACCAGCTGACCATAAACACACACCTGCACACTCACACCTGAACTCACTGCACGCACACACACCTGTGTGCGCTCACACGTGTGCGTGCCCCGTGCTGCTTGGTGCCACTATGCCCTCCCCAGCTTGTGCACACACATGTGCACATGTGAAACCGCCACAGCCCGGCTCCCCAGCTCCCGCTCCCTGGCAGCACACGCCATGCCAGGACATCCTGCTCYATGTCCCAGTTGCTATCCCGGCCATGCCAGGCCCTGAGCCCATGGCCACGGGGGAAGCGATGTGGGATTTGGAGGCGCGCAACAAATTGCATTGCCATGGCAACGAGGCACCGTGGACTGATTTCTCCCAGGATACAGCCCGGCTCATGGCTGACGTCAGAGCAGCCCCGAGCCACTGCGAGCTGGCAGGGCCATGGCCAGGACGGGTGCCCCGCCATCGGGCACCGGCACACGGATCCGTCTGTTGGGCACGACCGGGCTCAGCGGTACCTGGAGGAAGTCCTGGCTGTCGAAGGAGGCCTGGCGCACCAGCCGGGGCAGCGGGCGGGCGGCACTCAGGGGTGACAGTGCYTTCACCTCCTTCCACTCCACACACAGCGTCGTGTCCACGGCCACTGCAGGAAGAGCCRAGGCCAACCTCAGCGCCTCCGTTTGCCCCGCGGCCCTCTCGGTCCCCCATCCACTGACCCTGTGGCAGCAGCTTCTTGTCCAGTCTGAGACCAGACACAACTCGTTGCTGCAGCACCGGTGACTCACGCCCGGGCAACTCTTCYGCCTGTGTCAGCGGTAACGCACGGCCCCAGCCTGGCACTGGGGACCAGGCGCCCGTCCCAGCTTGGCAGCTGCTCTGGGAGGGATGGGGGCAGCTGGACCAGGCTGGACCGGGCCGGGTGCTCGGTGTGTGTGGAAGAAGGCAGCCCTGGGTTATGCTTGCGGGGGAGCTGCTGCTCCTCCGCTATCTCCAAAATCCCCCTCTCTAATTCCCCACTTCTGGGTCAGGAAGGAAAGGAGCAAGAAGGGATAGCATCAGTAAAAGAAGCTGCACCTATCCTTGGCCGCAATAGCTTGACCTCCTGGCACTGGCATCCCGAGCAGATGGGTGCCCCCACCCTCGGGCACTGACTCCCAAGCTGGGGAGTCTCCTGTCCATGCAGTTCCCATAAAAAGCTATTGTCAAAGGGGCCAAGGTGGGGTATCCCTCAAGAGCCTCGTTCCCCCTGCACCGAGGTGGGCCTGGCTGACGTAAACCAGCTGTGAGGTGGGATATAAGGAAGCTCAAAAGCGCTGCCTCCCACCCGCTTCGGAGGGTACACCCTGGCTTCCTTGGGAAATTGCAGAGAGGATCGCCCCCACTCCCAGCTGTGGGCAGGGGCACCCTGTGGTGACATCCTAGCAACAACACCCCCAGGGCCCCTCCAGCATGTCTGCAACACTCTCAACACTGTCCTAGCCCCCACCAACCGAGCCTCCAGAACACCCTCCAGTCACAGCCCCCATCCCTCCTGCAGCACCCCGGGACAATGGCAGCACCCGCGCTGCACCCCACACACTGCAGCAAACCCCTGCCAGGCCCCATAGCACTGCCTCCAAAGCCCCCCAAACAACTCTACCTCTCTCATAGCAACCCCATAACTGCTCAGGACTCTGAGCAGCATCCCAGTCCCACACTCCCTTTGCAGCCCCCTTGCACCCCCACCCCCACCCTCCAGCTCCCGCAGAGCCGAAGCCCAGCCACTCGAATCTCCCCAGCCTCTTCACATCTGCAAGCCCCCATATCTCCCCACACTCCCTTGGCCACCCAGCTGTCCCAGAGATGCATCCTCAGCTCCCAAACTGCCACCCATCTATAGCCCCCATCACCCTACATGTACCCAAGTCCTCCAGAGCCCTCAAGCTCTCTGTATACACAACACRCTTAGATACCCCTGTTCTCTCTGTGTACGCCCCCACCTCTATAATTCCCTCTACCCCACAGCCCTCACATCCTCCCAATCCCCTTACACTGCCACTCCATCCCCTGGATTCTCCTCAGCTCCCTGCTGCCCACCTCTCCATATCCCCCGACACCCCAATCGAATCTCTTCCATCCTCTCGGCCGCCCCCAAGAGCCCCCGCACACCCCCCTCTCCATCTTCAAGTTCCCCTAACACCCTCCATGCCTTAGGACCCCAGGCCCCCGGTGCCATCCCGGTGCCGCTCACCCACCGATTGTGGTTTTGGAGCCGATGCAGCCCATGCTCCCGGGGGGGCCCCGGTGCGGGCACTACCGCCGGCTCCGCGCCGCCCACATCGCCCCCTGACCGCATGGGCGGCCCCGGACAGCGCCCGCGCCCCGCTGGAGCCGCTGTCGGGCCGGGCCGGGCCGCGGTACCGAAACCCCGAGCGATGCTGGAGCTGCGAGCGGTGCCTGCGCCGGGCCGGGGAGCAGCACGTCCAGAGACGTCACTGCTGGGGGAGGAAGAGGAGGGAGAGGGGGAGGCGGGAGGAAAAGGAGGAGAATGTGCGGGAGGGAGGCTGAGAAAGAGGAGGCGGAGGGGGATGAAGGATGAGGGAGAGGGAAGAAGGGGAAAACGGGGAAGAGGGAGGCCGGGAAGAAGAGAAGGGGAGAGGAGGAGAGAGGTGAAGGGGGGATGAAGGCAACCAGGGAGGATGAAGGAAGAGGGGGGCTGAAGGAAGAGGAAGAGGGGGACGGAGGAAGAGGAGGGGGCGCGGGGAGGAGGAGGATGCACGGAGGAAGAGGAGGGGGCTGAGGAGGAGGGGAAGAAGTCCGGGCACCGCGGAGAGCGCCGTGCCAGCACCGCGGACAGCGCCGCCCCGCCCGGCCCCAACCCCCGTGTGCCCCCCGGGGGGACAAGGGACAGGGACCCCGCAGCAACAGGGCACCCCTCAGCCCCAGCCCTGCCTGCCCCCGCCCTCTGCCGAGGGCCTGGTTGTGCGGGAGAGAGCACACAGCCTCTGGCAGAGCCTCCCACCCCGATGGAACTGGGCTGGGGACAGGTGGGTGCAGGCTTTGGAACATCACGGCTGACAGCAACATCCTCTGCAGGAGATCCAGGCCGGCGCTGATGGGGCAGCCGCTGTTGATGCTGAAACCTGCTGATGGCAGTTAACGCTGTGGCGCCTCTCCCCTGGCACGGGAGGGCACTGCTGGGTGCCACCCTCTCTCCCCCTTGGCAAGCAGGTTACCCAAGAGCTCAAAGGGTCTCCCTCCCTCAYTACTCACTGGTTCCCAGTCAGGGGGAGCTCCTGCCCAGTCCCCATCCCCAGGCCTTYCCCTGCCAACTGCTTCCCAGCATTAGTGCTGCCAGGGCTGAAGCTCAGACAGATCAGCCTCTAATCTGGGGAACAGCCTCCAGTTAATTATTCTGTACCCTCTGGGCCATGGCCAGGGTGACTCAGCAAGAGGCAGMCCAAGGCAGCCAAGACCAGCCTCCRGCCCCAAGAGGGTCCAGCCTCTGTCCCCAGCAGGGATATCCCACAGCAGAACACCAGCTGTGTCCTATCTCCACGCCAACTGCAAGACATGGCAGCAAAGGGCTGATAGAAAAATGCCCTCCCWTGCRGGAAGGTGTAGGGGGAGTGGTTCCRCCACTCGTGCCTGTGGAAAAAGGGACATTTGGGGACATCAGGGTTCTGCTCCACAGCCAAGCTGCTGGCAGGGCTGTCTGTTCCACCAGCAGAGACCCTGTGCCAAGCAGTGCCAGCRAGGGGAGTCCAGGGGGCCTGGCTCCAGGCACATCCAACCCCCTTGCCACCCTTCCAGCCCTGGAGTAGGGGGTACCTACCGTCTGCCTTGCAGTGGCAGGGGAGAATGGTCCCTGCCCGTGCTCAAGGCTGGCACCCCCACACCAGCCCAGGCACAAGGGACATGGGACGGGGGGGCGGCAACAGCGGCACACGGGGCGTTATTTAGCAATGTTCTTTTATTTCCAGTTTTAAGGTGAAAAGATGCCTTTAAATCTTCAATTAAATACTCCATAAAAAAAAAAAAAAAAAAAAAGCAAAAAAAAAAAATTATTTACAAATTCACGTGACCAGTAATTGAATCCTTGTTTTAATAATTACACATGCGGCTCGTCACATCCGGCGCTCTATAAATACAGGGGACGCGGATGAGGGGGCCGCCCTGTCGCTTGCCCAATTGTGGCCTTAAACGTTTGGTAGGAGGATGGGGGCTTTTGGGGTGTTGGAGGGGACTCAGCCTGGCCCAGAGAGAAGGGGCCACCCCCCCTCCTCCCCGGCACCCTCCCCAGGTGTCAGAGCAGGAGCTGGGGGGGAATGATTTATATTTAAAATTTAAAAACCATAGAGGGGAGGGGGTCCAGGCAGTGATGGAGGAATAGAGAGAGGACAGGGGAGGGGGAGAAATCACGCTCCTGTCCCCAAACCAAATTTAATAAGTTTATATATATATAATCTCTCTATATTTCATCAAGAGGGGGGGAGGAGAAAGAGGAGGAGGGAGAGGAGGGGAGAGATAAGTCCCCATCCCATCCCCCCGCTCCATGACATGAATCCGGGGGTGCTCTGCCCCACTCCCAGAGACCCGGTGTGCCTGCGCTGGGAGGGGGGCGAGGAGGGTCCCCAAGGGGACCCACAGCAGCCACCGCCTCAGTCAGCATCTGTTTATTATCATCAATGACAAACTCGTACAGGCCTCACAAACAGAACCAGGACAGAGGAAGAAGAGAGGAGAACTGAAGAAAAGAGAGAGGGGGGCTGCAAGGGGCACAGMAGATCCCTCAGCCCTGGCATAGCAAGTCCATAGGGGCCAAGGGTGGGAGGGGATGGAGTCACTCCCCAGTGTGCCCCGCTCTCTCTCCCCCCTTTCTCCTCCTCCTCCTCCTCACAGTTGCTCAGTTGTTGTCCGACTCGTCCTCAGCTTCCCGGAGCCAGGTGAAAAAGGCTGTCACCGATTTGAGAGCCACCCCTTTGCCCTGCTGCTCGGCTGGGTCCTTGCTGGACTCCCAYTTGTAGAAAGCCTCCTCCTTAATGACATCCTCATCGTAGAGGGCATCAAAGAACATCCGCAGAAGGTCTGGAATGGGGGGGACAAAGGGGGGCTGCTATTCTCCAGCCACCAGCTAACCTGGGGGGTGGGAACAGATTTGCCACTCCCTCCTCAATCCACCCACACCCACAACACTCACTGGGAGGCTGGTCCAACTTCACCACCAAGGCTTGCAGGGCATAGAGCGCCTGGAGTTCCTTCTGCTCGTCCCGCAGGTACTTCTGGAGCAGCTTAGCTTGGTTGCGGATCACCGCAGCATCTACACGGTACGGGTTCTCAACTGCAGGAGAATGAGAGCATGAGAGGGGCAGTGTGGGCAGGGGAATCCCCAGCGCTCCCACCTCACCCTGGTACTCACAAACAATGGCCGAGTGGCACACAGACGTCATCAGGGCCCTGATAAACGTGTTGGACGAGACCTGCTGCTCGCTCAGGTTGGCCTGGAAGGGGGAGGGTAAAGGACTATGAGGTGGAGAAGGAGCCAAGAGAGAGCCTCCAGACTACTTGTGTTCTGTGCCCCCACCCTCACCTCAATCCAGTCATATATTCTTTGGTTGTTCGGGTTCTCCTTCAGCAGTTTGTCCATTTGCTTGCACAGCTCCTCCGAGGTCAGCTCCTTGCGACTTGGCATGTCTGAGCTGTCCCCCATTGTGTACTCCAATTTCTGGGGAAGCAAAGAGAGCTGTTAAAGGCAGCACACAGGAGCACCATGGTCTCACACCGCCCAAGGTCTGCACCTCTGTCCCTCACTGCCACCAAGCCCCCACCTGCTCTGTGACAAATTTGTTGACATCCTGGTCCTCAGGCAGGAATTCCTTCCAGCTCAGGCCTCCATCCCGCCACAGTTTTCCTGCAGTCTTCTGGCTCTGCAGGACAGACAGTCTGAATCAGCACGCCATGCCCACCATTTCCAGGGAGGAAGATACTGTGGCTTGGCCATGCCACTCACATGACCCAGAYACTGAAGGAGATGACCCCCACCATYCTCTCTGGTGGCTGCTCAATCCCCACATGCCCACCTGGCACCCAAGCAGGATGCCAGTCCTCAAGACAGCAGCCAGCAGCCGCAGGCACTTACCATGCCCTTGCACAACAAGCCCAGCACCTCGACCAGCAGCGTRGTGGCCTTCCCAATGGGCACCAGGGGCTTCGTGATCTCCCTGTGGGACACAAGAGATCTGGGTGAGCTACCTGCCCCCCAAAGCAGCCCCCCATGCCAGCCCTGACAAGGTGCACAGCCCTCACCTGAACAGCTCCTCCATGGGGATGCCTTCCTCTTGTAGCATGGGAGTGATGAGCTCAGCCAGGTACAGCCAGATGTGTGGGATGTCAATCTCCATGTCCTCTGCRATCTCCAAGATCTCCCGCAGCCTGAAGAGCAGAGGGAGCTGTTGGGATCAAGCAGTCCCCATGCCCTTGGCTAGGAGGGACCTCAGGATATCTGTGCTGAGTCCTACTCAAGAAGGGCCATATTCAAAGCCAGACTGTCCTGGCCCCTCACCCTTTGTAGTACTGCTCCTTGGAGAGCGTGCCTGTCTTCACCAACTGGCAGAGCAGGGCTCCCATGTGCTCACGGGAGATGGTGCTCCTCTCCAGCGTGGACTCAATGCCATTTTGCACAAAGATGTAGAGTGAGGAGGGGCTGCCCAGTTCTTGCACACACTGCAGGGCCTCCTGCAGGGAAAAGTGAGGTGAGAACTGCCCTAGAGCCAGCTCTGGCTCCCTGCTTCCACATCCAGGCACCACCAGAACCCTGCTCAACAGCACTACCACAGGGAGGGAAGCATATGGCATGTTATGGGAACACACAGGGTGTTTCAGGGTGCTTGGCCACCCCCTCCTCTCACCTTCATGTCACTGATGTGCAGGTATTCCTCTATGATCGCCTTGGATTTCTTCTCCAGTTCCTCGTCYGACAGCGCGGGTTTGGTGGATATTGCAGGAGGTGTTGGCTCTTGTTTAACTGTGAGGAGAGAGCACAAGGATCAGGCACCAGCTGGGACAGGCAGAGCTGCAGGTGCAGCCAGACCCTGGGACATGGCTCCTCCCCAGCTCACTGGTCTCTCGGCTCCGGTCCCGCTCCTCTGTCATGCTCGCAGCCTTGCGCACAGCCTCGGGGCCGCCCTGCTTCTCCCGTTCTCGGCTCCTGTCCTCTGTCTCTTTGCTGAAGCTCCTCTTGGTGAGGGCAGACCTGTTCCTGTCTGYCCGCTCTCCCCGGTCAGGACGCTCCAGACGGTCGCTGCCCTTCTCCGAACGTGACTCTCGGTCCCCTCTGTCCCCAGCCTTCTCTGACCGGTCACGGCTGGAGCTGCTCCTGGGTGGGAAAAAACCACACACAGTGTGAAGGGATCATCACCGCCCTTCCTGATCCCAAACTGCAGCACTCTGCCAGATCAGGCTGTGCCAGTCCAATCCCCACCTCTTTTAGCACTCGACCATTACTGGGGGAAAACTTTTTCCCTATTTCTTCCCCGTTCCAGCTCATACCCTTTTCCCTTTCACCCTGCTCCTTGGCATGGATGAGCAGTGCCTTTGTCTTSCTTACACCTTTCTTTTGATGCAGACTATGGCAAAGCCCTGCTTTGTTTTCCTTTTCTGAACAAAACCAAACTGCAACTCTCTTTGGGCACCTTACACTCCAGTCTCAAAGGGACTCCCTCCAGCCCATCAATGAACATCTGCTCCTAGGACCCCCAGGCCAGAGCTGGCAACTCAGGGGTGGTCACCCAGGTGTCAAACAGTAGGAAGGGCATCCAGGGTGAGGTCAACCTTCCCTGCCACAAGGACTCASCACTGACTCCAAGCTCCCTCAAGGCCCAATCTTGCCACAGGGCAAGTCCGGATACTGGAACTTGCCTACACACTCATCAACTGCAAGCCTGAATCAGGGGTTCTTCCTCAMACACCCATCCACCAAGGCAGGGCTGGACCCTCACCTCTGCACCAGACGGCGGGACTCTGGGATCTCAGCAGACATTGACTGCTGGAGCGCTGAGAAGCGGTTCAAGGTGCTTGTGGCTGGTCGCCCTGAATCAGATGCTAGGCATGAAAAGAAGGAAGTCTCAGAATTCAGCACCTACCTGGTACAGAACTGCCAGGGGAAGGATCACCCCACCCAGTCTGTCCCACAGCGCCCAGCCATTCCCACACGGCCTACCTGAATCTGCGGGCTTTGCGCCAGACCCTCCACTGCTGCCTTTGCCCCAGCTCAGCCGCCCACCTGGCGCAAAGAGCTGGTTATTGGAGTCGATGGATCCAGGCTGAAGGTGGAGAGAGACAGTCAGACCTGACCTTCCCCACTGAGGCYGGATCTAGGCCAGGCAGCCTCCCCCAGCCTCACCTTGGTGATCTTCGTTAGCCGGTTGGTGTCGATGGGCCGGTTGCCCTTGCTGATGGGCACCGTGTTCCAGCCATCATCTGCGACCAGGCTACTGCGCCCTGAGCACAAGGGGGACAGTCAAAAGGTGCAGCCCAGCCTAGAGCAGTGTCCAGCAGGAGCAACCCACCCCTGGCAGCCTCAAGTTTGCCCAAGCCCAGGCACTCACCACCAGAGGATGGCCCAGGAGGTCCTCTCCTCTTGTCCTTCGACATGAGCTGCTGCACTTTGATGTGCTCCCGATGCTCCTCCATCTCTGCTTCCTTGTGGATCTGATCGATGGTTTTGGGGCCCTGGTCTCCTCGCCGCGGCACCCAGCTATTCTACAGAGGCCAAGGAAGGAGGGAAGAGGGCACTGAGCTGGCTGGAGGATGAAGGGAAAGGCCTTCTCCCCTTCCCAGTCATCCCACTCTCAAAGCCTCAGGTTGGTCTCCTGTCTCGGCCATCACTGCTTTCCACGTACTGTGGCAGCTTTTGGCACAAAAAGGCTCAGTTTCTGGAGCCCCCCTGCATTAAACAGCCGCCAWTTACTGTGTGCCCACTACCACTACCATGATAACCAAGGGCCGGGGCTAGCATGGTGTCTCTGGGGCTGGCCACAGCTCACATACCCACCTCTCCCCTCCAGACGACACATGGATTGCTGGCATCCAGAGGACATGTCCAGCAGCTCCATGGGACCAAGCAGGGAACGAAGGACAGTCCCCACACARTAACATTCCATGAACCTTACCCGTCTGAGGTCAATCACGTCCTGAAGCATGAAACGGATTCGGGATGATGTTTTTTTCTCTTTGATGATCTTCTCCATCTGATTGAARTACTGGTCCATCCTGGGCTATAGAGGGACAGAACCATAGTCACATTCCTCCCAAAAGCAAAGGAAGGACAAGGCAAGGCAGGGCAGGGCAAGGCAAGGAATACCTTGGCTTTCTCAAAGTCCAAGTCCTTGCCAATGGTCGTAAGCAGGCGGCAAAGGCACTCAAGAGACTCCTCATCATGGTTTTTGAGCAGCTTCACCACACAGTCGTGCATGATGGCCTCYGTCAACATCTTCAGTTTGAAGAGYTCTCCAATGAACTTGATGTTGCCGAGGGATCGTCGTCGGGCCTTGTCCCGCGCCTCCTCCAGCTCATCCTTCATGCGCGCCTTCTCCTCRGGCTGCAGGAAAAGCCCAGCAGGCCACATCAGTGTCCAGAGCCAGCCCAAGGAYACTCATGCCAGCCCTCAGCTGCAGCCTCCAACCCCAACTCACAGCACTGGCATCATCCATCTCCTTTTGCCGCTTCTCAAAGATCTCATCGTCATCCTTGTCCTTCTCAAACTCCTTCTGGCAGCGGTTGAGCAGCAGCTTGCGGAAGTTCACAGTCACTGTGGGCTTGTCTGTTGTGGGCACTTTAAGCTGCAGGGAGAGGTATGACCCAGACAAGAAGCGTAAGTTGTGTCTTCCCCARAAGTTTGGCATCTAAATTGACACTACTCAAACCAGCGAAAAGCCACCCTACAACTTCGTGATGCCCTGCTAACACTCTGAACTTGGTCCTCMACCCACACACCCCATTTCCCTATTCCATATAGAAGGACCTGCACACTAYTAAGCTCAACTGAGGTGGCCAAAAAAACTTTTTCCCACTCAGCTTCTGCTCACCCCCATAAGGCAACGGCACATGTTAGCATAGGCAACRGAGAAGTTTGGCTCCGAGATGGCCTTCTCGAAGACGAGGTCGATGACACCCTTGAGCCGCTCCTCCGTGTCAATGGACAACTCCATCACCTGCTTCATCAGTTGCTGGAACATCTGGGGCGTCAGCTTGTTGAGGATGCTGCGGACGCGGCGGAGCAGTTCCTGCAAGGGCAGCAGGGTCAGCAAGAGCTCAGCACCTTCCCCCCAGGYCCTCCCACTGCCTGCCCACCCCAACTCCCACCTGTGTCTTGATATTCTCAGGATCCTCCTCCTCGGAAGCACGTTTACTGCTGGGTTTCCAGGCCTTCTCGGCCTTGTTCAGCTTGACATCCTCATTGAGGGACACAGTAGCAATGATTTTGCGGGGCTCCTTCCTCTGGCTCTGCTGGGAGCGGCGGGGACCCAACCCTGAGGGCTGACACATGGAGAAGAAACTCATGTCTCCGCTCTGGGACCACCTGGGCTGGCTCCCAGGGAGTCCCCAGTCCGCCTACTCAGATCCTCAATTCCATCACGGACATCAGTGGCCCAGACACAGTGGCTCGAAAGCTTGATCATCATGGAGAGGCAGAGTGGGATGGCAGGAGTGAAGCGAGGAGATACTCACCAGGCCCCGGTTGCCCATGACAGGCCTGCCAAGGTTGGCGAAGGAGGGGGTGAAGTCAGGGCTGCAGTTCATGCCACTGAGACGGATGGGGTCGAGTGCCCGCAGAGGGGTCTTGTTGGCCTGCGAAGGTACACACGGCTGAGGATGCCCGGGGGCAGAGGAGTGGGATGGATCCATCCCCCAGCCTCAGCGCCGGGACAAGGAACTGGAAAAAAGGCCCCACAGGTACCCCCACACCCACCAAACCAAGGCTCAAGGGTCATTGCAAGTGCTGCAACAGGACCCCRAGCACAAAAGTATGTCCGTGCCTTGTCTTGACAAGGCACAAAGAGGACCTAGACCCCCACCCACATTTCCCCGATTTCCAGGGCCGCACCAACCTTGTCCAGCACCACATCTGTGATCTGGGGCAGCCCCTCAGGTTTCTGCATGCTGGCAAAGATGAACTGGAAGCCCAGCAGGAATTCCCGGTCATATCKCTTCTTCTCCTCAGGGTTCAGTGGYTTCCATTGCTCTGCAGTGGAGGGCAAGAGGGAGATTCTGAKGTGGCTTGTCCCATATCCTCTGCCCTGGGCTGTAGCAGGTCTGGGTCCACACAAGGACCAGCAAGGTGGGATGTARACAACCAGAGAACTGCCCCGGCTTGGTACACCATAAGCAGGACACTATCAGCTTAGAAAGTTTGATGCCACCAGCTCCCTGCCTCCTGCCAGGACCCTTGTGCTGAGAATTCTGTCCCCCACCCTATGCCAAGCTTGGGGAGAAGACAAGAGGAGAATGTGAAGTTTAGGACAGTGGGACCATGCCACCCACACCTTCCCCACTGCTGGATCCAGAGATGGTGACTGCCAGCAGAGGACTGTGCCAAGGTGCAGCTCACCTTCCTTGTAGCCATACTTCTGGCCAGCAGCCTTGCCCTTTTCTGGGGCCAAYTTGTCCTCCTTCTCCTCCCACGTCTCTTCCGACTCTTCCTGTGGACGGGCAGGAGCCACATCCTCCGCTTCACTGGCAGGGGCAGACGTGGGGGGCTTGTTCTCTGCCTCTGAGGCACTGTCACCAGTCTGAGACTGCAGCAGGAGGGACAGGGACAGCAGTCACCCCCACAAGCCTAGTCCTGTCCCCTCCACCCCACTCCTCAGTGTCCACCCCGCCTCAGATCCTCATTACCATCACAGAGCATCAGTGGCCCAGACACGATGGCACAAAACAGAGTTCATCACAGGAGAAGGGACACAAGGTGATTGTTGGACACTGCTGGGACACTCACCTCTTTAAAGGCATCCAGCAAATCACCTACTGCCTCCTTCTTGTTCAGCTCCTTCATCCTTCGCTTCTTCTTTGGCACCGACATGGCGACTGGGAGGAAGCAGGGAGGTGAAAGTCAGGAACCCTCAGTCTCCAAAGTACCCTGACACCAGCTATGGGGTCACCAGCAAGGTCCCAGTAACACCAGGTGAGCTTCAAGATGGAGCCACAGGGATGTGGTCCTGTCACCCCACCACAGCCTCCATCCCCAAACACTGTGTACACACCTGGCTATGTGCAGCCCTGTGAATCCTGCATGCAGCCCACCAAAGCAGCCTACTCCCCAAGCGTGCACCCCAGAATATACCTGTACAGACATATCTCACACCTCTCCCCATCCAAYTGTTGCACCCCAATTTACCCTATGCTTCTTCAAAGCCTCCCACCTACACCACTTCCCCAGTGCAGAGCTCCCCATCATTGTCAGGGCATCCCTGCAGATACCCACACCCCTCTGCAGGGCAGCCCTTACAGGCACACTCCCATACAAACCTCTGCCCCCATCCACACTCCCATTCCCAGCACCCCTACACACCCATATAGCCCATACAACTATACTCCCCAGAAATGTATCTGCCTTTAGGTAGATACAGCCCCCCTGTATCCCTGCACGAGGCATTCCATATAAACACATCCTGTGAGACCATCTTCCACATCACCTGYATGTAACCCCCACACTACTGTGCAGGGTGCTTAAAGAGAAATAAAAAGAGAAACCTCAGCACGTCCCCATGGCACCCCACTTTCCCCAAGCACCTGTGTACTTGCACACCCTTACACAGCATGCCACACATCTTCCTTGCCGAACATCCACCTCCCAGAGTCCTCAGTGACTGGGGACAATCCTCAGATACAACCCTGACACACTCCCGCTACATTCCCGCACAAAGTATCACACAAAATGCCCTTACTTTCCCCTGACACCCCTTTTCCATACCCACCCCATACACCTCCAYACAGATGCACTCCCCAGACATCTCCCTCATCTCACCATACACAGGCACCTTGTCCTTCTCAGCATCCCTTACCCACACACCATGTCCYTAACCCTGTCCCCCTCTCCAACACTTTCCCTGTACCTCATGCCTAGCAGCACACCAACGTGATGCCCCCACCTCACCCACCCTGGGGTACCCTGCAGCCCAGCATCCCCAACCTTGCGCGGTCGCCTCCGAGGTCTGCGAAGGGGCAGGGGCTGGGCTCAAGCTTCGCTCCTGGGTCTCACCAGGGCCTTCACTCTCTTCCTCCTCCTCCTCCTCTGCGGGTGGTGAGGCAGGGGTGCCGGGCTGGGCCGGCTCCTCAGGCTCTGAGATGGGGCTGACATCCGACTCGGGTTGCTCCTCACTCGGCTCCACTTTGCTGGCACCCTCCACCCCATTGGGCAGGGGCAGCTCTTCAGGCTGTGCAGTGGGGGAGTCCAGGGTGGGCGCAGGCACCGGCTCAGAGACCGGCACTGGCTGGCACAGGGGCGCCTCAGGGACTGGCTCAGGCGTCTCCTCCAAGACCCCGTTGGCCTCAGCAGTGGGTTCAGGGCAGGGCTCTTCCCGGGGTGGTGGGGGGCTGGGGGAGGCAGGTTTGGCGGGCGCTTCAGGGGCCTGTGATACGACGGGTGGCGGTGACGGTGCAGCCGGCACCGGGGGCACGGCTGGCATCGGGGAAGCAACGGGCACCGCGGGCACCTCAGGGGGCACAGGCTCCTGTGGGGTGGGCTCTGGGAGGGGAACAGCAACCTCCTCCTCCTCTTCCTCCTCCTCCTCCGCAGCCACCGTGTCCATGTTGGGCTCCACAGCCCCTGGCACTGTAGTGATGGCGCTTAACGTCTTTTGCGGGTCAGGTGGCGCCTCGCCCTGCTCCGCTTTCGTGTCCGTGTCCACGGGAGGCTCCATTGGCACCAATGTCACAGGCGAGAGCACCACAGGCTCCACCTCGGGGATGAGGGGAGGGGGAGGCGACGGGGATGCCGACTTGCTGGGCTCCAGGGAGACGGGTTTGCTCACCACCAGCGCAGGCTTTGGGCGGTCATCTGCAASGTGGGTCGTATTAATGGATGACTATCTGATCCCCTGCTCACCCCACATTCCTCCCCAGATCCCTCTGTCTTCAGAAGTAGGGACAGATGCACCAAGCCACATCRCAAATGGGTGATGGGGACAATAGGGGTCCTCCAGTGCCTAAGGTCCAGCTGAGCTGAGCAACTCGCATAAACTCTCCCGGATCAAACATGGTCCCCAGGTATGCAGGGAATGCATCTGACCCCAGAAGCCTCAGAAGAACCAAGGAACAGTGGGGCTGGCATTTCACACCCTGCAGTGCCAACACTAGGGAGCCTTGCTGCAGCCATGCCAGCTGGCACACCCAGCCCTGACATGGGCACTTACCCGGCCGGACAATAACTGCTACATGGGGGGTCTCTCCGTTGGCCTGGGGCTCCGAACCACTTCCAGCCTGAGGGGAAAAAGAGGTGGTTGAACAGGGCCACATTCACTTCCCTCTGCCCCGGCTGGGGAGTCAGAGGGTCCCCTTACCTGTGGAGGYGTAGGGGTGGATGAGGTTCTTGCTCCAGACATAATTTCTTCTGTAATGTCTTTGCCACCTTGGTTGGGGTCTCGTATTCGGATCTGTCCAAGAATCAGAGTGAAATGGGGAAGCTGTTGGCAGGGTGCAGGACACAGCACATGTGCCACCCCCTTCCCCTGGGCCCAACACTCCCAGGGATACCCTCCTCCAAACGGAGAAAGGAGGTTCATTCACTGCAGTGCCTGGCCTGGCCACACACAGTTTGGGGACCAGTGGGTGCCACATCCCCTCACTACAGAGCACAGTGTCTCACTGACACTGGCCTGTCTCAAAGCCTTGCAAGCGATTGCAACAGGCAGCTGGAGCCAGCAGGTCCCCAGGCCAGTCCCCAGGCCAGGACCCCATGTCCAGAAGTCAGGGGATCCCAAGGCATCGCTGTGCTGGCACACGGAATGCAGGGACCCCCCACATCATGGGAACAACACGGGACCAGCCTCAGTACACAGAAACCACAATGACCTCTGTGGCACCCCAGGCACAACCCACATACCCACAGCCTCATAGCCCCATTCCTGCCATGGGTACAGCACGAGTTACAGGGCATCCTGCTCTAGGGTGACTGGAGGGGAACTCATGGGTCTGGCTGGAACTACAGTGCAGAGCACAGTGCAGCCAGGAATCTAGCTCACTCCACCTTCTGAACACGACCTGCTCCCAGAACACCAAGTGCAGAGCTCAACCCATCTCCAACAAGGAAATGCCAGCACCCCGCTTCCCAGTGGCAACCCTTGCCCCCCAGCAAGGGGCMATGTCGGCAGCCACCCGGCTCCCCGCTATAAATAGGCCCCATGCGAGGCCTCCGAGCACCGGCATCTCCGGGAGCAGACAGCAGTTGGCAGCCGCGGCACCCCCGCCCTCCCCAGAGCCGTGACTCAGCACAACGCTGCCCGCCGGGACGGCCAAGGTCGCCAGCACCCACTGTGCACCCCAGTTCCCTCRCTAAGCACCCCAGCCTACAGGGACACAGCTGTCTGGCACCCCACTTCCCTGGCAAGCTGCACCACTTCCCATCCCACACACCACTGGCACCTGGGGCTGACACCATCCCCCTCCTGCACAYGAGCACCCCCTCCKGCACACGAGCACCCCCATGCCTGGAGGCAGATGGCTCCTTACCGTCTTGCGTTCTCGTTTGGGGGGGATCGGTGGTTGCTGGCTCACAATGACCTGGGCAGTGGGGACCCCCGCTGAGAACTGCTGCACCCCCTGCGCCGGGTAATACGCACCCGCTGAAGGAGAGGAGAGAGCGTCAGACCAGCCAGCCCAGATCCTCCAATTCCGTCCTCAAGACTCCCTGATCTCCCAAACACAGGGGTCTGTCAGGAGCCCAGAAAGCCCTTGCTGCTCTGCAGCGAACCCCCATCGCATCCGGCCTGGATTGTCCCAACCCGCCTGACAGGCCTGACCGAATTCCTTCCTTGTGAAGCAGAGAGCGTCCCCGCACCACCCCCACGCCCAGCCAGGCCCCGCGGGCGTCCACCATGCCCATCGGCTCCACGCCACCAAGAGCCCTGCCTGGACATTCGGCCATGTCAGGTACAGGCGTCCTGGCTCTGCAGGCAGCTGCCTTCCTGCCTGCACCCTTATCTCCCCAGGGCCGGCACCAGCCCGAGGGCGGCACCAGGCAGCCTCCATTCACACCCAGGCTAAGGGGCTTGGGCTCCCCATACAGCACGAGCCCCTGGCRAGCCCAGCCCAGAGGAAGGAGCTATGCTGAGGACCAGAGGCAGAGYTGGATCCCATCCAGGGCTGGCACAGCTTTTAAGAGGCACTCCACTCYTCCCAGGGCATCCGTGAGCATCACCCCAGAGCACTGCCACGGGGATATGGGTGTGTAGAGACAGGCACGACTGGGTACTGGCTCCAGTACCTTTCCCACTGCACCGACGCTGGAAGCCAACCAAGGTGCTCTAGTGACTGCACCATCCCTGAGTCAGGGACCCTCCCTCTGCTCAGGGGACCACAAGGACGCTGAATGGGCCTTACACACTGGGATGTGTCAGGCATGGGGGAGAAGGAAGGAGACCCTGAGCTGCCTAGCCCTRGGGACCAGAGGAGACAGGAGGAATGATCTGACTCATTTGTCAAGCGGCACACCATGCCAGGTCACCCAGCCAGTCCTGTGGGCAAGAGACAAGCTGCTGCCAGCTTCCCTGGGAAGAGCCACAGCAGCCCCCAAGTAGAGGTGGGGGGCACACCCATCCTGGAACCTTTAAAGAGATACCCAGAGCATGTCCCAGGGCTGTGCACAAAGGAACAGAAGGGTCCTGGCCCAAGCACAGGAGACAGCCACTGCCAGGGGCCACCTCCCTCCTCTGAGGGGCTGGCTGGGCCCCGGSACAAGAGGGAGGGAGGCCGGGCACGTACCTGGCTCAGGAGAAGCCCATCGCTGCCCCGGTTATGCTTTGCTGCTGTGCCGGGGCCAGGCCGAAGGCCTCGGCTCACATTTCTAAGTCTGCCAGGCCTCCCAGGACCGACCAAGCCTAAATATAGTCACAGCCCGGGTGGCCACATGTGAGCGGGGGAAAGGAGGAGGAGCTGCACGCACCACACTCCCCAAGCACCGGGAGGGGGCAGGCACGGAGCACCCCAGCTCAGCTCCTGGGGAGCAGCAGTTGAGGGGCTCAGCAAGCACTGAACTGCTCACCACCTTTACAGCAAGAGAGAGGGGAGCAGGGGATAAAGTCTGTCCCAGCCCTCCGCCAGGAGAGTTAAATATTAAACRGCCCAGATTTGGAAAAGGACAGGGGTGAAAGGACTGGCGGGACACAGTGTGCTGCTGGGCAACAGGCAGCCCCCCAAAACAGCCTTCAATAGAATCACAGAATCAGTCACAGTGAACTGTGCTCAGCTCAGGGGGATGCACAAAGGYCAGAGACAGGGGAGCAAAAAAACATGGAAGTGCTGGGACTGAGAGAACACCAGGGAGTGGAGCAACCCCTCTGTCTGTACCGTAAGTCCCGAACTCTGTGGGGCTGGCTCCAGGGTAAAAACTAGGGGCGCCAGGTTGGACCGGGTACTGTTGGGTCGGGACAACATACGTGGAGCGACCCTGCAATAACAAAGAAGAAAAAAGTCAGTTATGTCCCCTGCAGGGCACAGACATACCCCCAAACACCTGAGATAATCCCGAACCTGCCTGTGAACTAGATGGACGTCAGGGCAGGGAGCAGGACACAAAGTAGACACCAGATGCCTTAGAGAACTGCTGGGGAGGGGACCAGTACTGCCTGCTGCCTCTCTACAGAGTCAGCAGCAACCTGCTCAAATCAGTGGGTGTTCAGGGAGTCTCACGACACCTTCTACCCTCCCAAAACAGATCTGAGCTCCAACCCCAGGTAACACCCTCCCACCAGTGCCCATCCCAATCCCCTCTTGCAGAGTCCAGAGGATGGCCCTCACCTGTCCGGGAATGTAATAGGCTCCTTGGGAAGGTGTGTAGGATATCTGGGAGGGTATCATCATCACCTGGGAAGCAGCCGGATACACATGGGCAGGAGGGCCGGGCCGAGCCGTCGTGTTACTCTGCACACGGGACGCACTGGCAGGAGGCTGCGCCCTGTTCTGGTAGAAATGCTTGGGGAGAGATGGGGCAGAGCGTCAGCAGGAGTTCCAGCACCTTCATCCGCCACTCCCGCACACTTGGGGAAACATTAACCCCTCCCCCACCCCTCCGGGATGCAGCCCCGCCTCGGCAACCCCCAGGCCACCCCCAGCCCGTCACTATCCCGTCCCTACGCACCTGCGGGGCCGCCTGGGTCCACCCGACCCAGCTCATGCCCGGCGCGGCCCCGTCCCAGCCCTCCCGGGGCCGGCAGCTCCAGCGCCCGGGGCCGGCCACGGCCGCACGCAGCTCAGCGGCGGCGGTCCCGGCGTGCTCCGCTCCAGCTCCCGGCACTCGCGGTGRATGCTGGGACCTGTAGTCCCGCCATGTCAGAGCCGGACAGCATGTGGAGCTCGCTATTCCCACCCCGGCCAATGCCGCTCATCCCSACCCGGCTTGTTTGCCGGGAAAGAGCATCCCCGGGAGCAGCAGCTCCAGCCCAGCGACGAGCGGGCAAGGAAGGGTCCCCGCACGCACCCCCAGGGCAAGGAGAAAGCGTTACCTGAAGAGACCTGAATCCTCCCTGTTAGCAAGCGCACGCATACAGAGGGAAAAGGGGAAAGAGAGAGACAGGAGTTACTGGCACTGGGACAGGGATAGCAGAGGAAGGGABAAGAGGCCAGGGAGCCCTGTGCCCACATCCGAAATCCATTGAGGTCCCCTGTAGGGACCGCCTAAGGGGCAGGGATGGRTCTGATGAGCTCCCAGACAGCACAGCCAAGGATGTCACCAGATCTGTCTCCAGCAGCTCCTCCATACAAGGGGGCTGATGGAGGTCCAGAGCCTTGCACAGCACTGCAGGGCCTTGGGAGACCAAGCAAAATAGGGAGGAAGAGGAGTTTGAGRAAGGACACAGGCAGAAGCAACAGCCTGGGCCAGAGTTAGCACAGTCACAGCCCCATGCTGCAGGCTTCATGCAAGGAGGGAACTGGGGAGACACTGCAGAGAAACCTACCCAAAGTCGAGCAGGCATCCCGCACTTTCCCCAGACCAGCCTGTTCCCGAGCTCTGGGATCCCCACATGCTTCCCAGCCCCTTCATGCCCAAGGTGGGTGTTTCTGTGCAGTGTCAGGGCACAGTGTTTGGCATGCAGGGCAGGGGAAGCGGGTTAGTACCTGCTGGTGAATAGCCCGAGGCCCTGCTGGAAACTGAGAGAGGAGGAGAGGGAGTTTTGGGGCAGGGGAGGAAGGAGAGAAGAGCAGTCACTCGGTGGGCATCCTCGTTGGAGGMGCCTGCCCCCCACCCCAGGGCCAGGAGGTCCTCAGGTGGCAGGTGGTCTGGATCACAGGCTCATTCCCCMTCTGCAGGCACACGCCAGCCCTGAGGGGCACCACATTGCTCCTCACACCCCTGGGCTCCATGGCAGTGTGGGCTACTCAGCCAGGAGGCAGAAAGCTGTTGGATATCCCTTATCACCCCCTCCAACTCTGGGCAAAATCCTTACCTGGCGCGGCTGAGAAGGCGTATTCATTTGTGAGGTCGGTGCCGGGTTAAAAACCACAGGTGCCGTCTGACCAGGTGGGAATGTCGGCTGGAAGAAGGCAGGGAGGGAAATCAATGGCACTGCCGCCCCCAGCACCAACTGGGGAGGCACAGCTAGGTCCCCCAACCCTGCAGGGGACGGTTACCTGCGGCAGTCCGGGAGAAGGGGCAGGGTGCGGGGCAGTTGGGGCTCCTCCTGTGGTCTGTGGAGCTTTGTTCATTTCATGGGGTTGTGCATAAGGATCCCCTCGCTATCTGAAGGGAYAGGCACAGTGGGCATAAGCTGGAGATGGCAGAACCCCAGGCATCTGTCCCCTGTCCATGTCACCCCTGAAAGCTGCAAATCTCCAGCCCCACACCCTACCAGGGTACAGCCAGGCATCAGCCATGTACCACAGACAGCATGCCATCAAGGCACGGACCCCCAGCCACCACYGCCTGCCCCACTGGGCCATGAGGAAGATGGGGTAGGCAATGCCAAGTCACCCAGCCTGGGCAGGTCCTCACGCCCTTCAAAGCGAGCTGAGCCCCCCATCACACCCCAAACACAGCCATGCCCACCAGCAGGACTGACCCACCAAAGGTGACCCCACAAAGCCCATCTGGACTCTACACGAGCGGGCACCAGTACCCGTGATGTGCCACCAGCACCTAGGCCACCACTAACTCCGGGGGGCTGGGTGGGCCGATGGCACCCCGGCGTCAGCCATGCCCAGCTCCACCCCAGCTGACCTACTAAGCGCTTCCCCCGGCCGGCCAAACCTGTTCCTGCCGGTGGTGCCGGGTCCCCGGCATACACCGCAAACGCCTACCAGGGCAGGCAGGGAGCAGCTCCCACATCCCCCCGTGACACCAGCGCTCCTGCCCAGGGGAGCCCGCAGCCCCCTGCCACCACTGGCACCCAGGTGGCCTGGACACCCTCCCGGCTGTCCCAGGAAGGACTTGGCAGAGAGTGCCACTCTCCCCGCCCCAGKGCAAAGGCCACCGGGGCAGGAAGGAGAGGCGGTACCCTGACCCTRCCGGGGGTCCCCTGAGCCCCACGGCACCCGGCGAGCCCGTTGCCAGCCAGACACCCGAGGGAGCAGCCCTGGTGCCTCCTGTAATATGACGCCCGGACGCGTCAGCACTGCCGGCCCCCAGCCCCGCTGCGGGCACTGCCAGGCACGTCCCACCAACACCAGGAAATGGGGCACCCCAGCCCCCCCGGGGCTTTATCTTGATGTGGGGGTGCCACCCCATCACAGGGATCCTCCAAGTCACAACCCCAGATGAGATAGGCCCTGACAACGTCTCAGGAGGTGACAGGGGCTGGGTTGCACCCCCTCGTGCTCCCCTCGGGTCCCTTCTCACCGGGGATCCAAGTGTCTGGCACGGACAGCCCGTACCTGAGCCAGCTTAGCTAGGCCTTGAGACCAGCCACCCCAAAACAGAGAGGGAGGATTGTCTCACAGGGGACAGGGACACCCGGGGACACCCAGACCCGGTCTCCTCCACCGGACAACCGGGAGCGAGCAGGATACTCACCCCCCCGCGGGAAAAACCTGGGCCGGCTGAGCGGGCCTGCAGAGACCGTTCATCCGACTGACTGGGAGAGAGGAGGGAGAGAGAAAGAGATCAGGCCGGGCCCCGCGGGGGAGTCCGGCCCAGCCCCGACTTCGCACTACCCCGACGCCGGCCAGCCCGGCAGTGCCGGGGAAATGCGGGTCCCGTCCGGGGGGAACAAACGGGGAACCACCGCGGGTGTTTGTAACAGGAGTCGCCGCCGCCTCCCCTCCGTCGGGAGCGGCCGGGCCGCGGCCTGTGCTGGGCCCGCCGACGGGGCGGGGGGGTCCCTGCCTGGGGGGAACCGGGGAGGCTCAACCCGGTSCGAGTAAGGGGCCGGGGGACGGGAGCGGCACTCCGGGGCGGCGGGAACGCACGGAAGAGCAAGGAACAAGGCAAGGATCACCGGCGGASGGGCCGGGACAGGCCGCGGCCGTGGCCCGAGAGCGGCCGGCCCCGCCAGGCCCAAGCGCGGCCTCGCCCCCAGGCCGAGGCGGCGGCCAAACCGGCGGCCAAGGCCGGCTCCGTCCCGCGGCGCCGGCACCACCATCGCGGCGGCAGGAGGGCGCGGTGCGGTGCCCGGTGCGGCATCCGGCGG
>NW_026623307.1:1462231-1473005 GCF_030028575.1 Malurus melanocephalus
GGCGGCGGCGGCGGGGCGCACCGGCCGGCACGTGGGCGCGGACCGACGCTGCCGCCGCGGGATCACCGGGACGTGGGAACCATCTGGACGAGAGGGGCCCGCCGTAGCAGCGGAGCGAAGCACGGGACAGGGCGTGGGAAGGGGGTGGCGGGGCGGCACCCACGTGGTGGCGGTGGCGGCGGCGGCGGCGCGACAGGGCCCGGCCGAGCGAAACCCGGGGAAGGGGGGGAAATGGGGCGGGGCGCGCGCCCGCCCCGCCCCCGCCCGTTACCTTCAGTCTCCTTCAGCGCGCGCGGCCCGACGCAGCCGCAGCGCAGCGCAGCACGACCATTTCCGGAGCCGCGCCGCGCGCAGGGGGCGGGGCCGTGGGGCCGCGCGCTCGCCGCGCCGAGGGGGAGGGGAGAGCGGGGGCGGGGCCACCACGCCCGGCGCCGCTCCGGCCCCGCCCCCGCCCCGCACGTTGCGCCGACGCCGCGCCCGCCCCGCCGCTGCGGTCACGTGGGGGGGCGGGGCCAGCCCCGCGCGTCCCGGAGGAGGCCGGGTCCGGATGGCCGCGCCCCTCCCGCAGCCACGCCCGCARCCCGGTCCCTCCGCCGCGCATCCCGTGCTGGGTCACGTGGCGAGTGGGCGCACGCGGCACCGTTCGGGACGGAGATTCACCGGGGMCTGACACCACGCGGGGCCCACAGCTACTCCGGGACCGACATCGGCGGCATCCGCACCCATTCGGTGCCTGGCATCGCTGGCACCCGGCCAGCACCCACCCGTGCTCCGTCCAGCCTTGGACACATTCGTGGCCGCACTCCCCTGCACCGGTACATTCGGGGGACCAGCATCCACCCACGATCTGCACTTGCGCGGTTCTTGCATTCATCCAGCACCCACTCTTCTCCCATGGGTAGGAGCAGCACCTACCCAGAACCCATGCAGCACCTTACACCCACAGGGGACATGGTCCCCAGCCTGCAGCTGCAGGGCACAGCACCTTACCCCTACCCCGCATTCATCCCAATCCCCTTGGGACTCAGCACCACACACCCATTCCAATTTCCACCCAGTACCCCACACCCACACAGACCCAGCCTCCCCTGCYCACCCAGCTGGGGCACAGTAGGGTGTCGACATAGTTTTGGAAACAGGACAGGGCTTTCCTCTTTCATAAAAATACTTCCCATGTGGCTTCCACCCCCCTAGTCATTTACCAATTTTAACCCRATGCCAGCTCTGGAACAGCACCAAATTATGGCAGAGCCCAATGCCTCTGGAAGAGCAGCTCAAAGCTTGAAATTGCCAGCTAAGACRCCCCAGGGAGGGCAGTCCCAGCCAGGGACAGGCCATGCTGGGCTAAGGGGAGTTGCACACTCCAAGCACATGTGACTGTGCCAGGCACACACACAGGGCAGAGCTGGATGCTTGAAGTTTAGGAGCAYCCATGGCACCCCAATACTTTTTGTTCATACCCTGCATCTTGGGGTCTGTGCTGTGCTCGTCCCCACAAGCCACAAGCACACCCAAAGGGATGAGAGCCTAGCCCACACTCCCAGCACAAGSAAAGGACAGCAGCACTAGAGTCTCCGCATAGTTTATTTCTTTGACTCTCAGTAACAAAAACAAACTAGTTTTTTTCCCCTCCCCTTCCCAACCGCCTACCCAACCCCTAGCTCCCCCTTGGCTCAAACATCGTAGTTGGGATTCTTGCGTAGGATAACAAATCCCTCCAGGATGGGCGTCACGGGCACATGCTCCTCTGTGGCCARCTCTGCTCGCTCTCCGTGTGCCAGCAGCACTGGTGTTGTGTGAGTCTGGAAGCCAGTGATGGTTTTGGGCTTGCCTGCTTGGCCCACCACATCCACAGCCTGTGACAGAAAAGCGAGGTCAATGCTATGGACACACAGGRACATCAGAGAAGCCCCTCCCCAGCCCTGGCTGCCTCTTACCTGTCCTACCCGAACTGACACGGGCAGAGGCCGCAGCTCCTCGTCGAAGGTGACCAGCATGCGGGGYTGCATGGCAGCAACAAGGCCATAGAGAATGTAGTGGGACTTGCCCAGGATAACTARAGGACAGACAGAAGCAAAGGGGCTGAGCAATGCCCACCCTCTGGGGCAGAGAGGACTGGGGAGACAGAGCCCACGCTACTCACTGTTGCGCACATCCAGRAAGGACACAAGGACAGTCAGCAGTCCAGCCACAGCCACCTGGCTCATGAGCTGGCGATCACTGTGGTAGGGGCATAGGGTGAGTGTCCCCTTGCCCAGATGGGTCAGGCCCTGGTGCAGCAGAGAAAGCACATGAAAGAACGGTTGATAACCCCTGCAACACCCAGCCCTGCCCCCAGGAGCATGACACCCCCAGGACACCATGCCCCTCCCACTCACAGGGCAGGGACCCCAATCTTCCCCTTCCCCACACAAGCAGCGAGCACAGTATCATCACCTGCGCCAACCGCACCATGAAGAGATTGTTGGGGTCCTTGGCGTGGTACTGGGCCAGCTGCCGCAGCATCGCTGCCAGCCGGGCATTGTTGGTACCTGGGGACAAGGAAAAGCAGACAGAGTAGCGTACAAGGCTCTCATTTCCCACTTTCTCCCCAGACAAACTTCAAACCAAGCTGTCCCCAGGCTTACCACTGCCCACCATGCCCATGGCAAAGATGGAGTTGTAGGAGACCTCAGGATCAGCGTCATGAGAGAACTTGCTGAGGGTATCAAGGATGTTGAGCCGGGGATTGGAGACTGAGATAAGAGCCAGGGCCAGGGGCACAGCACGGCGGAGGGTGGGCTCCCCATACCGCAGCTGCACAGAGCAGAGATGGGTGTTAGACACAGCAAGGTCTATGAGATGTGAGGCAATAGACAGTTTCTACTCCAAGATCCCTTCCTGGCTCTGTGCTGTCCCCCTGCTGTCACTCACCAGGTGGCCAAATGTGCGCAGGCCCATCTCAGCACCAATCTCTTCACCCATGGCAATGAGCGCGATCCCCAACACTGCTACGCCCTGTGGGGACACAGGCACTGAGCATCAGGAAGGGAGCATCCAGTCTAACACCCAACTTCTTTAACCTCTGTGCCCACTCCAAGCCCCGGGGGACAGGGTAAGCAGGGGATCCTACTGGGAGCTGTTTTCCTTCGGCTCTGACCCCACAAGGGCCTTAGGGGCCCCTCCAAAGCCATTTCCTGCTCCAGGAACACAGATCCCAGCTCACATTACCCCACCTGGTGAGCCCCCATGTCAGCTGAGCTCTCTTTCTTCTCCTTCTCTTTCTTGTCCTTTTTGTCCTTGTCTTCCTCTTTTTCCTTAGAGTCAAAATGCTCACTGCAGATGTGCAGGAGCTGTTGCACCTTCAAGACATTCCCTGAGCCTGGGGAGAAAGTGGAAGACCAGGATCAGTAGGCAGAGGGCCCTGGACCTGCTTCTACTTCCCCCACTTTGACCAGCCCAACTCRCCTGCATAAGCACAGATATCCACCAGCGTGTTGGCAAAGCTGCGGAATGGCTCCGACACCACCTCCAGCGCTGCCAAAATGGCCTCAATCGCCTCTCCCTTCCCTGCTCAAGAAGGCAAGGTGSTTAAAGGACAGTGGCAGAGGGACGCTCCCACCCCATTCCCCAACCCGAGCCACTGGCACTGCCCAGCCCTACCCAAGTGGTTCAAGCCCAGGCCAAGTGGCAGCCACCGGGCATATGTGTCCTTCAGCTCTGTCTCCGATTTCTCCATGATGGTCTGGAGGATGGTTGAGGTGACATCCCCGTTGCAGGAGCCCACTGATATCATCCCGCAGGCCAGGGCGGTCACACCAGCCACCTGGTGAAGGGGGAAGGAGCCATGTCATACACAGGGACAGCTCAGAGTGAACTGGCCCACAGCACTGGGTACCCTTGGTCCCCACTACCTGTGAAAATTTGGGCTACTGGGAGTCCTACCCTCCTACATCTGCTGTAATCCCATTGTGGCAGCAGCTCAGACAAGGAAAATAGGGTCTTCTGGCACAGCAYAGCACTGAGCAGGGATATGTAGCCTTGCTCTTGGAACTCAAGCTGGCTGCAGGACAGACTCTGTATTCCCAGGAGCTGCTGGGGACTGGATGGGGAAGCAGCAACCACAGGCAAACCCTGCCTCATCCCCTACCTCCATGCTGGACTTGGAGTCTCCCATCACAGGTAGCAGCAAAGTCAGGACATCTTCACGGTTGGAGCCTGCATACGCCAGTCCCAGCCTGCAGAGAGTCCAGAGCGGTGTGAGGGGGAAGCTGCACCACCCTGGGCAGCATGGGGGGGRTGGGGCCAGGCCCTTACCCAAAAATGGCTCCAATCCTCATGGTGTTGCTGTTGTGGAGGACATAGTCGGACAGGAGGGCCAGRGCAGGGTCACACTCATTTTTCACCCCCGAGTTGACAATGCCACAGGCCAAGAGGGCCCCAGACTGCAAGGCAGAAGCACCATCACACATCAGCCACCAATGCACAAAGCTCCCTGCCAGCCAGTGATCGATGTCACCTCACACATCACACCCACTCCCCAGGATGGGCAATGCCACTCTGGATCCAGCTGAGCAGTCCAAACTTGTGGCTCTSTGAAAAGGGCACCACTCAAGGTGCCTCAGGCAGTCCCCAGGAGACCCACACCTTGCTGTGAGTTGCTCAAAAGACTGGGACACAGGGCATCCAACCCTTCTGTGCACAAGAGCTGAGCTGCACAGGGGACCAAGGCAAGGACCATTCCCCAGACAATTGTATACCCAGCTCACAGCAGGACTGCCCCACACAGATATAGAACCGGAGTCTGTCACTGACCTTGATGTAATCTTCTGAGGAGTACAGGTACTTGTCGATCTGCGTGAGTCCGCCGTCCACGTCCCATAGCAGGATCGTGCCCAGAGAGGCTGCAGCACTCAGCATGCCTGCAGTTCCAGGGGAGAAGGGCCCACATCAGGCCTGAACTGATGTGCCCTACCTGGGGCTTGTGGTGGCCAGGGACATGGGCCAGCTCGAAAGGGACATGGCCAGGGACATGGGCCTAATCTCAAAAGGGACAGGCTGGTAACCCCAAGCCTAGAGGCACCTCCAGCTCCACCCAGCAGCTCACTCACCATGATCCTTGTTCTTGTACAACCACTTATTGCCATCATCTGTCAGCAACTTGTCCTGTCCAAAGGCAGCATTCACAAAGCCGTTCACAAAGGAGGAGGCCAAATTCATCCGGGCTGAGTCCACTTGGGAACCACTCCCCCCGAACCCTGTGGAACAACATCAGGGTRAGGCAGGCAGCAAGAGAAACTCTGCCAGCCCCCCACCATGCAGCCACCCCACACCACAGGGGAACAAGGACCTGTCCCACCACCAGCAGGAGGGAAAAGCCAAAACACACAGGTCAGAGACCATGGGCAGGCCATCTGCCCACCTTGAGATACATATCTGACCACACAGGCTCAGAGGTGCTTTGCAGACCCAGGAACTCCCCATAAGCAGGGATGATAAAAGCCACATCACAAGCCCTTACGGTTATTTTCCAGGTGGGTTTTGTAAATATCGTCCGGCACTTTGGGCTCCATTATGTCCAGCTGCAGAGACAAGGGAGAAGGGGGTTACCTCCCGACCAGCATCATCATGTTACCACATCCTACAATGGCAACCTCTCCAGGAGGTGTCTGGCCCAGATCATAGGAATGATGGATTTCTTCTCACATCTTGCCACAGAGCCTGGCAGCCAGGGCAGCCACAGCTGGAGGCAGCCCAGGGCGCTTTTCCCAGCTAGGACACTCACCTCTCTGGCTAAGGCCAAGAAATTGCTGTTGAGCTGAACATTGGACATGATCTCCGTTAGATCCTCGTACTCCTCCACATCCTCATTCAGCTCCAGGAAGACACCATGGCGGCCCAGCATAAAGGCCATCTGTTTCTGGACAATTCTGTGCAGAGGGGAGAGATTTCCTGAGCGCCCAGAACCGAGTAAACCCCAGCACAAACATAGGTTCACCAAGCAGTGAGCCAACCTGCCCTGCTCAGGGCACATGGAGATCACCCGCTTCTGCCCATTGTCATTTCAGGGACAAGAGACTCAGTCCAAATTCCTAGACACCTCCAGCAGTGGCAGGATCCAACCCAACTCTGCCCAGATGGGGAGCCATGTCCCACCAGGATAAGCAAAGGCCCCAGAGTGCAGGGAACATCTCCACTTACACATCTTTGCAAGAAGTGAAGATGTCCTCCACCAGCTCCACATCATTGAGCATCAGAGCCAGGCGCAGAGCTTCAGGGTAGCGGTTGAATTTGCGGAAGATGCCCAGGGCACAGCGCAAGAGAGCTGAGTTCTCAGGCTCCGGGACGTAGCTTACACAGCTTCAAGGAGGAGACAGACGTGAGGGTGACACCCACACTGGGTAAACTCAGTCCAGCAGGRATCAGTCCCCATCCAGCACCTCAGCCTGCTGAGCCCCCTCACCTGGTTAGGTAGAGGCACACTTTGGAGTAGGCGTTGTCATCAATGTACTTCTCCAGCATGTCCATCTGCTCGATCTCCATGAGCAGGTCACAGGCCTCATGCTCCGCATTGTGGGCCATGTTGTAGGGAACGATCTCCTTGACCAGGGTGAGGAGTGTGTCCCTCTGAGCCTTGTCAGCTTCATCGATCTCCTGCCACTCCTTGGCCACCTCTCCKGCCAAGTGCCTGCAGGAATAAAGAGGGATACCACTACAGAAACCAGTTTCAATGAGCCATGAGAATGGGGAGCAGCTGCTCCCAGTTAGACAGAGCTGTGTGCTGTTCGTGGAGCCTCTGTATTTTCCAGAGCTTATGGGAGACAAGCCCATTTCAGAGGACATGGCAGCAAGATCTCTGCAGACTGAAAATCGCTGTGGATAGAGAATGAAGTGATATATGTGCACATGTGATAGGGGCAGCTGAATACACGACTGGCAAGTCAAGACACATCTTAGACCAGAGCCAAAGCGCTTCAGGTAATTGCCCCAAGCCCTTATCCTTCCCCAAGCTCTGGTCCCACTCAGGCTTACCTGACATATTCATGCCCCCAAGATGCYAGCTCCTCTTGGGAGCCCACCAGCCGGTACTTCAGACACTCACGCTCCCCACTCATGGTCATGGCCAGGACAGAAATGATGTCTGCTGCAAAGCGCTGCAGAAAGAGTGCAGAGCTCCAGACACACGCCAGGCACAGGGAGGCAGAGGCAATCAGGGACACAACACCCTCCCTGTGCCCACAAACCACCACAGGTGGCAAAGATACCATCCTGGCAAATTATAATCCCCTGGAGCAAGTCACAGGGACTACTGTTAGACCCCAGAGTCCTGAGAGCTCTGCATTGCCTGCCCCAGCGCTGTCCCCTCAATCACATGGGATGGCAGGGCCAAGAATTTCTACCTTGTTCTCTCCTGGAGCCATGTTCTCATAGATCTCCTTCAGCTTGCCATARTGGGGCCGTAGGAACTTGAGGGGTTTGGGAACAGAGGTCATGGAGGTGGTGGAAGAACGGATCTGCCTCCGCAGCTCCTCCAGGGCTGGGCGGTAAAGTGATGTGTCTTTCTCCTGCAGAGGAAAGATGCCTGTCAGGGAGCAAAGGGACTGGTTCCTGAGCCACCACCTCACCAGCCCTCCCCAAACACACTCTGAGCAGAGCATCCCCCTGCCCTGCGCTGCCCTCTTCAGCCCAMGAGCTGGGGAAGGAGGGCACAGCAGGGCAGAAAGCCTCTCACATACCAGGGACACASAGGGCCCTCAAGCACAAAGACAGGCAGCAAGGCTGCAAGACAATCACAGTAGACAAGGAGGGGCCCCACTCAAGATAAAATCCTCATTCTCCACTGCACAAGGAACAGCCATAAGAGAGAGATAGATGGACTCAAATCATGGACAGGACTCCTTGCTGAGGGGCACAGCACAGACTTACCCCCAGGCGCTCCACCAGCATCTCCAGCTCATCCTGCAGCTGCTTGTCCTCCTCCGACTGCCAAAAGGCACAGGATAAAGCAGAATTAAGGGTGCAGAGCACAGTGACACTCAATGAAACAGAGGCAGGGGTGTCACCCCAAGCCACAGGCAGACSAGGACAGAGTGGCACACTCGCCACTCAGGGCACCATCCTGCCCCACTACTGCCAGGGTGGAGCAATGCTCACATTACTGGGGATACACCCCAGGAATGGATGGTTTCTTTGGGAGGGTATCTCCCGGGGAGATGCACTTCCCCCATAACCCTGTGCTGTATGAAAACCATCCCACAGAGAGCTGCCCCTTYACCCAAAGGCTGTGTTCCCCGGCCCATGGGGACCCCCAGAGCCAAAGTCAYTCCCATGCTGGGCAAAGTGGGGAGCCCACCATATCACCCGCTGTCACACACGCACCCTGGTTACATCTCAGCTCCCCTCACCAATACTCCGCTGAGACCCCCGAGCCCCCCGCCCAGSAACGGGAACCCTCAGCCGCGTCAGGCGGGCACCCCATGACGTCCCGGCGCCTCGCCCAAGGGAACCCCGGGCGCCGCTGCCGTCAGGCGCCCCCGCCGGAGGGAGTCCCCGGAGGGATGCTGGCCGCCCGGTGACGGGGAATGACGTCCCGTTCCCGGAGGGATGCCGGCCAACCCCGTGACGCGAGATGACGTCCTGYCCTCGCCGGTGACGCGGGCCCGAACGGGCCGTGACTCAGCTGCGGCCCGCGGCAGGCGGCGCTCACCAGCTCCTGCTCCTTCTCGGGTCCGGCGGGCGGGTCCCGGCGATCCCGGCCCCAAGGCGGCGTGGGCTTCTCGTCGCCGCCCCCACCGGGGCCGCCCTGTACCCGGCTCTGCCCGCCGCCGCCGCCCGCGTCCATGTTCACCCCGCCGCGCTTCCGCCGCACCGCGCCTGCGCAGCGCCGTGACGGCACCGCCGCGCGCCGGGGGCGGGGCCAGGGGCGGGGCGACCGCACGTGCAGGGGCATCGGCCCCGGTACGGACACTGACACCGGCACCGGCAGTGACCCCTGCATCGGCAATGACACCGGCATCGGCAATGACACCGGCACCGGCACCGGCAGTGACCCCGACACTGGCAATGACCCCTGCATCGGCAATGACCCCTGCACCGACACAGACACTGAAACGGGTACCGGCACTGACACCGGCACCGGCACAGGCAATGACCCCGGCACCGACACCGGCAATGACCCCGACACCGGCAATGACCCCGACACCGGCAGTGACACTGGCAATGACCCCTGCATCGGCAATGACCCCTGCACCGACACAGACACTGAAACGGGTACCGGCACTGACACCGGCACCGGCAGTGACACCGGCACGGGCAATGACACTGAAACGGGCACCGGCACCGGCACAGACACTGAAACGGGCACGGGCAATGACCCCGGCACCGGCAGTGACCCCGACACCGGCACCGGCAGTGACCCCGACACCGGCAATGACCACTGCACCGGCAATGTCCCCGACACCGGCACCTGCAGTGACACTGGCAATGACACCGGCACCGGCAATGACCCCGACACCGACACCGGCAATGACCCCAACACCGTCAATGACCCCGACACCGGCACCTGCAGTGACACTGGCAATGACACCGGCACCGGCAGTGGCACCCACACTGGCACTGACAACGACGCCGGCACCGACAGCAGCACCGGCACTAACGCTGACACCGGCAGCAGCACTGGCAGATGGAGACTCGGGGCTCCAYTGCCCTGGCACGGGTCACACTGCCACCCGAGCTGGGCGAGTGCAGTAGCATTGCTGGCATGCTTGCCGTGGCCCCCACATGTCACAGACACCCGTGAGCACCCTGGTGCCCCACCACCTATGTGTACACACACCCCTCCTGCTCACACGTGCCACGCGGTGTCCCGAGCTTCACAATTYGGGCACGGCCTCACCCCGTCCCACCAGACACCCCGGGGGCCACTTTCACCCGCTATGCAGCAGCACCCTGGGCACTGTGCAGGTGACCTGCAGTGGTGCCCTGTCCCGGTGGTCACACAGAACTGGCAGGYCAAGGCAAGGTGTGTGGTTGTGCACAGCCAAGGCCTTCCCCTGGCTCGCTACCAAGGTGCTGACCACGGCTGTGCACCCCTGGGTGTGTGTGGCATGGCCTCAGTGTGACATCGGGGTGCCATCCTCTGGGTACCAGGGACAAAGTGTCAGTGTGTGTGTGTGCATCCACACGCCTGGGTGGGGAGTGTGCCCGGGTACCGGAGCAGGAGGTGCTCCTGTGTCCCATTACCACCCGCTGCCGGTGCCAGTGACCGGTACCGTGCGGCGCTGGTGTGCCCCCCTGAGTGCTGAAGACAGGAGCCGGTCCTCGTGTCSGTTGCGGACACGTTGTGAGCCCGAGTTTTGCTGACCGTGCCGGTACGGGCGCCGATCCGAGTGCCAGTGTCGGTGCGGGAGGCTGCGGGTGCCTTTGCGGCTCACCGCCGCGGTGCCAGTGCGGCTCTCTGGGGCTCTTGGTGGCAGTGCCGGTGCAGAYACGAGTGCGGGTGTCGGTGCGGAGCTCCTCCCGTGCGCACGGCGGTCACCTTGGTGGCGGGGCCAGACCGAGTGGAGCAGAGCGGTGCGACCGTGCTGGACACCGGGGTCCCTGCTCCAGCYCCTCCCGGGCGGCCGGCACCGTGCGCCTCCGCCCGGTTCCTGCGGTCCGCGCTCCGCCCGTCTCAGCCCCTGCGGCTCCATCCCTCCGGCGCGGCCCCATCTCTGCCCGGCCCCATCCCTGCCCGGCCCCGGTCCCGGTGCCAGTCTAGGCGGCAGCGCGGCGCCCGGTGCGAGCCATGGCGGCG
>NW_026623307.1:1473110-1524008 GCF_030028575.1 Malurus melanocephalus
GGCGGGGGCCCGGCGCGGCCCGGGCGGGGAGCGGAGCTAGGCGGGAGGCGGCCCGGGATGGCCAGGATGAACGTGGCCCTACAGGAGCTTGGACACGCCGTGAGTGCCCAGGGCAGCGGCGCGGCAGGGAGGAGGGCAGGAGAAGGGGGGACGGGAGGCACCAGCGAGGGGCGCGGCGAGGGGGACAGGAGGGGATCTGGGCACAGGAGAGCCTGGGGGCTGGAGAGCTCAAGGAGCTGGAAGGGCTGCGGGGGCTTTGCGAACCTGAGGGAGGGAGGGCGAGGGGGACTGGTGGATTACGGGGGGCGGTGAGAGCCTATGGGATGCAGGGGCTGTGTGGGGCCAGAGCTAAGGGAACTGAGTGGCTAGAGGGTCCCTGTCGCCCATGGTGAGGGAAGAAAGAACCCCCTCCAAATCCCTGCCTGGGGTTGGAAAGAGGGTACTGGGGTAGCTCAGACATGGCCCCAAAAACCCTGCTCCTCTGAGACATGAAGCGTACCTGGGATACGGTGATGCTGCCCATAGGGTGACCCCCAAGACAGCACCTCTAGAGTGGGCAGGGGGCCCTGTCCCCAAGGGTCTCAGCCCTACGGGTATAGAAGCCCCAGAAATAGGCTCCTGCTTTGAGGATGCCACAGGAGATGTTACAGAGGGGTGCTCRCTATTGCCCAGGATGAGGACCACCCCGGAGGGAAAAGGAACATGTTGAAGGGAGCTGGAGTGGTGGGGGGGCCTGGCTGGCCAAGCTCCTATAGGYTGCTGAGCAATCCCTCTTAATGCCAGCATCTTCCGGGAGCCTGTCTTGATGGGGGGCTCCTGCCAATTGTCAATCCCACTCTCATGCTGCAGCCCTTGGCAATGCCCTCTCCCCACCCAGCAGTGTGGCAGTGCTGGGCATGAGGCACTCTCTCTGCTTTACCCTCTGCCCATCATCCATCCCACCCCAGCTCCTTCCTGGCCCCTGATATCAGCCTGACAGGCAGCTCTGGGCATTCACTTTAGTCTGCAGCACAGACTGGAGGGTGAGCCACAACCCACCCAGGCGTTCCTCTGAAGCCTAAGGATAGCTCACAACCAGCAGCRTTGCTGATTCTCTTCCACCAAAACCTCCAGCATTTTCTTCTAGYTTATCCCCTCCCCAAATGCTGCTGGCTCAACTCCACCATCTCCCTCTTGGCTGAATGCTCAGCAGCCCTCTCAGCTGGATCTGTGCAAGCTGTTTTGTGAGGCCAGGAGCAAAGGGGACCCAGCTCTTCTGGCTGGTACCCACTGTAGTGCCCCTWCTCCCCTCACACACTGTCCTGCATCCTGGTCATCCCCAGAGCCAGGATGGGGCTGGAGGCATTTCCAGATGTTTCAGACTGGTGCACATCTGCATGGAAAGTTCCAGTCAGGGGAGGAGGGGTGAGGCAGCAGTACTAGGAAATGGTTGCTTGGTGACGGGGACCATGTCTCCGTGGCGATGTGTCACCTGTCGGGAGGGCTGATGCCACAGCTGCCATGGCTACGCAGAGGGATGCTCCGGTGACAGCCCCCAAGCCCCTCATTAGCAGGTGTCCCCGTGSTCCCCAGGGCCACACAGGGCTGGGGACAATCTCTGGGGAAGGCCCAGGCACACTGAGGGGGGTCAGGGGCTGCCTCAGCCCCACTGTGTACTCACTGAGCCGGCACTGGCCCCTGCCATAAGATCCAGAGGCTGTGGCAGGATGGGGAACAGCCACCCCACACCCTTGTCCCAGCCTGCTCCCTCCCTCAGCAGATGCCCAACTACAAGCGTGCCACGCTGCAGGACGAGGAGGGGCCGGAGCCAGCAGGAGATGGTAGCGCCTCTCCCGACAGCGTGGAGGTGAGGTCTGCCCTGGCTCCTCCATCCTTCTCCTCTCCATCCTCTCTAGCCCCCCTCCTCACCCTCTGGGGCCAGTCTGCAACCAGGTGGGCACTGGGAGCAGGACTGGGAGCCAAGCCAGACCTGACTGTCCCCAGGGATGTGCTGGGAGTCAGCCAAAATGCGGCACAGAATGTGCCTGGACGATCATCCTTCCTTGTGGCTCGGGTGGGGGAGGCTGCCAGCACCCACCACCGGCTGGCGGGGAGGGATGCCCTGGTCTCCACCTCCTCACAGAGCCGTGCCAGGGAGCARCGGGGAGGGAAGTGGGGGCAGTGATGCTCAGCCCCACCATGGTGCGATGACAGGTCCTGCTCCTGCCCAGGTGGGGTTTCAGAAGGGGCCGGGGACGCTGCTGAGCCGCCTGGCCTCACGCAGCCAGCTGGAGCTGGTGCTCTGCGCCGTCGCCGTCTCCCTGGCCCTGCTGCTCAGCGTCGCCGTCATCACTCTRGCCATCCAGTACCGCAGAGGTAGGAAGAGTTGGCAGAGGCATCCCCACACTGGGAGGACATGGGAGGATGAGGAGTGATGGGTCAGCCCAGGGTGCCTGCCTGCAGGTGCTCTGCCCATCTTGGGGTACAGACAGGGCTTGGCCCCGCTCCGTGCTTCGGTTTGCCCCAGCACACTCGCCCAGCCCCAGGCATGCCTTCCCTGCCAGATCCCTCTCACAGCACGTGCCTGACGGATGCCTGTGTCCGGGTGGCCAGCAAGATCCTGGAGGCCCTGGATACAGAGACGGACCCRTGCCAGGACTTCTACCAGTACTCGTGCGGGGGCTGGATTAAGAGGAACCCACTGCCCAATGGGCGCTCCAAGTGGAGCACCTTCAACAGCATCTGGGACCAGAACCAGGCCATCATGAAGCATCTCCTAGGTGGGCACTAAGGGGTCACGGACACTGGAGGGGTGACCCCTGTGCCACTGGGGCTGACCCACAGCCTCCCACAGAAAACGCCACCTTCAACTCCAGCAGTGAGGCAGAGCGGAAAACACAGCGGTACTACCTGTCCTGCCTCAAGGAGCAGAGGATAGAGGAGCTGGGCTCCCAGCCCCTCATGGAGCTCATCGACAAGGTGAGGTGGGCAGACATCCACACATGAGCTGAGCTGTCAGGRCTCAGCCCAGCACGCCTCCGGCTCAGCTCTTCCCATAACTGGGGAGGGCGCAGCCCTTGGGGATGCMCCCCATCCCTCCTTGAGGTGCCAGGTGTGTCTGCTGGCAGATTGGGGGATGGAACATCACTGGCTCCTGGAACCAAACCAGCTTCATGGAGGTACTCAAGAGCGTGTCAGGCACATACCGGGCAACCCCCTTCTTCACGGTGTATGTGGGTGCAGACTCCAAGAGCTCCAACAGCAACATCATCCAGGTTAGCACCCTGGCACTGAAGGGTGGCAGACATCAGGGTGCACCGGGATGTCCATGCAACCCCTCTCTCTCCCCAGGTGGACCAGTCGGGGCTTTTCCTCCCATCCCGGGATTACTATCTGAACAAGACTGCCAACGAGAGGGTGAGGCTAGGTGCTGGGTGTGCTGCCGACAGCAATGGTCTGTGAGCAGCACTGGGACACCTCTGGCACTTCCATCCTGCCTACTTGGGTGCCCACCCCAGGGAGGTGGGATGAGCTGTGGTTGGCACTGAGGCAGGGCTTGTGGTCCCACAGGTTCTGACAGCRTACCTGGACTACATGGTGGAGCTGGGCACACTGCTGGGGGGCACACCAGAGCCCACCCACCTCCAGATGCAGCAGGTGCTGGACTTTGAAACGCAGCTGGCCAACATCACCGTGCCCCAGGCTGAGCGGCGGGATGATGAAAAGATCTACCACAAGATGAGCATTGCYGAGCTGCAGGTGGGCACGGCCCAGTGCAGTCTGGGAAATCCTTCTGGGACATATGGGGAGTTGTCCAGAGGGCACCAAGGGGTCCGTGCCTATTGCTGTCCCCACTCTGGGACACTCTGGGTAGCTCCAGCTGCTATGGGACATAGACTGGATATTGAAGAATAGTGCCCATCCCATCTGGGGGAAGCTGCCACCTTGCACCATGGGGTGCAGGGGTCCCCTCCTTGTCCCACAGCATTAAGAGAGCAGAAGGGGTGCTTGGGTGCAGAGAAGGATCYGGAGTGGTGAGGGACTTTGGATCCTCCCCAGAAAGCACAGTTCGTGCCCTGAGAGATCCCTTCCATGCTGAGCAGGCTGCAGCAGAGCCATGTCAAGCCCCTGGTGCCACATCTCTGTGTCCCCTCCAGCTGCTGGCCCCTGCCATTGACTGGCTGGATTACCTGTCCTACGCCCTGGCCCCACTGGAGCTGGCAGACACGGAGCCCGTGGTGGTGTATGGTGATACCTACCTCCAGCAGGTCTCTGACCTCATCAATGACACTGACAGGAGGTGAGGCTTCTGCATGTCCCCACGGCTGGGGCACACTGTGAGCACATCAGTGTCTTGGAGTCATAGACTGTGGTGAGCTGCAGCATCTCTCTGCCCCCRCAGCATCCTGAACAATTACCTGATCTGGAACTTGGTGCAGAAGACAGCCTCCAGCCTGGACCAGCGCTTCGAGACRGCCCAGGAGAGGCTGCTGGAGACACTCTATGGCACCAGGAAGGTAACGGAGAGCCCTCGGACCAGACCATTCTGCCCCCAGCCTGGAAGCAGCCAGGACCTTTTCTGTCCTTGAGATGCCCTTGGGATGCTAAACCCTGGATGCTGCAGAGGAAACCCAGGGATTATATTCAGGGATAAGGGTTTAGCTGCCGCACATCTCACCTCTGATGAAAAGGCAGAGCCAGGCTAGGTGAAGGCAGGAGAGCAAGGGAGTGGGCTGGGAGTCTCACGGACCCTCATCTCACTCCCACAGTCCTGCACGCCCCGCTGGCAAACCTGCATCTCCAACACAGATGACACACTGGGCTTTGCRCTGGGCTCCCTCTTCGTCAAAGCCACGTTTGACCGGGACAGCAAGGCCATCGTGAGAATACTTCTGCCCCCATCCCCTCCCTACCACCATCCGTGGGAATCCTGATTCCACCCAAGCCCCAGGGATAGAAGGCRGGGAGCTGGGAAATGGGACCCCCAGCCCCAAGGAGGTTGCACCCTGTCCACCCTGTCCCCACCAAGGCATTGTGGGGAGAAGSGGGGTCATCATTCCCTCCCCTTCCCAGGCTGAGGAGATGATCAGTGAGATCCGTGCGGCCTTYGAGGTGTCCCTGGACCAGCTGGACTGGATGGATGAGAAGACCAGGCAGGCTGCAAAGGAGAAGGTGACCCCAGGGAGGGGAGTGGATGGGAAACCTCACCCTATCCAGATAAGCCTCCCATCTCACTGCTGGGGCCTCTSCCCATGCAGGCGGATGCCATCTACGACATGATTGGCTTCCCTGACTTCATCCTGGACAACAAGGAGCTGGACGATGTCTATGATGGGGTAGGGGGTAGGGGGCACCTGGATTGTGGGCAGAAGCTTGGTCATGCCACACTCTAGGGGGCCCCATGGTAGAGAGGAGCCCCGGTTTGGGATGTTATGCAAAGCCAGTACTGAGTTCAGCCTGGCCAGGGTGTGGGGTACCACCCTAGTGGACCCCTCCTCATCCCTCCTCTTCCTCACCAGTACGAGGTYTCTGAGGACTCCTTCTTCCAAAACATGCTCAACTTCTACAACTTCTCTGCCAAAGTGATGGCTGACCAGCTCCGGAAACCCCCCAACCGYGACCAGTAAGGGGAGGGCTCGGAGGGGAGGGCTCGGATCGGAYCCTGGGTGCCAGGATGGCACAGGTTAAGTGGGGAGAAGGCTCCCCACGTGACGTAGCACAGCACTGTAAGTCACCTGTGGTAGCACAGGTCACCTGTGGTAGCTGTAGCTTGTCCGCAGGACAGAGTTCCAGAAGTGCCAGCCCTGTGCAAGGCAGCACAGGGTCCCCGTGGTGGGCGATGGCACCCAGGAGGGTGCTGGGGGTTGGGGTGAGAGGGGACACACCCCTGCCTGTCCCCTGTCCCACCTCCCTTCCCCAGGTGGAGCATGACCCCGCAGACCGTCAATGCCTATTACTTGCCCACCAAGAACGGGATYGTCTTTCCTGCTGGGATCCTCCAGGCCCCCTTCTATGCCCGCAACCACCCCAAGTGAGTCTGTCATGGGAGGTGCCTCCTGGARGCATGGGTGGGATCAGGGCCAGCATGCCACAGAGACCCCCACAGTCACAAAGAAACTCCCTGGAGGGCTTGAGTGCCCCTCAAAGGCTGCCAAGACAGCCTGCAAAACCCACTTAGGGCCACCAGTGTCCCCACCAGGACTCATTCCCAGCTGGTTCCCATCTGGAGCAGAGTTTCACTTGGTGCCCAGATACAGACAGGGTGGGCTGCAASAGCATCACCAGCACATCCCATACTTACCTGGTTCTTTCCCATGGCCCCACAGAGCCCTTAATTTCGGTGGCATCGGCGTGGTGATGGGGCATGAGCTGACCCACGCATTTGATGACCAAGGTGAGAGCCTACAGGCAGCGCCAGCCCTGACCTGTCACCTTTGTGTCCCCACCCCAGCCCCTGCTCTTGGCGTGGGGAAGGGGTGCCCTGGGTGCACAGGGGTCCTGCTTTGCCATCCATTGCATCATGTGTGCTCGTGCCCCCCYAGCCACCCCCCTTCTATCGTCCTATCTCCCCAGGTGGCACCTGCCGATACCTCCCCCCGGCTTCTCTGTGCAGCTTTCGCTCCATCTGCTTGGTGAGGACACAGTGTCTGCAGCYCCAGCCCCCTTCTCATCCTCCTCCCTCCGGGGCACGGGATGGGTCCCTCTCGCATCCACTCTGCTTTGCGCCTTCACCACAGCCCCGGAGCTGACATGGGGTCAATGAGGGAATCTGGGGTTACAGATCTGGGCTGGGATAATGGAAATGCACTGGGGGATGGCTGGGGACTCAAGCACATGGCTGAGCTCCAGAGAGAGCCTGCTCACAGCAGGGGCTGGGGCACACCTTCCCCGCTGGGTGTGCACCCAAGGTGCCTGGTCCCCCGGTATCTCCCGGTGCCCATTCCCCCACTACCCCCCACTCTGCTTCGTGGTACCGGGAGGCTGCAGGGGGACGGCTTCCCCTGGTCCCACCCCAACCCACAGCTCGCTCTTGCAGGACGGGAGTACGACAAAGAGGGAAATCTGCGGCCRTGGTGGCAGAACTCCTCGCTGGAGGCCTTCAAGAACCGGACGGCGTGCATGACGGAGCAGTACGGCCGCTACACCGTCCACAGCGAGAAGGTCAACGGGCGGCAGACGCTGGGAGAGAACATCGCCGACAATGGCGGGCTCAAGGCAGCCTACAACGTGAGTGACGCCATGCGGAGGGGACACGGACCCCAAAACCTGTCTGTGCCTCCCGGGGCTTCAGGCCAGCTCTCCTGCAGGCTTACAAGTCCTGGCTGCAGAAAAACGGGGAGGAGAAGCGCCTGCCAGCCCTGGAGCTCACCAACCACCAGCTCTTCTTCGTGGGCTTTGCGCAGGTAGGGCGGAGCGCGATGATGGGCTTCCCGTCCCTCCCTGGCTCCTCGGAGCCACCCCACAGCTCCCCATCCTGCACCGGGGGATGCTCTGTCCCCACCCCTGAGGCTGCTCCCGCTCCGTCAGGTGTGGTGCTCCGTCAGGACGCCAGAGAGCTCCCACGAAGGGCTGGTGACCGACCCCCACAGTCCCGATAAGTACCGTGTCATCGGCACCCTCAGCAATTCCAGGGACTTTGTCGAGCACTTCGGCTGCCCCCTGGGCTCCCCCATGAACCCCGGCAAGCACTGTGAGGTGTGGTAGGGACGGGGAGGGTGCTGGGGACAGAGGGGATGATGCTCTGCTGTGCCCCTGCTCCCCAGAGCTCAGTGGCTGCCGGAGCTGGCCACGGGCAGAGCGCAGTCCCCGTCCTGTGCTCACACTGCACACCCCACCTCTGCACCCTCCCCGGCACACACGGCCCCACACCAGGCACCCACCGCAGCCCCATCCGCAGCCTGGGGCTGGACACGGCCGGCAGAGAGGCTGTAGCACCCCAAAAACGCAGCTCTGCCCCCCAACCCTGATGTGCTCCAGTCGGGCACAGCTCAGTGTTCCCCGCGCCGCGCCCCCCCTCAGGCGGACAGGTCAGAGGGGTCCCAGGGAAAGCACCAGAGCCAAGATCCCCCTGCTCCTGCCCCCARCCTGCCGGAGATGGAGGCTGGGGGCCACCCGGCTCCACGCTTCCCTTGTCCCCTCCCAATGCAGCTTGGCTTCCCCATCCACCTCTGCTGGGACCAGCGGGCGGCATCGGGGACTCTGGTGCCTTCAGCTGTGGGTGGCTGTCGCCGAGTTTATTTAACGATTAAATGCAGTTTCCACTTACTCCAGCAGCTCCTGGTCCTTCGCGGTGTCGGGGCGCGGGGGAGAGGTGGGATCTGGACCGGGGGAGGGGGTTCCGAGGCTGGGGASCGCGTGGCAATGAGACATCCCGAGAGAGGGGAGCGGGGATTGAGATGGCTGGACGGACATGTCGTGRATGAGGGAAGCAGATACGGGGGAAAGAAGACCAAGGCTGGCGGGGACAAGTCAGAGGCACGGGAGTTCCCGGTAGAGCCCAGCCCGGGGTTGCCGCTACCCCAGCGCGGGTGACCCAACTCGGCTCCAGCACTCCACCCCGAGTCCCCGGGGCCCGCCTCGGCCGGTCCCGCCCCGCACAGCACGGCTCCAGCTCCACCCCGGGTTTTTCCGGACTCCCCGGTACCGGGACCCCGCTGGACTCCGCCAAGCATAGCACTTGCAAAGGCTGCTGGGAGTTGTAGTCCTACCCGCCGCTGGCGCAGGACACGACGGGAACTATAGTTCGGCGTGAGGGATGCTGGGAGTGGTAGTTCGGYCACTGTCGGCCCGCCGCCGCGCCGCGAGGGCTGGACTACATTTCCCAGCAGAAAGCGCGGCAGGGCCAGGGTCCGGGCCTGGGCGCCTCGGGGGTACGGGGGTACCGGGACCGGGCGCGGCGGCGGGACTGGGCCGGGACCGAGCCGGGGGCTGGGCCGGGACAGATCGCGGGGGCYGGACCTGGGTGGGAGCCGGGGCCAAGCCCCGGGCTGGGTCACGGGTGCTGGGCCTGGGCYCGATCCCGGGTGCGGGACWGGGTCCCGGCTGGGCCGAGGATACSGGRTCGARCCGGGTACCGGGCACCARTGGGTGCTGGAGCTGAACTACCCCCACCGGGGCCRCGGGCAAGCTTGGCCCTAGGGCGGCAGGGCCTGGGGACACGAGCAGAGGGACATCCCTACCTTGGGGTCAGGGGCAATGAGACAGCCCCGATTTGGGGACAGGAATGCAGGGACACCCCTACCTTCAGAACAGGGTCAGTGGGATATCCGTGTGAAGGGTGACACGGCCCCATTTCCCAGACAACATGCTCACCTTGCAGGCGTTTGCCACCCGAGCCTGGCACCATGGACAAGCCCATCAGTCCGGGGGAGCTGCTATGTCTGGGCTCCAGCCTTGCCTTCTCTGGCCTCTTCTACTACCTGTACAGGAGGAAAGCCAGAGTCGTGGCCCGCATACAGGTGAGGTGTCTCTCTGATGCTCTCTCCTGCCCACTGTCCCTTCCCCACTGCCCTCCATCCTTTGATTTGGGTGCACACACTGATGCCTGCAGCCTGCTCCATCCTCTGGTGACGAGCAGGAACTGAGCAGGTCACATCCTGCCAGAGATCTTCACAGAGCCATTCTTGGCCTACCCTCTGCCTGCCCCTGCCTGTGCTCACACTTAGTTCAAACTCTTCCAGGAGGCCCCAAAGCTCCAGGTCGATGACAATTTGCCAGCCCTTGTGTCTGCTGCTGAGGGGAGATGCCTGCCTTATGTTGCCCTGGAAGGTAAGGACACCCTGTGGCCCTACACAAGGGTCAAGGACCAGGATCTCCTTTTTTGGCTGTGACACATCCCTTGTCCTTAGGCATAGTGCTGCCAGCCCAGGCTGCACTGACCAGCCACTACCATGAGGGGCTGCAGGGCGTGATCCAGAAACTGCTGCTGAAGGAGCATCGGCTGATCTGGAACAGCTTGGCCCGAAGCTGGTGAGTGATGGGGAGGGRCCACAGGAGTGGGCTTGCACCAGTGAGTCCAAACCCCCATCCTCTAGGGCCACTTGAGAGGCAGAAAATAACTTGGTAAAATTCAGTCACTATGCTTAGTTCAGTCCCAAGAGCTCAGAGCTTCTCCGCATTGTGGCCAGCAGGAGCAGGGCAGTGATCATCTCCCTGTGCAAGGCACTGGTGAAGCCAGGACACCTTGAGTCCTGGAGAACCGTCTAGAGTCCAGTTCTGGGTCCCTCAACTCAGGAAGGACATTGACCTGCTGGAGCAASTSCAGAGAAGGGCAGCAGAGCTGGTGAAGGGCTGGAGCACAAGTCTGATGAGGAGCACTGAAGAAGCTGGGGATGTTTAGCCTGGAGAAGAAGAGATTCTGGGGTGACCTTATTGCTCTCTACAATCCCCTGCAAGGAGATTGTAGCCAGGTCAACCTCTTCTCCCAGGCAGTCAGTGACAAGATGAGAAGAAATGGCCTCAAGCTGTGCCAGGGGAGCTTTAGGTTAGAGGTTAGAAGAGCTGCTTCACAGAAAGGATGATTAGACATTGGAATGAGCTGTCCAGGGAGCAGGAGGCTCCACCACCAGGGAGGTGGTGGAATTGACATCYCTGGGGACSTTTAAGGAAAGATTGGACGTAGCACTTAGTGCCATGGTCTAGATGACAAGCTGGTGTTCAATCATAGGTTAGACYTGATGATTTCAGAAGTCAACCTAACTGATTCTGTGATTCTCCACACCCCAACCCTCTCCACTTGCAGGAGTGAGAGCGAGAGGGTGCTCTCAGAGCAGATCTACACTGTCCCCTTCCTGCTGGCCTCKCCAGGCTCTGAGGCAGTGACACAGGTGAGTGTGGACAGCCCGCTCCAAGCCGTCTGCCTGCCCCTGGAGATGGTATACGAGCGATTCCAGCAGCCAACCCACGGCTTCCGCGACCTGCTGGGCCAGTACCTGATCGGGGAGAAGCCCAAGGGCATCCTGGAGACGGAGGAGATGCTGCGGGTGGGGGCCGGSCTGACGGGCATCGGAGAGCTGTCCCTGCAGCCCGATGGCTCCTTGCACCTGCAGCCTCCTAGCCGGGGAGGCGAGTTTTTTCTGTGCCTGGGGGACTGGCAGACGGTGCTGTCGGAGCTGGAGTCCACCAGCAGGCTGTGGAAGGGGGCAGCGTTGCTGTGTGCTGCAGCAGGGCTGGCTGTGCTCCTGCACGCCCTGTGCTGTGCCTACCGCCGCTCCCGCCCCAAGCAGCAGCAGGACGACAAGGAGATGGATGGGGAGGAGGCCGGGGACGGGGCACCCGAGGACTCCTGTGTGATCTGCCTGGCACGGCCCCGTGAGTGTGTCCTCCTGGGYTGTGGCCACATCTGCTGCTGCTTCCGCTGCTTCCAGGCCTTGCCCACCCGCCTCTGCCCCATCTGCCGGGGGCCCATTGACCGCGTGGTGCCCCTCTACCAGGCCTGAGAGCACCTGGGCATGTCCAGGGACGGGCAGTGCAAATCGAGCCAAGCCTGGAGCCTGCAGAAATCTCGATTGTCTTCTCATGTGCAGCTGTGCAATTCTTGTTGAGAGGGAGGAGTCTTGGTGTGCCCTTYAATCTGTTTTGGGGGTGGGGGGAGTTATAGCCTCCTCATCCTCCTTTTGTCTACCAGACAGACTCCTCTAAAACACCAAGGCTTGGGGAAAATCTACACAACACCTGAGCTGAGGAGCTGAGACCCCAGCCCTGTGCTGGGGTACTACTTTGGCTGCCAACTGTCGGACCTTTTTCAGCCATGATGCCCCCAAAGCCATGAAGGACTTCTCCCTTGTGATTTTTCTTCCAGTGTGTGGATTTATGGGAAGGATTATATTATGAAGGCAAGACCAGGGCTGGTGGGACACAGCAGGCACAGTGGAGTGGCAGAAACCCAACTCCTGAGCCGTTGCAGTGGCATACCTTGGTGCCACTGTTGTTCTGCCACCCCGATCTGTGTGCCTACAGCCATTGCCCAGATCACGCAGGGGGAACCCAGGGTCTGGCAGTGATGAGTCCCTTTGCCAGCTGCTCTACCATCTAGGGAGGGGGGCTATCACCCTCTGTCMCTCCCTGCAGGGGGAACAGCTTTAGAGTGCCCCAGAGCCTGCCCTCTTGTCCAGTCCCACTGCACCCGGTTTTCCTACTCAACTCCTGGACAGGACCAAGGGTGGGAATGGCTTGCAGTGGTGTGTGGAGTGATAAAGGCAAGGAGCTGAGCCCGGCCTCACCTCTTCCTTTGCGCCGTTGAGCCAGGGTCAGGGTGGGTGCTGGGAGCCAAGGCTCTCCCCTTGGAGGGGTAGGCACCACTGCCTCCCCTCCTTTCTTATCCAAGAAGCTGGCCCGGGTTCACAGTGGAGCCCAGGTGCATCTCCTCAGGATGCAGCCTTGGGTGGGGGGTGGCAGGACACACAGGACCGTTGCCAAGGTGATTGTGCTCCTCGGGTCTCCATGGCAACTGCTCCCCTGGACTGCTCCCCATCACTGCCTGGCTGCAGTTGCCCAGGCAACCCACGGGCTCTCCCGGCTCCTGCAGCTTTGGGGCACCCAGGCTTTGGGGGTGGGGGACACTGCTGGCAGGCCAGGCAGCTGGGATTGGAGGGGGATGATGTACCCCTCCCCAGGGCAGTGGCCACCACTCCTGCTGGGCTGGGKGTTTGCTTGGGGCAAAGGTACCTTTGCGGGGTTGCCCCAGGACTCAGAGCCAGACATGACACCCCAGGGGACCCAGTAAGGCCTCCTGGGAACCACATGCATTTTTGGGGTGGGGATGTGTGAGGGAGTTCTCTTCCTCCACCCCCTCTTATCTCAGCCCAGCCTCTTCCGTGGGCTGCAGAGTGAGCAATGGGGCCCAAGCCCGTCTTGGCCCCCACCGCCCCGGCACCGGGCATCCCCCCCGCAGCAGGAGGGATTTCGGGAAGGAGATAAATACCAGATGGGAGAGGGCCGGGCTGCCAGGAACACACTCCCTGAATGCCAAGAGCTTCTGGCACGAGTGGGCGCGTGGGCCGGGGAGGACGGGGGGTGCCCCTGCTCCCGGAGACTGCTCACCTCGTTCCCCGGAGCCCAGCAGCCAGGCAGAGATGGGACAATTAGAGAGGGGGCTGCACTCCCACTCCCCTCTGCCTCCAAAGGTGCCCAGGGCAGAGGCATATCCCTTGGGCTGATGAGACGCACGGAGGGAGGGTGCCACCCCGCCGTGCTGGGGCACAGCCCTACTCTGTCCCCAGCCGGGTCTCTGCCACTCCCAGGAGGCCACCAGCCCGGCAGTGGCCAGGCCCTGCTGGCATGGCTCCGGGCAGCAGCATGACTCACCCGCTCAGCTCACCGACAGCCAGAGCTTGCCGTGCCAAACCCGCGGCTCAGGGGCTGGCACAGGGGCTGTCCAGCCATGCTGCAGTGCCTGCATCCCCAGACAAACCCACTGTGCRCCTCCCGTGGGCATTTGGTCAGGAGCCATAAGCGGGGAGCTCACAGTGCCTGGGCTGAGCAGCCCAGCCTCCCTCCCCACCACCAGGCCAGGCACCCTGACAGCTGCCCCCTGTCACCCACAGAGTGCCCCTGAGTGCCAGCCCATGCCCATGGCCTCCACCTGCTCCCCCCAGGGCTGCCAGCCCGCTYCGCCTGCCTCCCTGTCTGTTGTCATGGTGACCAGAGATGTGGTGACAGGCGAGGATGGAGCCTCACACCCCGGCAGGGCTGTTTGCCCAGCAGGGGCGGCTACCCCCACCCTCCTGCTCTTCCCTGTCACCCCCAGCTCTGGGCAGGGGACTCTCAGTGAAGCCCCCGCCCCAGGCAGTGTGCTGGGAGTGCTCCATCTGCTCAGAAGCCAGGATCGCAGCTGTGTCCCAGGCAGCTCGCATGAGGAATGGGGACAGTGCCATCCTCCTTCCCCCTGCCCTGACAGGGCAGCCCTTCCCAAAACCAGGCTGTGCACAGAGACACAAACTCATCTCAGTCATGACAACCTGTCTTTCTTCCCTGGAAAAGACAGTGTTCCCCCAGGGACAGCCTCATCTTCCCACAGCAGCAGCTGCAGGAACAGCAGAAGACGAGGAGCATGCCACTCTCACACACTTGCCCTGGGCTCACCCACAGCACAGCTGCCAAGCAGGATGCCTGTCCCCCAATATCTCTGCACTATGGTGACAACGTTTACCACAACCACAGTCCCACAAGGCCATCCTCATTGCCTGTACCCAGCCCCAGTGCGTGTCTCTGCTCCCCCAAAACGCCTGGATCATGGTACAGGCAGCACACACAGCAGCATCCSCACCTGGGCTGTGGTTACTGAGAGCCAGCGGCAGCAGCCAGGGATGGGCACRTCCCCAGCCTTACCAGTAACCTGGTGCTTTGTGCTGGGATGAGGACTAGGGGAGAGCATCAGTGCCAACAGCAGGCGCTCAGTGAGGCCCCCCCAGGCTGTGGCTGCCACTGCTGTGGAACAGAAGTGCCATTTCACGTTTCTTGGCAGGGCTGGAAGCAACACAGATGGAGGCACCCGCACTGGCCTCCTTGGCAGCCCCCAGCCCTGTGGCACCAGCCCCAGGTGAAAGCACTGCCACCAAGACCTGCAGCAGAGAAAGCCCTGGGTCCTGTGGCTGATGCCTCCTGCCTCCTTTCAGCTCCCTGACATCCCKTTCAGCTACTGACCCCATTCCTGCCAGGCATTGGACTGGATGGGAGCCTGGTGGTTCCCAGCTCCAGCTGCCTGGATTCCTGCAGAGCATGGGCAGGATGTGCCCCATCTTGCACATGTGCAGGATGATTTTCCACCATAAAACCCAGAGCATCGCCCAAGTGGGGGTGATGTAGCACAACCTCCAGTGCCAGCCCCACTGCAGCTGAGGGTCTGATGCTGTGCCCCCTACCCAGCCCCATATCCACCTGTGGGGGCACAGCTGGCATCACAGCTCCCAGCCCTTGCATCATCCCCAAGGTGTCTCAGCTCAGGGGCATCTGCACAGGTTTAAGGAGCCAGGGCAGGAAGAACCACCTGCTTCCCACTCCCACAGCCTCTTCTTTCTGATGGAGATTGCTTTGTGTTGGACAAAAGGCTGCAAAGGAAGCGAGCAAGGAGATTACGTGGCTGCTAAAAGACGGATAAGGAAGGTGGGATGAGAGCCAGGGGAAGGAGGGCGCTCGTCTGGCTCACCAGGAGGGATGCTACGTGCGATAGCAGGGAATGAGGGGGGTTTCTCATGCACCCCACTGCCAACCYGCTCACATTCAGGTCCCTGATACCTCTCCTGCTACTCAGGGATGTGTGAAGAGCGGTGCTCTTGGGGAACTAGAGCTATGCCAAGGAACTCAGAGCCACAGAACTCAGAGCCACAGGGCTGCCCTGTCCCACCCACAGCCCAGCTGTGCTGGCACAAAGCCAGCTCTCCTCCTGCCTGGGATGGGCAGATGGTCCTTCCCACACCCCAAATCCAGGCAGCCCCCACAGAGCCCCCCCCACCCCAAGTGGAAGCCAAGTCAAGCAGATTCCCCGGGTGTGAGGCACTGTACCACTCCAGGTGTGGGATAAGCGGGACCATTCCCAGGGTGACCCCTTTCCAGCCTCTCCCCAGCAGCCTGCCAGGCTGGAAACCCTCCTGGAGCGCTGCACCAGTGCCACTCACATCCCACACAGCCCATCTGCTCCTCTTGTCACTCACCCCCCGCCCYGCGCGTGCCACGGTCTGCCTGTCCCTGCCCACGGGCAGTGGCACGTGGGCTCAGCAACGGGAAAAGCAGGCCACATCTCAGCGTGGGCCTCTTGCCTATTTTCCCAGGCACTTTTCACAAGAGCAGAAGCCTTCACGCAAAAAAAAGTTCAAGCTGGTTCCTCAGCAAAGGCGTGAATAAAGGCATTGCCTTGCCAGGAGAGCAGGCACCACTGCCCCGACCTGGTTCTGATAGGGGACAGCAGSGATCAATATTCTGCAGAGCCAGACATAAAGGTTAAAGCATGGCTGAGCCTTCCCAAAATAAAAGAACCTGCCTGCCCTCATGGAGCAGCCTGGCTGATGCTCTTCTGCAGCACCTTTCAACAGGATCTCACGTCATGGAGATGCTGGATTAGCAACATGGACCACAGGGCTCTCTGTAAAACTGTGCTCTCACCCCATCAAGGTATTCTCACAGGGCTGTGGGCTGGCAGCCACAGAAATGCCACTTTCATTCAGGGCTCTGGCTCAGCTGCAACCCAGTACCCCACATGAGCAGCAAGACCTGGATATGAAGGAACAGAAGGGACAGGACCATTGCAAGACAGGATGGTCTTTCCAACTAGCCATAGCCTCTGCTGCTGTCACCATCCTTCCCAGATCCAGGGGTCATGACTGTACCCACAGTTCAAGAAAGAAGCACCAACTTTAGCCTGAGCTTAAATAGCCCCCATCTGTYCCAGGTAACCTGAATGAYRGAGGTCCTGGGTGAGAYTCCTCAGAACTACCGATGCMAATTAAYGCAATCACTGYTCTGGCAGTGAACAGTGTAGCAGGRAAGAASCAGGSTGGGTCTGGGRTAGAGGTGTGTAGACACAAATGGGGCTCTGAGGGGACACTGGGGTCACCCCTTGCTGCCCCATGGCAGGTTCCCACGAGGGAGAGCCCTTTTCTTTGTCCACAGAGAGTCYCCAGGGAAGGGTCAGTGGAACAAGGGGCATCCCAGGGCACAGTCTCCACGAGGCCGTGCTTACAGACACCTGCAGAATCACACCTGTGCTCCCCCGCATTCCTGCAAAGACATGGAATGGGAGGACGTGTACAAACACATGCACACGTGGGGCCAAGAGGATTGGCAAGGTTTGAGGCAGGACTGGTGTGGCTCCAAGGGGGAATCCCAACACTGTGGGGGTTTGCAAGAGTGGGTGCCTGAATGGATGTTGGGCAAGAGACAGAAGCAGGAGGCTGGGGGAGACCCAGGGTGGGAGTTGGCCTGGGATTCTGAGGGGTTGAGCTTTCTGGGCTGTGGGGTGCTGGAGCAGCATGTTTGGGGTCTGTTTGGCATTGCCTTTGCACGCCAGAGCAGGGCTCGGCTGTGTCTGATGGTCCTCAGCTGTCTGGCCCGGGGCCACCCGGCTGTGTCAAGGGGTCCCCTCTCTACAGGGGCACCCCACGGTTGGGGACACCCCCGAGTCGAGGCGACMGCCTCGGCAAGGCTGTGCCGGGGGGACTACCGTGCTCCGGACACCGGGCAGGGGCTGGGGCGGCGGTGTGGCAGGGTCCCCGTGTCACCCGGGCTGTCCCCGGGCACCGGCCGTGGGGGTCCCCCGTCCCTGTCCTGGCCGGGCCGGGCCGGGCCGCGGCGCTCCGGAGCCGCCCCCCGCCGGGGGGGTCCCCGCTCCCCCCGGATGCATGACTTCATCCTTCCGCCCGGGTTTCCTCCCCGCCGCCGCCGCCGCCGCCGCAGACCGGCTCCCGGCTCGGCGCGGCGCGGCTCGGCCCGCTCGGCCCCGCCATGTCGCAGGTGCTGCCCTACGGCGAGGACAAGGTGGGCCGCTACGGCGCCGAGCCCGAGGCGGGGGAGCTGCCCTTCAGCTGCCGCCTGCAGGACACCAACGCCTTCTTCGGGGGCAACCAGGGCAAGCGGCCCCCCAAGCTGGGACAGATCGGCCGCGCCAAGAGAGGTACCGCCGACCCCCACCTCTGTCCCCCCGACCCCGCCTCAGCCCCGCGGCATCCCCGGGACCCCCGCATCTGCCCTTCAGCATCCCCGGGTTTGTCCCGGGACCCTCGGATCTGCCCTGCAGATCCCCGGCGTTCCCGACTGACTCCTGCGTCCCCGGCGCTGCCCCACRGCATCCCCGAGACCCCCGGATCTGTCCTTTTATCCCCGGTGCTGACTCCTTCATCCCCGGCACTGCCCCATGGAATCCTCGGAACTCCCACATCTGTCCTGCAACATCCCCGGCACCGCCTCCTGCATCCCTGACGCTGCCCCACGGCATYCCCGGGACCCCCGCATCTGTCCTTGCATTGCCGGCTCTGCCCTGGAATCCCCTGCTCTGCCCTGGAATTCCCGGTTCTGCTGCCCTGCAGCATCCCTGGCTCTGCCCTGCAGCATCCCTGGCTCTGCCCCCCGGCATCCCCGGCACTGGCCCTTGCATCTCCAGCGCCATCCCATAGCATCTCCAGGATTCACGATTCTGCCCTTTTTTCCTCGGCATTCCCGGCACTGGGCAGTGCATCCTTGGCGTCCCCAATATCACCCCACGACATCCCCAGACTCACGATTCTGTCCTTGTATTCCCTGTTCTGCCCCATGGCAACCCCTATCTCTGCCCTTCAATATCCCCAGCACTGCCCCACAGCATCTCCGGTCCCCCARTAGTGGCTCTCACATCCTCAGCACTGCGCCCCAGCATCTCTGTGACTCCCAGCTCTGCCTTGCATCCCCAGCACTGTCCCCTGCCACCCCTGGCACTGCCCCACAGCATCCCCAGCGTTGCTACCCCACTATCCCCAGAATCTCGGTCTCTGCCCTACATTAGCTCCAGCAGTGTCCCCCGGCAACCCTGAGACTCCCCAGCTCTGTGACTGACACCCGCCCCCAAAACCACGGCCCCCCCCATCGTCTGCTCCAGACACCTGCGCTGTTCCCACGGTGCTGCCCTGCAACAGCCCCCGCCTCATCCCGGGAATACCTCTGGGATTACCCTGCAGCATCCCTGGGGCTGCCCATGGGACTGTGCCCCGGCACCTCCGTGAGTGCCCCTGGGATACCCCCGAACTGCTCCTCAGCACCCCTGGGACTGCCCCCTCTCATTCCCTATAAACAAATCTCTGCCCCAGCATCACCAGGAACAGCCCCCCTGGGCCCCTAAACCTCTCTCCCTTCACATTCCTGCCTGCCGCAGAGACCCCCAGCAGCAGCCTCTGGCCATGCTGATCAGCAAATCCCCCACCACCAATGTCCCCCCAGGACCCCATGAACCTGTGTCCTGCCCCCCTCTACCTTACCACCACCGCAGAGACCCCGATCAGCATCTCCCCTGCTTCCATCAGGATGCAAATAACTGTCCCCCTCTCCTACCTGCACCCTGTTTTGTCACCACTGATCTTCCCCAATGCCTTGGGGACCCTCAAAAATGGCCTCCGCTTTTCCTGCAGCCCCCATCCCACCCGCTTGAGGGTTCTCCATAGGCAAATACCCCTCCTTGAGTTGCAGGGACAAGGGTGGGGGGGAAGAGCTCCCCCCCAGCACAAATACACCCCAACCCCACAGAGGGTGAACCGSTGCCTGCTCCACTGCCCCCTTTTGCAGTGGTGGAGGCTGGATCYGGCATCCCCCCGGGGGTGATGTGGGGATGGTTCTCCCTCAGTGGTGTTGGGGGGTCCATCTGCTCTGCCAGTGATTCTGGTGACGAKGGGGTGAGGGGGTCAGGTTAATCCACCCCCAGGGTGGTGATGGGGGGGATTACTGACCACCCCGGTAGTGATRTTGGGGTGGGGGGTCTTTCCTCCATCCCCCGGAGCGATATTGGTGAGGGGAGCGTGCCCTGGTCATGTTGTGGGGTGGGGGGAAGGTGTGTTTGTAGCTCCCTGGTGATGCCAATGGGGTCTGTCCAGCCTCCCACGGGTGCTGATGGTGGCGTGGGGGCTCCCCGGTGGGTGATGCTGAGGGGGGGGCTCTCTCTGGAAGGCGATAGTGATGGGGGGCTGTCCAGCCCCCCATGGTGATGCCGATGGGGGTTCGTGCAGCCCGCCATGCTGGTGGGGGGCTGTCTGGCTCCCCCACCCGCGGTGCCGRTGGTGAGGGTGGGTGTCCTGCGCAGCGGGTGATGCTGACAGGGGTCTGGCTGCCACCCCCGCCGAGCCGGCGGTGCTCCCCCCGCTGGGTCATTACCCATTCCAGTCCTGTTGCTCTCATCAGCGCCTGCCGCAGAGAGGAGGGGGGGTCCTTCCTGGTCTATTCCTGCCCCCCCCTTCCCTAATCACCCATCCGGAGGCAGCCGGCTGGCTGCGGAGGGGATGCTGCCCCTACCCGGGGCGGGCAGGGGGATGATCCCCACCCTTCATCGCGGTAGCACCCACCCGAACCCCCTTAGTCCCGCTGCCCAGCACCTGGGGGGCACACCTGGAGCCCGAGCGGGGTGAGAGCCGGGCTAGAGGGGCAGAGGCTGYCGCGTCCCCTCGCCCACGCGTCCCCCCGCCTGTCCCCGCAGTGGTGATCGAGGATGACCGGATAGACGAAGTGCTCAAGGGCATGACGGAGAAGTCGCCGCCGGGGGTGTAAGCCGGGACCCGCCGCCAGGACCCGCCGGCCGAGCCCAGCTCCAGCCCGCCGCCCCGCATGCTGGCTGGACCGCCGATGAGGAGGGGGAGGCCATGCCCGCTGCCCCCCTCCCCGGCCCGGGGGGGGGCCCTGCAGCCACCACCACCCCCCCCCCGAGCCATGCACTTTACCCCTCCGCCTCCCCCGGGGCCGGGACAACCCGCCGAGCCCCCCACCCTGGGCGAAGACCCCCCTCCCCGGGGAAGGGGCCCAGCCCCCTGCTCCGCGGCGCATCCCCCCCATCCTCCTTGGCGGAGGGTCCCCGAATTTCGGGGTGACCCGGCCCCAAGAGCGGGGGGGAGCGCTGCTGTCCAGAGACATTTTTTGCTCCATCGTTTTTTGCATGAGCTTGGTGGCCCGGGCGGCCGGCCCGGGGGCCGAGAGTCAGCCCCACCACTCCGGCACGCTTCTTTTTAAACAGAAACTCCTCATATTTGTATTTTTATATCCGAATCTTTGTTAAAAACGATCTGCTGACGTTGAGATGTCGAAGTAACTGCATCGAGAAAACAAACGAAAACAACCAACCAACCAACCAACCAACCAGCCAACCAACCAACAAAAAAAGGTTCTTATTTTTTTCCATAAGAAAAAAAAAGATAAAAAAAGAAGAAAAAAACGAGGGGAAGAATTAAAGGGGGGGCAAGAGTGATGGAGGGAGCACGAGGAAAGCCAAAGGAGGAGGGAGGGGAGAAGGGACCCCTGGCCCGACCCCCCACACGCAGGCAGCAGGAGCACCGAGGGTTTGGCAGCATCAGCGGCTGCTGCAGTTCCCTCCCGGCAGCACCGGGRCAGAGCCCACCGGGGCCAGCTGCGGGTGCCGGGGGGGTGTCCCAGCCCTGCCCCTCGCTTGAGGGTGGTGGTGCCAGGGGACAGTGGGGAGGGCAGGGACCGGCCTGAGTCGTTGTTTTTAATTTTGTACTTTAATTTAATTTTATTTTTTAAGAAGCTTCTCGGGGGGTTCTGATGTGCATGAGAAACTTGTCATCTTTTTCAATAACCTACGAGTGGCATTTATGGAGACAACGACGCAAAAAAAAAAAAAAAAAAAAAAAAAAAAAAAAAAAAAAAAAAAAAAAAAAAAAAAACTGAGAAAAAAACAAAAAAAAAAAAGAAAAAAAAAGATACTTGTGTCATGATGTTCAACGAATGATCCATTGTAAATTTAAATGCCATTTTTCACTGTACTGGTGAACAAAATGCAATGAATAAAATACATTCATGTACCCAGGTGAAGCCGGCAGCCGCCTGCTCCTTTCTGTCCCTTCCTCGCGTCAGCTGGTTTTTGGGGTGCCTGTGGGATGGGGTGGCACGGCCAGGGTGGGGACTGACCCCGGAGCCCTTCACGGGCTCCCAGTGCAGGGGGAGCCACTGGCTGACCCACTTATGCCTTTCGCCTGAAATAGCAAGCCAGCAGCTCGCGCCTCTGTGGTGTCACCGCCGTCCCRCCCAGGAGGGGTCCCCTCTGCACACCCCAAAGGGAGCTGGTGCCCAAAGAGCCCTGGGGACACTGACACCAGAACCCATGCACCCGCCACACCAGCTCCCAGGTGCAGCCGGTGCTGCCAGCACACGGTGGCATGCCTGTCATCCACCCTGGCACTCGTGTGTCACCACACTGCTGGCCCCAGGCACGGGGGAACATGGGCCAAGTATGTGTGGCACACTGGGCTTGTCAGCACAGCCAGGAGTGGGGCTGGACAGGCACAGAGGCAGATGTGCTGCCCTTCCTGCCCTATGGCACTCCCGGCCCCGTGCTGGCACATCCCAGCCTGGATCCCTCGCTGCCTGGCCAGGGGTGACAATTACACGGTGTCCTTGCAAACCCCCATGGCCAGGGAGGCTGGGGCAGGGGTCCTGGTGTAGGATGGGGGGGAATGGGGTGGAGCAGAGGGCACCCCTGGTCCTGCCCTCCATACCCAGTGCCTGCATCCCCATTCTGCTCTCAGCCYGGCTGCCTGTGCYRAGGGGAAGGGATGGGGGGCAGGGAGCCACTCCCCGCAAGATGGATGGGTGAAATTAAACCCGATTTGGTTTCATTACTGGCTGCAAAGCCTGGAGTCCTGGCTGCTCTCCAGCTCAGCGAGGAAAGGCCAGGGAGGGGGCACAGAATCACCAAGGCAGGCCATGAATCCCCCTCTTTCCTCCCAKACTCACATCACTGGGCAGCTTGCAGAGGGATGCACGGTTCCCTATCCCCCACCTGTGAGGATGGAGCATTTTAAGGCTTTATTGGGTGTGGGGAGGTTGGCAAAGCCTCCTGGGTCACAGCTGGATGGCAAGGAGATAGTCCTCATCGTCGTCTGGGGGGGCAGGGGGCGGTGGTGCGGCAGGGGCCGGCGGTGGCCGGTGCAGTCGGTGCCCCAGGGCCACATCTCGGGGGTCCAGGGGCTGCCCCTTGCGCATGACGTACAGGAAATAGTGGAAGGCACCGGCGTCCCCGTCCCCGCAGGCGGCGTGGCGCAGGGACCAGCCAAAGGCCTCCTGGGCATAGTGGGGCTTGCGGAAGTGGGGCTGGGCGAAGGTGATGGAGATGAAGCAGCCCCCTGGGCGCAGCACCCGGCTCACCTGCRTCGGGAGAACCCCCAGGACGGGGTGGGGGAACACAGTGAGCTTCAGTACTTTGGCACCGTTCCCAGAGAACCCCTCACCATCTGCCAAAGACCCCTCGCAGCCTTTCCCATCACATCCCTAAATCTCTTGTCCTAACCTTGACCCCCCAAGAGACACACACCCTGGTTCTGACCTGTCCCCAGAACACCAATAATTGCCTAGTGGCAAACAGGAACAGGGCCCCCCCTGCCCCACCTCTCCCTGCACCCCAGAACTCTTCATTCCCACAGCAGATGGCACGGAAACCCAACCCTGGCATGGGGAAAAGCTTTACCCTTCTGAGCACAGAGCCCCACCAAGCAGAGTGCAGGACCACCCAGCAGTACCCCACCACCAACACCCAGAATGCGAGGGGGATGCGGGGGGTGTTTGATGGGAAAAGGCTCAACCCTTTTAATCACCATTTTCTCCCTGCTGGAATTAAGCCCCGCTAACAGGATGGAAAAGAACATCAATTTTCTTGCTTGGCTTTATCCAATGTCAAAAGGCTTTTACGGCCAGCGCCCGCGTGCTTAGCATGCAAAGGCAGTGCCTGGGGCGGGCGGGCRTCCAGCCCCCTCCCCGGCACCCTGCCCCAGGCGGGGACAGCCCCAGGCCCCCCCRGCAAGGGCAGAGTCACCGCTGCAGGGGACAGGGCTGGGGGCCAACTGGGGGGTTTCCCAAGCTCTGTTTAATCTGCTTGGAAGCTCCAGCTGGGGAGCTCTGGCTGGGGCCAGTGGAGGGGACAATCAGCCCGTGTGTCCTCCCCTGCTGCGGCGGGGGCTTTTGAACCAAACCTTGCTGGTTTYGGCCAGGAAAAGGGGAACGCAGGTCCCTGCATCTCTCTCTAGAGAACCTAGCTGAGTATCCCTCCTGCTAAGTGGCTGAAARTCTGTCCTGGGAAGACCCCACAGCTTCCTGAGCTACGGGCAGGAAGGGGGTCCCCAGAGCTGGGGGCAGGCAGGGATCTCCGGCTGGAACTGAGCAAGGCATCCCGCATGTCCGCATCCCATCCCTCGTTAATAGAGCAATAATGGCCGTTGCTTAGAGACGAGCGCAGGAAACCTTCCCATCCGTCAGCTGGAGCGGGGGGCGAGGGGGGGCCCCTTCCCGCTCCCGCCACACCCGCTGTCCCCAGTTCGCTGGGACAGGGTGTCCCTGGGGKGTCCCCACAGCCAGGGTGGGTTTKCAGGACCTTACATCCCCCCAGGGAGAGCAAGGCAGAGGCTGTGAATCCCCCGATGAAAGGGGGAAGGGAGAGACCAGACCCCTCTGAAGGGACCCCCAAAGCAATGAGCAAGTGGGAACACCCAGAGAATCCCCCTGGGGTTGAGGACAGGGCTGGCCGCGGGAGGAGGCTGGTACCCAGTGATGCTGGGGGAGGGCAGGGATTGAGCAGAGGATTAAAAAGGGAAAAAAAAAAAAAGGGAAAATTAAATCCCTGCCGTTTGGCAAAATGACAAGGACAGGCAGGAGCGCTGGCAAGGAGGGCAGGGCACCGACAGCGAGCAAAGCCCCACTGCCTTGCCGGGGGTTGCACTCCCTCACGGGCTCAGCGAGGCAACAGAGGATCGAGAGCACTGTCAACAGCCACCAGCACCCTTCCAGCGCCCCGTGCTGCACCCCAGGGTGCCCGGGAGGMGCAGCAATTAATTATCCTGGCAGTTATTCCTGTGGGGTGGGAGAGGCTGCCAGGACCTGCGCCCCTGCACCGGGACAGGTTCAATCCGGCCCCGCCACCGCCAATTAACGGCCCCGAGGCATCGCCTGTCCCCGTGGCAACGCCATGGCCCTGTCGATGCTGATGGGAGTTGCCATGGCAACACCAGACCAGATGATGGGGACTCCGGCTCGAAGGTGATCGAAGATAGGGCGGGGGGTGGGGGGGGACAAGAGCTGTCACAGCCCCACGGTCACCACCTTGCCCTGGGCAGGCAGGGCTATCTCGGCGTGTCCCCCTAGATCCCCTACAGCCACCCACACCAGGATGGGGCCCACTTTTCCTGCCACCTCTTCATATTTAAGATGCAAATAAAGAGAGAGGTCATCCAGTCCCGCAGCAAGACCCAGGGACACATCCTGCTCCATCCACCTCCCTGGGGAGGAGATGATGGGCTCTAAGAGGGGGTGTCCCACCCCCAGGAGTGCTGGGAGCCCCCCAGTGCCCCCTTGCAGCACCGGCTGGGAGAACAGAAACCCTGTCTGGGGCACCCAGAGGGAAGCAGGGTGGTGAGGAGGCACTCTGCACCTTCCCCTACCCCAAACAGGGATGGGGTCCATCCTCTGCCCCCCTGCTCAGCTCTCCCCACCCCGTACCTCTGCCAGCACCCGGCGCATCGCAGCTGCTGCCTGGGGCGAGACCTCCCAGGGGTCGGTTTCGTTCACCATGAGCACATCGAGGGTGCCCTTCTCCAGCACCACGTCGAAGGAGGCGTCGGGGAAGGCGAGGGCGCGGATGTCCATGACGGCCCAGCGCAGGCCGGGGCAGTGGGCGTAGCGGGCGCGCATGGCCGCGATGCAGGCGGGGGAGAAGTCGATGCTGGTGACGTCGGTGTAGCCCCGCTCGTGCAGGTCGTGGCTCAGGGCGCTGTTGCCGCAGCCTGTGTGGGGCACAGCTCACACAGGGCTCGGGTGGGGTGCTGGCACCCCAACTCTGTTCCTCTGGCCCAGGGGAGGGGGGGCTGGGACGGCTGGAGAGGGGCAGGTCACCGCTTTGATGCCAGTTAGTGAGTGTTGGGCGAGYTGTTAATGACCCCTGTCCTGCAAGGCGGGTGCTTTGGGCTTCTGTCCTGGGGCAGCCCTGCACACCTGATCCTCCCATCTTGGGGTGGGATGCATGGGGAGGCTGAAGGCAGGAAAGGGACAGGGGGCATCCCCAGTCCTCCCTCCCGAAGTGCTGTGGGGCAGGAGATGGCCGTGGTCCCCAAGAGCCTGCTGGATAGCTCCAGTGGAAAATCAGGGAAGAGTTTAACCAGGGAGAGTTAAACCTTTTAGGGGTTAAACTTTAGGCGGGGGGGTTTAGTCAGGATGGATGGAGAGAAGGATGGAACAACTCCTGCCTCAGCTGGACACGGGGAGAGCCCCTCTCCCATGCCCTCCCCTCGGAGCCGCTCCGCCGGGGCTCGGCCGCTCACCGGGGGGGCCGAGGGGGATCCCGGGGAGGGGGGCGGATTTGGGGGCTATTAAGCGCAGCTGGCAGCGGCTGATCCGCTAACAGGATCGGTGATTACACCCGCCTAATCCCGCCGGCCCGGCGGCAGATCAGACCGCAGGTGGGATTACGGGGCGGTTATACCGCCCCTCTGCCCTCCCGCGCCACCGGCACCGGGGCCACCCCGCCGGACCGGGCCGAACCGGGCGCCGCTCCCAGCAGCGGCCCGGTGCCACACCGCCCCCTGGCGGCTAATGTCAGCGCATCCACCGGCGGGACCCCGAGCCCCGCCCGCCCGCCCTCCACCGGGCACGCCGGGCACGGGGCACGTACCGAGGACGAGGATGCGGTCACCGGGGCGCAGCTCGGGCTCCAGCTGCGGGAGGAACCGGGAGAGCCCCCCGAGCCACTCGCGGGTGTCGGCGCCCTCCCGGCGGTACAGCGCGTCCCAGAACCGGCGCCGCCCGTACTGCGGGGGGGCGGGGGGCGCGCGCCGCCGGTCCATGCCCGCGAGCGGGGCGGGAGCACCGGGCGCCACGTGCCGCCCGCGCCGCCACGTGCGGCTTCCGGTCCGGCCGGGTGCGCCGCGCTAAGCGCTCCGGGCAGAAACACGGAGCGGCATGGCGGCGGGACGGGGGGCGGCGGCGCTGCGGCGGGCATGGCGGGAGCGGCGGGCGGCGCTGCTGGAGCCCCGCTACACCCCGCTGGTGGCCGCCTGCCTCTGCCTCGCCGAGGGCGGCGTCAACCTCTGGGTCATCCGCAGGGTTCCCTGTGAGTGGCGGGGCGCGGCCCGGCGCTGCCCCCGGGCATGGCGGGGCCGGTCCGGSACGGCGCGGGGCGGTCCGGGGGCAGGGACAGCTCGGCCCCGGGGCGGGCGGTGATGGAGAGGCTCGTCTGGGGCAGCGTGGGGGCGGGGATTCGGCGGGCAGGGGGACAGAGCTGCCCCGGCCCCTCGGGTSACAGCATCCCCGGGCAGGGCATGGGGCCGGCAGGGGCGGGATGGGGCCGCGGGTCCCGCAGGTGGCCTGGCTGGCAGCACGGCAGGATGGCACAGACCGGCGGGTTTGGAGGTTCAGAAGCCCCCACAGCCTCTGCAGTGCCCTCCGAGCCCCAGCTGACCCCGCCGTCCCGCAGACACCGAGATCGACTGGAAGGCCTACATGCAGGAGGTGGAGGGTTTCGCCAATGGCACTCTGGACTACACGCAGCTCAAGGGTGACACCGGGCCGCTGGTGTGAGTGACAGGGACACCCAGCCTCCGTCACCGGCGGCTCCCGAGGGGCCGCAGGGCCCGGCCGCTCACTGCCGTGTCCCCGCAGTTACCCCGCCGGCTTCGTTTACATCTTCCTGGGGCTCTACCATGCCACGGGCCGCGGCTCCGACATCCGCCTGGCGCAGTACCTGTTCGCCGGCCTCTACCTCCTCAACCTGCTCCTCGTCTTCCGCATCTACTGCCGAACCAACAAGGTACCCTGAGTACCCTGAGGCCCGGCAGCGCCCCTGCTCTGCTGAGCCCGCACCCCGGGTCACAGGGTCAGGACTGAGGTCTGGAGGGGCTCCGTGTCACCAGGGACTGCAGGACAGGCTGCTGATAACCCTCGTGTGTCTCTGTCCCCCGCAAGGTCCCCCCGTATGTTTTCTTCTTCATGTGCTGCGCCTCGTACCGCATCCACTCCATCTTTGTCCTGCGCCTCTTTAATGATCCTGTGGCCATGGCCATCCTCTTCCTCGCCATCAACCTCTTCCTGGAGGAGCGCTGGTCCTGGGGCTGCCTCCTCTTCAGGTGAGGGGCTGGGGCTGCTCCCCGTGGGGTGCTGGGTGTACGAGCCAGCTCTGCCCCTGGAGGAGGCTGCTCAGGGGCTGCCTGGGCTCCTGTGTGGGCTCCACAGTGGTAACGCAGCTTCCTGCTCAGCCTGGCTGTGTCTGTGAAGATGAACATCCTGCTCTTCGCCCCTGGACTCCTCTTCCTCCTCCTGCAACGGTTCGGTCTCCTGGGCTGTATCCCCAAGCTCTGCATCTGTGCCCTGCTTCAGGTGGGTCCCTGCTTGCACTGGCTGCAGGAGCAGGGAGCAGTGGAGCTCCCTGCCAGGGTGGGGACAGTGGCACCAGCATCTGTGGCCCCTCGCAGCAAGCTGGGTGTTGATAAATAATCCAATTAATAGCCCTTTGCTCTTTGGCTGACTGTCCCTGTGACCCCACGTGATACTGGGGCTCTCAGGAGGTGTCTGGGGTGACAGTGACCCTGGTGTAGGGTGATGGTGCTGCTGTGTCCCCGGCAGGTGGTTCTGGGGCTGCCCTTCCTGCTGGTGAACCCCGTGGGGTACCTGACCCGCTCCTTTGACCTGGGCCGCCAGTTCCAGTTCAAGTGGACGGTGAACTGGCGCTTCCTCCCAGAAGAGATTTTCCAGAATCGAGTTTTCCATGCTGCTCTGCTCCTGGCTCACCTGGCTGGCCTGGGGCTCTTTGCACTGCACCGGTGGCACAGGTGAGACCTGGGGTTCCCYGTGGGTGCTGGTCCCTGCCAGCCCCCATGTGCAGGATGCAGACCCGTGACTCCCCTGCCCCTGCAGTGCTGCTGTCCTGGGACTGCAGGTGTGAGTTGGAGGGGAGTTACTGTTCTCTTTTGGGGGCTGTACTGCCCAAGCACTGTGGCTCACAGGGCAAAGTTGGGGTGGGAGAAACGTTCAGGAGCTAAGATCCATGTTTGTGCTTTCCCCTCAGTTCCAAAGAGAACATCCTGACTCTGCTGAAGGATCCTGCCAAAAGGAAACCCGCATCCCCTCACTTGACCGCCAACAATATCCTTTGGCAGGGTGGGCAGCAAGGAGAGAGGGGGAAGGCAGGGCAGGGCAGGAAGGAYCTTGGTTAGGTTCCAGGGGCAAGGAGCTGTGCTGGACACTTGGGGAGCTGTTGTGGGATCACACCTCCAGCCTCGCAGGTTTGCCCCCTTAATGCCAGTGCATGGATTGTCTTCATCCTCTTCTCCTCCAACTTCCTGGGTGTCTGCTGCAGCCGCTCCCTGCACTACCAGTTTTACGTCTGGTATTTCCACACRCTGCCCTACTTACTCTGGTGTACCCCAACCACCAAGCTCGCCCACATGCCCAAGTACGTGCTGCCAAGGAGGGGGAGCACCCATCTGCTGGGGTCTGGGAGCCAGGGGCCTGGTGTGRGGCCCCCATGCTGACCCCCAGCTTTCTCCCCCTACAGGGTGCTGCTGCTGGGCGTGATCGAGCTCTGCTGGAACACCTATCCCTCCACAGTCTGCAGTTCCCTGTCCCTGCACATCTGCCATGGGCTCATCCTGCTCCAGCTGTGGTACGGCACAGCCCCCTCACCAGTGTCACACACCCCTCCACCRAGCAGGAAACCCACAGCCATATCCAAGAAAGCCCAGTGAGAGTGGGGATGGTTGGCCTGCTCTTTTCTAACTTGACTCCCAAGCTGCCCACAGGAAATCCCAAGAGGGCCATGAGCCCTGGAACTGTGCAAAGGGGGCAGGCATGGGGATCCTCGAAAGGCAGGACTTGCTGAATAAAGGGGGCTTTGTGTGCCCTTCCCCAAAATCCTTGTGCTGTGATGRTGTCAGAACAGCTGTCCCTGGACTTGCCCCACATGGGGGAAGGCAAAGCAGCTTCTGGAGCCATGGGCACTATCACTTCCCAACCCTGGGAGAGGGGTGCCCAGGGCTGGGCAACAGCCTCTGGGTGATGTTAAAACAGAGGATCTGCAAAACTGCTTTGCCACAAGGTTTCAGTTGCTTTGATGTAGCCCAGGAATGCCTCCAGCACAGCTTTTCCTATTGCCCTGTCTGCTCCCTCCCACCAGAGGTGGCTGGGAAGGGGGTGAGCCCTGGCATGGCCTGAATGGGCTCTCTGCTGATAASAGACACCAGTGCAGGTGGCTTGGAGCCAGGTGTCTTTATTGGCCCCTTGGGCAGCTGTCAGACGTTGTTGGGGTTGTAGCACAGCATGTTCAGCTTGATGTTCTCGTCCCAGTGACGCAGCAGCAGGAACAAGTGCCTGGCCGCCCCTTTGAGGCAGCCCACGTCCACCCCCTCGGGCAGGCGCTGCGCCTGCAGCCACGCGTCCGCCTTGGCCGCCACCAGCTCCCACTCCTCGAAGAAACCGGCGCAGCGATGCTCCAGCCACGCCAAGGCCACCGCCGTGGCCCAGCTGGAACTCTCCAGGTCCTCCGGCCCCACGTCCTGACAGCTCAGGCCGGCCTCAGAGGGTGCAGCCGAGTGGGGCCCGGTGTCGGACTCGGAGCCGTGCCCGCTGTCCGCCTGCGCCCACACGGCTGCGCTGGGCACCTCGGAGCAAGTGCTYTGCGACGGGGGTGAGCTGGGCTGCGGGGCTGCGATGGGCTCCTCACCCTCCTCAAGCCTGGCTCCTGCCTCAGGGCTGCTCCTGGCCCCTGGGGACACGGGGCTGAGGCTGGCACGGTGGGAGGCGTAGGGGGATGCCCGGCGCAGGCGGTCCAGGGGGATCTGCACCACTTCKGAGAAGCTCTCGGTGAGCTGGAACGGCCCCCGGGCTTGCTGCAGCTGCACCTGTGAGGAGGGAGCAGGGAGTGGGGGGAGSGGGCAGGGGTGCAGACCCACACAGCCCCCAACACTGGGGGTGCAGGAATGTCCCTGGAGCATAGAGACAGTCTAACGCTCCCCAAAAAGCCACCAAGATCCCCAGAGACATTGAAGGACACAGCAGGGCTGAGCATGACCTGCTTGGGAGCATCCTGCGGTGCTCATGCTGCTGARCATGACCYGSGTGGCTCAGCTGGCAGCCAGCAGGRCAGGTCCYCGTGCTGGGGTGGGGACAGGGACGGGGAGCGGGTCCTTACCAGCGGGAGGTAGTCGTGGCTCGCGTGGTTGCTGGAGCACTCACTTTCCGGGCTGAGGCACTGCGGGCGCAGAGCCAGGCTGGGACCCCTGCGCCTGCTCAGGCTAAACCTGTGCGATAGCAGGCAAGGGAACGRGATTAGGGGAAATTCCTGAAGGGCAGCTGGACACCAAACTGCTGCAAGGAAGGGGCTGCAGCACCAAAACCCCAGCTTAGGCTGCAGGAGCTGGCAGGGGACACGGGACCAGCAGCTCCCAAAAGGTGGCACCGGCCCCTTCTCCCCACAACATGCCATTTTTTGGTCCCTCACATCCCCCCATCCCACAGTGTCACCTGGAGCCTGCGACGCTCTCTGTGGATTTCTGGGAGCCCATGGAGGTGGTGGAGGGGCTGGATGGAGGCTCTGCAATGAGGAAGAGTTAAATACRATGGGAACATGATGCACCCAGAGGTGCGTCCCACTGCCACTGCCCAGCACCTGGGAGGGCAGCTCAGCCCTGTCCCCAGGGTAGTGAGGGCACAGAGGATGCTCCAGCTGTGGAGGGCATTGGGGATACCCCATCTCCCACCCTGATCCAGCCCTTGGCCCTCTGCAGSCTGGACACACCGTTTGAGTAGTTCTGCTTTTCCCAGCCAAAGGTAGGGGAGGAGATGCTGCCCGGAGACCTGGCAATCTCATCTCGCTCTGCAAAAGAGGAAAGTCTTGAGTGGCTCCGGGCTCCAGGGACCATCATAGCTCACAGCTGATGTCAGGGGCTGCTATCCTGTCCTCTCATGCCCCTCTCCCCARTACGGGGCTGATGCCTCTTCCTGGATATCCACAGCCCCACTCACCAGCTGAGAGTCCCCAGAGACCCCAGTGCAGGTCCCTGAGGAGCATAAGTTGACATAAAGGTCTGTGCCCGTACCTGCAGTGCCAGGAGCCTCATCCTGCTCCTTTGCATCCTGCTGCTGGCCCTGTCCCGCTGAGGAGCTCCGGTGGTGCCAGTTCCCTGCCACAGCAGCTCGTGTCCGGCTGGCTGAGCCGGCTGYAAGGGACAATGCTACCTCAACCCTCTGTCCCCTCGCTGCCCCTCCCGTCCCACCAGCCCCTTGTCCGTACCTACACCCCACACCTCGGGGGCTGCGGGCAGGGCTGCCTGCGTGGCACCATCCACGGGCACCAGGCGGGTGTAGAGGGAAGGCACGTTGCAGGCTTTGCTGGTTTGCACGGCTTTCAGGCGGAACCGGCGGGCAAAACCTGCCCGGAGCAAGGCGGTTAGAGCCGGGGGATGGCGGAGCTGCGCCGGGGGTGACGCTCCAGCACCCACCCTGCTCCAGCTTGGCTTCTCGCTGCGCCACGCTCTCATTGTCCCGGACGACGGAGCGCGCTGCCAGGCGGTGCAGGGGYTTGTCCCAGGCTTTGGCCGCCCTCCGCGGCGGGTCCTCCCTGCCCGGCCCYTCCCGGGGCTGCAGCAGCGACTCCAGCGAGGCTGTCACTTCCCAGGACACCGGCTTGCCGGCTCGCAGGGCGTGGATCACCACCTGGCAGCGCAGGGGCAGGCTGGCATCACCCGGGCTGGGCTGCCCTGGCTCGGGCGCTGGCGAGGCGCTGAAGAGGTAGGAGGGTTCCACCAGCATGTCCCAGTCCAGGTGGGTGGGCGAAAGGAGGTTATCTGGGCAACGGCAAGGGGCGGGCTCAGCAGGGCAGGGGCACCCTGCTCCACCCCCGCCGCCCTCGTCCCCAGAGCCAGCACACACTCGACTCCACCGCACTGGGCTGCGTTTGCCGTGCCTGGGGTCCCAGCTCGTCCAGCTGCCCCTCCAGGGACTGGTTTCTCTTCTGCGACACCTTTTCCAGGGCCTGGCAGAGCCGGTGGGCATCCAGCTCCCCGTGCGGYGTGGAAAAGCTGCGCCCAGCCAGGGCCGAACGCGCCAGCGCCTTCTTCTGCCGTGCCAGCTCCTCCGTGCTCAGCGCCACCGTCACCTGCAGCGGGGACAGGGCTGTTGGCAAACCCAGCACCGAGCCCAGATCGCTCGGAGCTGCCATGGGGCACCTGCGCCCCTGAAGCTGCTGGCTGGAGCCTTGGCTGTCATCAGCCCCAGCGCTCTGCAGGCTGGCACCAGCTGCCTCCCAGGGATGCTCGCCTGGCACCACAGACAGGGGAAGCACCCACACAGGAGTTTGCAAACATCCCCGGGGACTGACTCAGGCTGGTGCTGGAGCTGCCAGGGATTTGTGATTTGTGTGTGTGCAGGAAGTGGGGTTAACTGGGATACTCGGGATGGATGATGTTACAGTGGGATGCATTCCCCAATGCAGACTGTTGTYCCTGCATTGAGATGCTGCCCCTAAAAGCCATGTCAGGGCAGTGGCACCCATGCCACCTCTCGGCCCCGCAGCAGGGAGCTGGGAGGATCATTTACCCTGCAGGGAAATCACTTACGCTTGACATTTCAGCAGCAAAGGTCACCAGCTGTGCTGCTGTGCAACAGGAGCGGGTTACCTAAGCCGTGCCATCGGGAAGGAGCATGTCCTGGTGCTGGTGACAGCTGGCCTCACCCAGCCTTGGGGCCATCGTCACCAAGGCAGCTGCCTTTCCCCATCCCAGCAACTCAGCTGGGTTTTAGACCCAGGTATGAAGCAGCAGGGATGTGGCCCATCACTAAAATGAAGTGTGGCAGCGTTGGCTGAGGGCTGAAGGAGCCAGGCAGGAGCGCAGCCAGCCGGCCCTTCCTCTCTGGCTTGGCACATTTGTTACGTGATGCCAGCCCAGCTTTTTTCATTTGGTTTCTGCMGCATCAAGGACTCACTGAGCTGGCYCAGGGGTCTGCTAGACCTGCAGCTGACTGCTGGCCAGGGACACTGAGGGACCAGCTGCTTGGGGGTCCCAGCTGTCCCACTTCAGTGAAACAAAACCACCCAAGGAACCTCCTTACAGCATCCACTGCTGATCCTTGCTCAAAACCCAGGCTACAGCACTCTGGTTCCCAGTCCAGTGGCCGGATGCCTGGACACAACAGGGCAGCGAGACCCCAGCTAAGCCAGGAACAACCACCACACTATTGGCACCCCATTGGCATCCTTACCTTGGTGCCAGCCGGGGCAGAGGGCAGCGGGGCCGATTTGGTGGAGGACTCGCAGAGGGACAGGCTCTTCTGGCCCTGCTGGGAGGTGACATCAGCGCCGGGGGCCGAGGAGCCACCCTCAGGGGCCACATCCCGGGAGCCAGTGGACTCGCTGCTGGTGGAGCTGCGGGAGAGCAGCCCCTGGCTGCGGTCGGTGCTGACGGAGCAGTGTGTCAGGACGTACTGCTCCTGGATGTAGGAGGGCTGGTAAATCCGCTTCCAGATGTCTCCCCCGGAAACGGGATCGATACCTGCCCGGTGAGCACACGCCCTGTCAGCCCATGGCTCCCACGACCGCCCCCCACCTCGGCTCTGGACCCCACTCACTCCGCTCTGACACCTCTGTACTCCCAGCAAAAAGCTCCAGGGAGGCATCCCCAGTTCCTGGGTTACTCTGGGGCGGCTGGCGGCTCTCCCCAGGACTGGGCACTTCTTCCTGGGAGAGAAAGGCTGAGCCCCGGGAGCCCTGGCGAGCCCCTTCCCGGCCCTAGGGGACAGAGGACACCACCATCAGCCCCCCAGGCTGGGGAGAAGCCGGTGGCACCGGGACCACGCCATCCTCCCTGTCCCAGGGCGGTGCCCCTCATACCAGTGGGCGCCTGTCCCCGAAGCGGGCGATGCTGTAGAGGACACAGTAGCTGATGAGGCGGTCACCGGGGTAGAGRGCCGGGAGCTCGGTGGGCGAGAGCAGAGCCTCCATGCTGTCGGGGACATACCAGTCGATGGTGATGTCGCTGACGGCCGGCTCGATCGCCTTCTTCAGGGACTTGATCAGCTGTGGTGGGGAGAGGAGACAGTGTCAGACATGGCAGTGTCCCCAGTGTCCCCAGTGTCCCCGTGCCCCTGCCTGGGCATTACCTTGGGCTGCAGCCTCTCGGCCGGGCTCAGGAACTCGGCGCGGCCCCGGCTCACTTTGGCCATGCCCTTCAGCAGCCGCCGGCACACCCGCGGGCTCATGCCGAAGCTGAAGCACCTGCAGGAGAGCCAGGGGATGAAGGGCATGGCTGGGCTGGGGCCGGGGGCTGGCAAWCCTGGTGGAGAGCCCTTTGGCAGGAACGGGCAGGGGGTCTGACAGCCAGAGAGCTGCCCTGGCTGTGGGCTGGGCTGGAGACCCCGGGAAGAGCCAAACCAGCGGGCTGAGGATGCCGTGGGTGAAGGACACCCTCGGGGCATGTGTGGGTACGATTTGAGACTGCACAAAGAGAAATCAGTGGGAATGGTGTGGGGGATTTGGAGAACACCCCGAGCTGCTGCGGGGCCGGTGCCGTACCTGACGGTGCTGGCCTGCCTGCGCACCAGCCGCAGGATCCTGCTGGCGTTGCYGGCCGCCGCGCCGGTGAACAGGAAGAGCTGCCGAGGGTAGCCATGGTGGAGGGGCTGTGCCAGCGCCCAGCCCAGGGCTGCCAGCAGGTTGGTGCCGCCGGGATCTGCCCTCAGTCCGCCCAGGTGCTCACAGGCACGCCGCAGCGTCTCCTGTCCCCACCAAGAGCCAGCCTTGCAGTGATTCCCCAGCTTGCAGTGATCCCCCAGCTCAGCTGCCACCACCCCACATCAGTGAGCTGGGAGGGGACAGAGTGGGGCACACAGAGTTTGCCTGTGACACTCACGGTGCTGCAGAGGCAACTGGATGGGAAGAGCGCCTTGATGTCGGCGCCGAAGCTGGCGATGTTGAGCAGCGTTCCTGACGGGAGGCTCTTCAGGGCCACCAGCAAAGCCTCCTGGGGTGACAGTAGGGACCAGGGACAGCTGCTCAGGACTGGCCACTCAGGGAGCACCCCTGGACCCACGGCCGTGCCTCACCTTGACCTTGTCAAGGTCAGGGCCGCTCATGGTGCCGCTGCGGTCGATGAGGAAGAGGATCTCGCGGGTGACGCTCTGCAGGTCCCCRGGGACGCTCTCCAGCACGGGGCAGAAGTTCAGCATCAGCACGGGGTTGGGGAAGATGTCTTTGTGGAAACGCTTCTGCACGAAGGCCACCTGCGAGCCAGGCAGGTCAGGGGCTTTCTCACAGCCCCCAGACCCTGCCAAGGTCTTCCTCATCCACATCCCACCACCCCCCCCCTTTCCTCCTCCTCCTCCTCCTCCTGCCTGGGCCAGCAGCAGCCATGSCCTGTCACCTGTCTCTCGCCACTGCTGTCCTTCCTGGCGATCCGCACGTAATCCCGGCGGCTCCGGATGTGCGCCTCGTACTCAGGGTACGTCATGGTGCCRTCCTCAATCACCAGGTGGGGGCTGTGGGGCTCTGCGGGGCATAGGAGGGTTTGGAGCTACCCTGTGCTGCYGGGAGATGCCCTGGATGTTTTTAGGGTGGCGTCCCAAACCCTCCAAGGGCACCCTCTCCCCTCACCACAAGGGTAGAGGATGATCTCCAGGTCCCTGTCGTAGCGGTGGGGCTCAGCCAGGGTGACACAGGTGGTGGTGGCAGAGCTGGCCCAGGGATCAGCATCAGCTCTCAGCACATGGGATGGGCTCTCCAGCCCTGCAGAGAAGGGAAGGCAGCAGGGAATCCCCTCACAAACCCCCTCCTCCTCGGCCCCCTGCCCACCACACCCCACAATAGAGGCTCCTTCTTGACAGAGCTAATGGGATTGACTGGGCCAGCAGCCAGGAACACAACCCCACCMACCAGCCATCATCCCCTCCCACCCATCCTCTCCCCCATCCATCACATCTCCCCAGGGAAGGAGGCTGCTGATTTAGAGCTGCTCAAACAGGGTGACTTTGAGGGGTCCCAGCCCCAGGGATGGAATGGGGAAAGGGCTTCTTCACCTCCAGGGAGTGCAAGAGGATGCCCGGGGACAGGGGCTCACGTCCCCCTAGAAGCAGAGAGGGACCAGGGGACATCACCCACATTTTGAGGAGGTTTTACACAACCAACTGATAACACCCAAGCCACCCTGCTACCTGCCAGCAAGCAGGGGCCCTTCACCAGCAGCTCGAAGGCAAATTCATAAGGAAAAGGGTTGTAGGGTCGTCCCCGAAAGACATCCACGCTCTCCACAGGCGCCACGGTGGGTGACTGGCTCCGGGTACCCGGCCCCCCAAAACAGCTGGTGGGGCTGCAAGGGGAGAGGGGGTGATGGCTCCTGCCCCCTGCCCTGCTCACCCAGCATTAGCATCCCCCCCTAGGATGGCAGAGATTGAGGAAGCCATGAAAATCACCATAGAGCCAACCTGTCGTCACACAAGCTTGCCGGCTCGCTCTCGGGGTCGGCGGGGACATGGGGCGCCAGCACGGGGGGCAGGAGGAGGCGCAGGGCCCCGTCCGGCAGCGTGGGCAGCTCCTGCACCGTGTTCAGGGTGACAGCCAGGCTCTCCGACGGGCACAGCGTGCCGGTGACAATGATGAAGGTGGAGCGCTCCACGTCCTCGTCCAGGACAAGGTGGCCTGGGCAGGAGAGGGATGAGGGATGAGGGATGAGGGATGGGGGATGAGGGATGAGGGATGAGGGTTGGGGGATGAGGGATGGGGGATGAGGGATGAGGGATGGGGGATGAGGGATGAGGGATGGGGGAGGTCAGCGAGGTATGGAGGGCTGTGGAGGAGGTCACTTATGGCCCTCAGTGCTCCTAAAGGTGACAGCAAGGCACAGGTGTCACCAGGGCCGTGTGAATGATGGCAGAGCCCCAGAAAGGGTGGAGGGAGGGGAAAGGAGACATTGAGATCTCCAGCCCCAGAGACCCCCCAGGCACTGGGCTSTCAGCCCCTCGTATCCCCCCACACTCCCCCCTGCCCTTTGTGAGCCCCCTGGCCGGGGGCAGCACCCACTCACCGCTGGCACAGGGGCGCAGCCGGCCCGGGCTGGGGCTGCACTGCAGGCAGCAATCCCGCACCCGCTGCCGGTTCTGCACCTGGAACGTCACCCGCCGGCTGCCCAAAGCCGCCTCAAAGCCGGCCACCACCTCCGACTCCTCCAGCGGGTAGATGAAGATGCCTGCAGGCAGGAGAGAGCCCCGAGGCAGATCCTGGCAGGGCACGGCACGGAGCAGCCCAGGGGAGCCTGTCTGACTCGAGATGCACGCCAGCGAGACACAGGAGCAGCTCAGAGCCTCACTGACCCAGATGGAGGATGAAATCCCCCTTTTCCTCACTGTGTGCTTGGTCTCGCTCTCCTCCTGCCCGCAGTGCCTCCACCTCTGCCAACCTCCGCCTTTGCTCACCAAATGGAGCAAGGTTTGGGGGCTGGCACACGGGTGGGCTGCAGACAGGATGCTCTCCAGCACAGAGGCTTTTAGGGGGTCTTGCAGGCAGCCTGGGTCCCTGCTAGACCCGATAGCCCCCCTTACCTTCCACAGGCTCCTTGTGGGGGTTGGTGTACACGAGGTGAGCGGTGATGCTCAGGGAGTATCCGTTGGCACAAGCCTTCACCGTGGAGCTCTTCAGGGGCAGAGGCTCCCAGGACGAGAGGGTGTAGAGGCCTGGCATGGTCCCTCAGAGGGCAGCTGTGAGCAAAGGAAAGGCAAGCACTGGATGGTCAGGGATGGGGTCTGCTGGAAGGGGCTTCTGCCCACAAGCCATTTCCATCTGCCCARTCTGCAAGGGGGAGCAGGTCTCCAGCCCTCCCCATCCCATGCTGCTCTTCAGCATCCACAGAACAAAGGGATCCGCTTGGACCCCAGCACAACCTCAAACCAGGTCTGGAGACACAGGAGCCCACACAGGGCTACAAAACTTCTGTGGGCAGGGGGTACATGAAAGCCCCAAGCCCTGGCAGACAAACAGGGACTGCTGGACAGAATGGATAATGGCCAACCATCTCTCAGCCACCYCAGAGCAGCTCCAGAACCTCCCCAGACCATGTCCTGCGCTGGCCAGGAGAGGAGCATCTCTTGCTCCCATCTCCATTTGTCCACAGAGGTTACCAGGGTAATTTGTCTAAAACACRAAGCCAGCCAGGAGGGTGAGAAGCCCACAGTGTAACTAGGACAAAGCAGCGAGCAGTGTTTGCTGGGGTTTAATAATTAACAACAAGGTCAGTGCTGCACGGAAGAACAGCACAGAGGGGAAGGCACTGCAGGGTGGAGCCCGACAAGTGGATGATCATCACCTGCTTTGCCCAGGAATGGATGTGTCTGGGGTCCCACCCTTTGGCAGGAAGAGATGTGGCTGGGGATGCCTTCCAGCCAGGGCACCAACCYGCTCCACACCTCTCTTCCCCTTGGGAAAAACACCCTGGAGCGACATCACAAATAATTGTCTGGAGTCATGGCATCTCACCAACAGTGTGCCATCCTGTGCCATCAAATGTTTGTGTAAAATGTTGGTGTCAGCCTTARCCCTGCTGGGTGGGTCTGTGGGGTGTGTGGGGTGGGTGTGCACCTCTGCTTTGCATCCCCTGCCCTCCCCAAGCCCCCCTGAGCCGCAGCGAGGCCCCCGCCCCACACCTGTGCTCCGTGTGCCCGGGGCAAGGACAAGGTCAGGTACCCCTGAGCCATCTGTGCCCCCACCCCGCTGGCCTTCATCCTGGGAACAGCTCGTGAGAGCCTCAGGGTGGTGTGTGGTCACAGAGTGCCTCTCACAGAGCATCCCTGAAAGCAGAGCAGGGCTCCAGCCTTGGAGGCAGCACCAGCACCAAACTCACAGCTGGCACGGAGCAGGGAGCCTTGGAGAAGCGCACAAGTGCATTAGCAMCGTGGCTGCATCCCAGCAAAATCAGCCCATTACACCAGAGGAGAGCCATTTACCTGCTCAGCTGGCACTGCAGGCTTGTGCTGGCAGATCCTGAACCACGCCCCACCATCGCCAACCCCCCACCCTCTGTGCAGGATGCTGAGCCCCCCAAAATGCTCTCTTAGCACACGAGGTGGCTGATCCTCCTCTCCTGCTGTTCCTCCACGCTGACTGATCCACAGCTGGGAACATCAACAGCTGGTTCCTGCCCTGACCACAGCACCCAGACAGGACCTGGAGACCAGGACACCTCCAACCCAGCCACACTGAGCCACTAAAGACATATTTCTCCCCAAAGCTGTTTAATTTGTTCCCAAGGCACCCAGTTTAATGCTCAGCAACGTGCCCGCTATTTGCCTGTCGGCCGGGTCGCTGCCAGCTTGTTTACCAGGGACTTACTGGAGAAGCCGTCCCGGCTGCTTTTTATCACTTCTCTTTACATTTAGCCTCACAGAGTAAACAGGCCCCATCTGGCCCTGCCACGCTTCGTGCTGGCTGCTCTAAGCCCCGTGGTAATGAATAAAACCAGACCCGATGGTCCTCACCCCAGCCTCTTCATCCTCTCTTTCCCTGGAGCAGTAACTTGTCCCCAGATTCAGCGTGGCAACACCAACAGGTCCCCAGCCCTTTCCCCACCCCCAGCACGATTTCCAGGGCCTTCACAGCCCCCTCTTCTGCCTCCTCCCCACCCACAGCCTGCAGGAGCTGGTTTAACCAGCAACATCCCYGATATGAAAGGGCCACAGCAGGCTGGGGGCAGCTAAAAACCGTCTGTGAAGGCAAGAAGGAGCTGACTCTTCCCTGGGTCAGRATAAATCAATGTTTCTCTTCTCGCCTGTGGGCAGGCTGAGATTTCCAGCAAGGCTGCTGCAGGGGTCAGGTGCCTGAACCCAGTGGGCTCTCCTTTGCTGCCTGGGGAGTTGTTAGAGTTCCACCTGCTGCAGGAGCCGCCCGCACCGGGGTTCTGGGGGAAGGAAGAGGCCAAACCTGACAAAGATAAACCCAGCGGAAATTTCCGCTGGTGGCAGATACATGGGCAAGTTCAAGAGAAAGGATGGAAGGAGAGGAGCCCGAGCTTCAGCGGGAGTGCCTGGAGTGAGGAGGCATTGCTGCCCCTCCTGCTCACCCCCATTACCCCCTGCTTCCCTCACCTCCCCTCCCGTGGGGCACAAAGGCAGGGGAGCAGGATCCACCCAACTCCCAGAGCATGGAGAAGGCACCAGGAGGTGACAGTGCTGCTGCCCACCCATGGGACACACCGCTCTGCAGAGCCCAAAGAGGAGCGAAGCRGAAAGGAATTGCTGGATGGGGCCAAGGACTGTCTCCAGCCTGCRGTGCCTCCTGCTTTGTCTGCTGGGGAGTGGGAACAGAGAGCGGAGTCCACAGCACACGCGTGTGCAAGCTGGCACTCACACCCTGACTCCAACACCGCACCCGGGACCACCACCACCTCCAGGAGCTGCGCTGCTGCCCTCGCCTCCCCAGAGCCATGAAAACCCTGGAAAACCCCAGCCCAGGGCCAGGGAACAGGAGTCACTCGCCCTCACGCACCCTAACACAGGTACCCCCCAAAAGAAAAGCCTCATCCCCATGGATTTTTCCTGCAAGGGCAAATCCTGTCAGGGCAGCCCCACAGAAGGGTCCCAGTGTCCCCCACCACGGCACGGCTGTGTCGCTGGTAGCCTGGAGCATGTTCCCCGCAGTTACTGGAGCCAGCCCTGTCCGGCCCCTGCCGGATGGTGATTTCAGCACTTTTGTGGCCCTGCTGTCTCATCTCCACCTGTCACCCCTCCTATGACCCGGAGCTGCCCTGCCGCCCGGATGCGCGACCCTGGGACACAGAGCAATTGCGGGACACCCTCAGGGTCCCACCGTGGTCCCTTCCCTGCCTGCCCCTGGCCCTTACCTGGAGGAGGAAGATGAGGATGACACAGAGGCTGCAGGCTCCTCTCAGCACYCGCTGGGTCCCTGCCTTCTGCAGAGCCCTCTTCCCCGGGGATGGGTTTTCCTGTCCCTCGGTCTGAGCGGCTGCGGATCCCGGGGGATGAGCGGTCCCTCCCCGCCTCTCCCTGCTGCAGGCTCCCTCTCTGGCACTGGCTCCTTCACCGCCCTCGCTCCATCCCTCACTCCCAGTGCCAGCAGCAGAGCTGCTCCAAGCCCAGCCTCATTAAAGAGACACACTCCCTAGAACCGACACCCCGGGGGGGTGGGGGGATGCTCTCCCGGGGAACACTGGGGGTCTCAGGGGACAGCCAACACCCCCAGAGAGGGACAGGCGCCAGTCAAGAGCAGAGTCCATGGCTGTGGGCTGCTCTGGACCCACGGGATAGCAATGTCCAGGCAAAGGTGGGTGGGGGTAAGACCCCTCGTGATGCTGCAGCAGCAAAAACCATGGGGTTTGTCTGACTGGGACATGTGAGCATCTTCTGTGTGCCCCTCAAACAAATCATGAGGCAAAATTGYCCCCATCAGCCAGCTGAACTCGGCAGCACAAATACTGTGGGCCACAAATGTCACAACCAGCTTCACTGGGAAAGGTCTCAGCTGCCCTGAGACCACCACAAAAGGACTGGGCACAGGGAGATGCTGAACATTCACCCCAAACCCAGGTGCCCTGGGGTTCTGCTGGGCTGYTCTCATCAGCCTCCATGTGCTGCAGTGAAATCACAGCTCTGAGGAGCAGGGAAGAGGGGGGATTTGAGGACAGCCCATATTTTGGGTAACAACTGTGACAACAAAGCCCCCTGGGGAAGGTGCAGGGAGTCAGGAAATCCCAGCAAAGTCAGGACATGTCTCCTGGCAGGGAGATCTCACAGCCCGGGGCGCACTGGGAATCCCTCAGCCACTGACAGCCCCACGTTCCCAAGCAGGACCAGAGAAATCCATCAGATTTGGGCTAATCCCTGCCCTGCCTTTCCCAGCAGCTCCCTGTGCTATAGATAGGCCTGTGCTGCTGCAGCTCTTTTTATAGAGCACACAGAGAGAGAGAGGAGTCCCCCCCACCTCCTCCTGCACCACAGAACCCACCGTCACAGCCACGCCGAACCTGGAGCCAGTCCAGGCACAAACTGGGGCAGAAAAAATCCAACAGCACCACGAGGGGAGCAGTCCCCAGTCCTCAGCAGGTATTTTTAGATCTCACCTCTGAGCTGACCCGTATGCYACTACAGCTTCAGCTCTTTGACACCAGTGTCACAGGGCACAGCAGGAGCAGCAGAGGGCAACCTTGGTGGAAGATGTCYTTTGCTGCACATGGTCACACGAGACAAACTACCCCTTCCTGAGCCCTCAGCCTGAGCTTTAGTCAACAATTATCTGGCCAAAAGGCACTCTGTGCATCCCTAGGGCCCTTGCTAGAGCACTCTGAGCTATTCCCTCCCCCATGCGAGATGCCCCATGGCACTCACTCCCCCTCCCTGTGCAGAGAGGAGAGCTGAAGTGTGCAGCTGCTCCCCTTCCCTCTCCTTCACGACCACAGGAGAAGGATGCTAATCCATGTGTTATCCCCGTGTGACAGCCACCAGCACACACCACGACACATCCACACAGCCTGCGACACGCACGGGACTCCCGCTCCCATCGTCACAGCCAGCGCCGCAGCCACTCCAGCCCCAGAAAAAAAAAAAATCAAACCACCAGCTTTGATTTTTCTCTGAGATATCATTTCTAGGCCAAGCTGAGGCGAAGAAAAGCATCCAAATGCRAGCGCTGGTTCAGTGCCACCAGCCGGGCTGATGGAGCTTGGCCAGCCCACAGCGTCAGACGTCGGCCCCGGTGTGACAGCAGGTGAATAACAGCGGCATGTGCAGCGCTGGGGACACGGCTGAGTGTCCCCCACCATGCTGGCAGACAGAAGGGTTCCATCCCAATCTGCTCCCAGCAGCATCAGGTGTTTGTGTCCCTGCTTTGCACTGTCACAGCTTCCCTCCAGCAGCTCGTTGCAGATACAAAGTGACTTGGAGAGCTTGGCATGGCTTTTCAGAGGAGTGCTGAGCTAAGGCGTGCATTGAACCCTGCGAACAGAGGCCCAGCTCAGCCCAATGGCTCCATTCAGCATCCTCACAGCCCAGTAACCCCTCACCAGCAGCTGCAGCACAACCCAAGGGACCAATCAGGATTCTGGGCATTTATCCCCAAATCAGCTGTACCTTGAGCTGAGTTATCACCCATTGACAGGGCTGGCTGGAGGGGACAMAGACCACAGAGCTTTTACAGATGCTCTCAGGTCCTGAGTTGCTGATAAGCCCTGTGACTTTAGTCTAAATTTAATTATCTGGGAAATGACCCAAATAGCCCAAGAAATGCCAGGCTGGCAGCAACTGTGCTCAGTGCAGCTGCAGCTCCTCAGACCCCACTGAAGATTGCACATGCAGAGGGTCTGCCTCCAGAGAGAGGGGCAGGGGCATCCTGTTTAGCTGCTCCTTAATAAGCAGGAATTAAACCAAACCCTGAGGATGGGCAGCCACGGAGAAGGATGGGAATGCCAGTGGTGTTTCTGGTCAAAATCAAGCWCACTTTGGCTTAACCTGTGTAATACTGGTCTGCCCAGCTGCGGGGAGTTCCAGAGGGCCTAGAAGCCCTGGAAACAACACATCAGCASAGATAGAGATGGCTGGTGAAGACATCTGGGATCCTTGGGGAGAGGGGCTGGGAATGCTGCCAGCACTTCAGCCTGCCCGACTGAAATCTTCCCAGGATGCTGGCGAAGGCAGATGGGGCTGAAAGCTCCAGTAGGGCTGGTTCTGACACAGACCCAGGCCACACACTGGTGGCTGCTGGATTTGCTTTCACCAGCCGAAAATAAGGGGGACTCACAGCCGTGGGGCGGGCCAGTGGGGGATCTCGCAGCACCCACCCCGCCGGGGCTTGTTCGGTGGCGCCAGGCTCGCTGGAGAAAACGAAACTGCGTTTATTTGAGGAACCCGAAACTCCCGTGACGGTGACGCCTGCCTCTGCCTCCTCCGCTGGCCGAGCCCTCTGCGAGGTGGGGCTGTGCTGCGCTGTCCCTGAGCCGGGACGCTCCTCACACGGCAGCACAGCCGAACAGCGGCTGCGCCAGGGTGGGTATTGCCGCTCCAGCTTCTTGCTGTCCATCTCCCGAGGGTCTGCTCGCCGTGGGACGTGGCGATTCAGATCAGCTCGGGCCATCGGGGCTCGGCGGGGTCCCCTCAGGTCAGCCTGTCCCTTTACGATGGAGCCCGAGAGGCTCAGCYCTCTGCCCACGGGCGGGGATGGGGTACGCGGGGGCCGGGGCAGCGGAGTTCCTCCCCAGCCCGGGGTGGAATGTTTATCGGGGRTGCCGGGGGAGGCAGAGCGATGCCGGGAGGGAGCGGAGCGGGCATGCCCGCACAAATCCCGGCTGGAATGGCCGAGCCGCTGCTTCCCTCTAGCGGGGASCGGGGGCTCGGCCGAGGGCTGCGCCCATTCCCGCACCTCCCTCCCGCACCCGCGGCACGTGGGGAAGGCGGGACGCGCTTCCGGAGCGGCGGCGGCGGCGGAGCGGTGAGAGCGGCGGCACCGGGCGGGGCGGCTCCACACCGCAATCCCGGGGCGCGCCTGGGATCCCCGGGGTGGTGCTGGGGGCTCCCCCCGCTCTCCTGTTCGGCACCCCCGCTGGCCGAGCGGAGGGGCCCGCGGGAAACACTCCTGGTCCCCGGGTAAAAGCGGCTCCCGCGGGCAGCGCTGCCGCGTCCCGGCGGAGRTGGCTCCGGGGACCGCTGTGCCCCCGCCCTGTCCTCGGGGCGGCCCGGGATGGGCTGCGGGGAACGGGGATGAGAACAAGCGCCCCAGCTGGGCCAGCTGCCATTCCACYGTGAAACGTGGGCCGAGGGGAGGTGTGGGAGGAGCAGCTCTGGCAGGAACGCAGTGCCCTGGGGCAGGTGCAGGGAGGGCCAAGGGAAAGCAAATAAGTGTTTTGAAAATCTGCATTAAACTTTATTCCTGTCGACAGTGTAAGATCCTCTGACTCGTAGCAATGGGGAGACCCAGGAAGGAGTCTGCTGGTACATCATCCCCCCGACCAGCCACAACCGCCTCCAAATCTGCTCCCGCTGCGCCCCCGCCTTCCACCTCAGCCACCCGGGCCAAGGCCACAGCTGCAGGCACCCAGTCCCGAAGCACTCCGGCTACCAAGGCTACCACCCCCACTACCAAGGCTACCACCCCYACTACCAAGGCTACCACYCCCACGCAGGGCCGGGGGACAAAGGCAGACTCTGCTCAGCCAAGATCTGCAGCATCCCATGGAGCCCGAGGAGACGCTGGGAACAAGAGCAGAGCACCCACCAGGAGTTCTACAACCCAGAAGGCGGCGTCTGATGCCAAAGGAGCTGCTGGTCCTGCCAGAAGTGACCCACGACCACAGAAGAAGCAGCCTGGGGCTGACCTGAGCAAGGCCTGTGACCAATTCCTGCCCCCTGTRAAGAGCCAGGACATCCCAAGGGTGGAGAAGGAGACCCGGGGCCAGCGGGAAAACCCCAAGTGGTAYGAGTGGCGGGAGAACCGCATCACCGCCTCCGTGGCCCCCAAAATTGCCAACAGCAAGTTTGTCAACAACAAGACAGATGAGGTGCCCCAGTCCTACCTGAGAGAGGTGGTGGGCTCTGGCTCCAAGGTGCAGACCCCAGCCATGTCCTGGGGGATCCGCAATGAGAAGGTGGCCGTGGAGGCCTACAAGATKAAATCACAGAAGGGGGGCAAGCCTGTGCAAGTGGAGGATTGTGGCCTTTTCATTCACCCAGAGAAGACGTGGCTTGCTGCCAGCCCGGATGGGATCGTCAAGGAGGCAGCCACAGGGAAGGAGCTGGGGCTGCTGGAGGTGAAGTGTCCCTACAAGCACAGRAACAGGACCGTGCGCGAGGCCTGCAAGGACAAGGATTTCTGCCTGGAGCTGGACGGGGATTCGTATGCCCTGAAGAAGAATCATCCCTATTTTACCCAGGTCCAATGCCAGCTGGGAACCACAGGGTTCCAGCGGGCTGACTTCGTGGTGCACACCAACAAGGAGACGGCTGTGGTGCCYGTGGAGTTTGATGGGGAGTTCTGGGGGAAGACGGTGCCCAAGCTGGAGAAGTTTTACACAGAGGCGGTGATTCCCCACCTGGAGCAGAAGGCAATCAGCTCTGCCTGGGCCAAGGAGGAATAACCACTGCCTGCCTACCTCGACTGGATACTTCCTTGGCCGCATAATTCCAGCTTCGACCCCTAGCATAGAAGTTACACCCAAGTTATTTGCTGGACCGTTCAACTAGCATAGAAATTACACCCAAGTTAGTTGCTGGACCGTTAACTAGCATAGAAATTACACCCAAGTTATTTGCTGAACCGTTCAACTAGCATAGAAATTGCACCCAAGTTAGCTGCTGTTCCTGAACCGTTCACAACCTTGGGACTGAAAAGTTATACCAGCAGGACCCTGCTTGTAAGGGTCCCCACAAACAGTGCCTTTTTGCTGCCCCAGCCAGGTCAGCACTCAGCCCCCAGAGCCTTCTTGTCCTGTCACGCTCACTGTATCTCCCACCTGTCCTAACAGCATGCCTGATGGAAGCTGGCATACCTCAGGATCTGCAAGTGAAGCCAATGATATCTCTGTTCTGGAATTAGAAGCTTATTTTGTGGAGAAAACTGGAACCTTTGGCACCTTAACTGCTGTCAGGACTAACTTTTAACTGCACTCCAGAGTGGAGACAGAGACAAGGAAGGTTTGTCAGCCAACCAGTGATGTGCCTTAAGCATCAGAGCAAGGGCACATGGACCTGAGCCATCGGACCTGCTACTGTGGAATAACCCATCACATTCCCTGTGAGATGCCTGCAGGGTCTGAACGTGATTCCCACTGAAGAGGTTGTCCCCCAGGCCATGCACAGCCTGAGGACCTACCCATGGAGCATCCCTGTAACTGCAGTGGTGGTGGTCATTGCCAGATTAAATATAGATGCACTGGTCTGCTTGTTTCCTGTTGTTTTTGTAGTTTGGGATTTACCTGGGGGAGGAGCAGGGCTGAGAGGGGTCCCTACACCAGCTGCCCTCCCAGCCACGGCAGAAGGGAAGCAGGGGAGGACTTGGGTCCCCGAAGGACATGAAAACCAAGGTCACTGACCTATGCCAAAGCCACCGCTGTTATGGCAAAAGTATTTATTATACACATAAGACTCCAGTCACACTCCACAGGGCAAGGACCAGAATTCGCTATAATACAAATTAACTATAATACAAAGTAACTATAATACAAAGTAACTATAAAAACATAAAGCACTTTTGGGGCCCAGGCTTTCCACAGGAGGAGAGGCACAGGGACAAGCCTGGGGGTTGCTGTGTGACGGGGCTGTCCCACACCCTGCCCCCAGCTGTGGTCCCACAGTAACCAGATGTGCAAGTAGGAAAGAACCCAGTTAAGAATTATAGTCATGGGGACTGGCAGGTGGGGGCTGARTGTCACCAGGACGGGAGCGGGGCCTGCATCCCCCAGGGAAAGTGCAGAAGGCACATGGGCAGGGCTCTTTGGAGGGGCTTGAGGAGGAGGTGGGAGCCAGCAGTYAGTGCATGTGAGGCCCCAGGAGATCACAAACACTAACACACCACCCACAGGGATGCGCATCTGGACCACCCTCCTGTCCCCCACGCACTTCTGGGATAACCGAGCTCTGTGGCCAATATGACCCTGGGCAAGGACACGCAGGGCAGCTTTCAGGAGCCAGAAGTGAGCGGGGAACAGTCYGGCCCTGTGTCCCAGCCCCACCCCCCCACCAGTGCATTGATTGTCTAATCTTCAGGTTCAAGAGGGACCCCCAGCCCTCCTGCTCTGCAGGAGCTTCAGTCAACGAGGCGCTTGCGGGGCACTGTCCGAGCTCGGTTGGAGCGGCGAATCTCCTGCTTGGCGTCCCGGCACCGCTGGCAGATGAAAATGTCAGGCACGTTGGATTTGCGGATCTTGGCACAAGAGAGGTGGATCCAGGTAGCGCATTCGTTACATTCGATCATGGGCCTCCCTGCGAAGGGCTTCATGCAGAAGCAGGTGATCAGATCCCAGGCATCGTCATCTGCTCAGGGAGAGACAAACACTRGGTCAGACAGACACCACCTTACCAGCAGCAGGTTGTGTTCCACTGGTGTTAAATGGGACAGCSCCCAACTCACCTTCTGCTTTGGTGTTGGGAACTTCTGCAAATTCGACTGCTAAAGTTGCAAAAGAAAGAAAAAAGAGAAAAAAAATAAAGACCAGATGAGCAAGGCAGCCCTACACTCCACTTCAGACCTGTTTCAGATCTGCACCACTTGCTCTGGGAACAGAGCTGCCAAAAGGCAGGTGAGCTCCCCGCCCTCTGCTCTTCAGTCCCTCAGGTCCCAAAAATATTCCTCTTGCTGGGAGAGGCYTGGGCTATGAACAGGCCCTCCCTGTGGCCCAGCTGAGGAAGGGACAATGTTTGGCACTGACTGCAGCACCACGGGCCCCTCTGCACTCCCCCAGACACTTACCACTGAGCTGGGAGGTCTCTCGGCTCGTATCTTCCCCTGTGCTTTGGTCCAAGGTATTACAGGGACTAGGGCTTTTCCTCCCTGCAGGGAAGGGGTCGTGCTCTTTAAGCTGAGGATCATCTGCTGGTTTCTCGGTTCCCTGCRCYCCATACATCAAGTCCTTCTCCTCCRYCATCGGCTCCTCCAGGAGGGAGTTGGGCTGGGGATTTCCAGACGGGTTGAGAGAGGGCTCCAATAGTTCCTCTTTCACAGGTGACAGCTGTCCTGCCAGTGCAGCCAGCTGCTTCACCCCATCCTGCTCTGCCCCAAAGTCCTTCCAAGCACTCAGCGGTACCCTCTTCACCTCCTGCTCCAAAATGCGTTTCTTTGCTGGTGGTTTCTTCCGTTTAATTTGCTGGGGCCGGACGTTGTAGAAGGCAGTGGAAAAGGCAGGGCTGCTCATGAGCAGGCCATTGTCCACAACCCCTCTGGCCACAGCATTCCTGCTCTTCCTAYTGTCCATTGGGATGTGGCCATCGGAGGAGTGAGATGAGGTCGAGCTGTCGCTGTCCTGAGTGCTCCCCGTGCTGTTCTGGGGGCTCATGCTGCCTCCGTGGGTCCAGGGCACGTACTGGTGGCAAGRGGAGAAGATGAAGGATTAGCACAGGAGACCAGAGAACAGATATTCAGGGTAAGGAGAGAATGACTCTCCAGCAGTGTCTGCCCAAACTTCAGGGCCAGGCTAGATGGGCCCTGAGCAACCTGATCTAGTAGGTAGCACCCCTGCTAGGGAAACTGAAATTATTATTGATGATATTATTATATCATCTATYARATCACCTCAGAKGACCTCTAAGGTCCCTTCCAACCCAAACCACTCTATGGTTCTTTAACATCAGGATCTGGGTCTGCATGTGGCAGGGAGACCAGGAGAAGCAGTGTCTTGGTAGAAAAACACCACACAAGCCCACTCACCTCTTCAGGGTACGGGATGTAGCCTGCATAGGCCAGAACAAAAGTGCAGAACTGGTTGAAATCTTCCACAGTTCTCCGCCGTTTCTGAAGTGGCTGCAACAAACACCACGAATGGATTAAACTCCCGGGATAGCCCAACCAAGCCGATATCACAGSCGGCCCTGGCGGCAGCCCTGGACCACCCGGCAGTTTTACAAGCACGGAATATCGAGGTCACCCAAACATCCATCCTTCCCCTAAGTCTTCATCATCTGCCGAGGCAAATGCAGCCCTTCCCTTTAAACCCAGATCCCGGGCGGGGTGGCGGGGGGAGGGAGGGCCGGACACACGCGACGACACCGTGACGACATGCCGGGACACCCAGAGCCCAGCAGCCGCCGGCGGAGCCTGAATCAGAGGCTCGGGGCCCCGGTGCGGGGATGTCCGCCCACGGGCGGTGACTCCGGGCTGGGGGACGCTCCCGGGGCAGCGCCCGGCGCGCTCGGGGCTCGGTGCCGCGGGGGAAGCGGCAGGAGGGCCGGGCGGCGCCGGCAGCAGCGGGGCAGCCCCGCAGCCCGCGGCCGATGGGGGAGCAGGGCCCGATCGGGGAGCCGGGGCCGGGCCGCAGCGCTGCCCCCGCGGCCGGGGACGGGAGGGGATGTCGGGGCCGCCCCCCCGCGCCGCCCGTCCCCGCGCCGGGCACCTGATGGCTCCCAAGATGGCGCCGCGCTGCCGGTACTGCCCGGGCCGACCGGCCGGGGGGGACCCCGCCCCCCAAACCGACACCCCCGCGCCCGCGGCAACCGCGCCGGCCCGGGACCCCCCGCTCCCCCCGAACCGGCGCGCAGCACCCCCGCTCCCCTTCACACACACACCCGCACCCCGGCAGCCCCGCA
>NW_026623307.1:1524566-1567204 GCF_030028575.1 Malurus melanocephalus
ACACTCACAGAGCGGAGGGGACCCGGGACCCCCTCCCCTTTCACACACACACAGAGGGGACCCCCCCTTACACACACACACACAGAAGGGACTCCCCCCTCACACACAGAGGAGGGACCCCCCCGCACACGCACAGCCACACGAGCCCACCCCCTCCGCGCACACACAGGCGACCCCCCCGCTCCCGAGGGCACCCCCGTACCCCCGATGCCCAGCACGCCGCCGTCCCCCACCACGATCCGCTCCCCACCGCCCCGCTCACCTCCTCGGGCGCCGGGGACGCGGGGCTGGGCACGGGGCTGCTCCCCGCCGAGCACGGCCCGCCGCGGGGGCAGGGCTCCGCCGGCTGCCCGCCGGCGCTCATGCCGGTGCCGGTGGCGGTGCCGGTAGCAGTCCCGGTGCCGGTAGCAGTCCCGGTGCGGTGCGGTGCGGTGCCCGCCGCCGGTGGGAGCGAGGCTCGAGCGCCGCCCCGGCCGCAGGGGCGGGACCACCTGGTGGCGGGGAAGGCGGGGGCGGGGCTTCGCGCCGATCGTCCCGGTGCGGGGGGGTGCCGGTGAGCGTCCGCCCCTCCCGGTACCGAACACGGGAGCGCAGCCGGGCTGGACTCSCCCGGACCCGCCGCCGCCACCAACGGCAACGCCGAGGCACCGCCCACCGCCCGCGCGGGGTCGCGGCTCATGGAATGCTGGGGCTCGGGGGGAACACCGCGTTCGAACGGTCCCCGCGCGCCGGAGGCGGGGCGACACCCGCCACACCGGGGAGCTCCGTCCGACCTGGCCCGGAGCGACTCCAGGGATGGGGCACCCGCGGCTGCTCTGACCAGCCTGTGCCACCGCCTCTCCCACACTCCCGGGGAAGAATTTTCATCCTAATGTCCAATGTAAGTGTCCCCTCTTTCAGTTTAAAGTCGTTCCCACTTGTTTTACCCCTATCCGCCTGTGTAAAAAGTCACTCTCCCTCTTTTTTAAGTATGTCARCAGCAAAAGCCATCCCAGAAATCCYATTTTCTCATTACTGGATGAGGATGGGCACCCCACAAGTAGGTACATAGACAAGGCAGAGRTGTTTAATGCTTTCCTCACTTGAACCTTCAAGACCAGTGGTGGGCTCTAGGGGTCCCTGAGCTGGAGGGAGAACTGGCTATGAGAGATATGGCTGTAAGAATGATAAACTGCCAGTCAAACCTAAACTTGTGCGGGATCTGCTGCTCCAACTGAATCCCTTTATAGGGATGCTATATGGGACCTTATGGAATTCATCCAAGAGTACTCAAAAGAGCTGGCGGATATCATTGTGAGACCTCTCTCAATGATTTTTGAACTGCCATGGGAATCTGGAGAGGTCCCAGTTGAGTGGAAAACACTGTCCCACTCTTCTAGAAGGGCAAAAGGGAGGATCCTGGGCACTATAGGCCTGTCGGTCACACTTCAGTGCCTGGTAAAATTATGGAGAAAATTATTCTGAGAGTTATTGAAAAATACCTGAAGCAAATGCAGACATCAGTCACAGCCAGCACAAGTTCATGAGGGAAAAGTCCTGCTCGAGAAACTTAATTTACTTTAAGGACAAGGTGACTCAAGTAGCTGATCAAGGGAAACCATGATACAAAATTTGGAGTTCAGTAAAGATTTCAATTCTGTCTCTCTCAGGATTCTTCTGGACAAAATGTCCAGCACACAGGTAAATAAATGTCATGCTGTGGGTGAGCAACTGGCTCATGGGTCGGGTTGTAGCAAATGGGGTGACATCAGACTGGTCACTAGTGGGRTTCTGCAGGGCTGAAGTTTAAGGCAAATACTCCTCAAATCTCCATGAGCAACTTGGATGCAGGATTTGAAGGTACACTGAGTTTGCTATCATATCTGAAGCAAAGCAGCTGCATCAGCAGACGCCCCTGACCAGGCAGACTGTAGCACACCCCAAACACAGACTTGTCTTTTGATGGTCTTGTCCTTGACTCTTATCCACAGGCTCTCAATCTGCTTATGGCTGTTACTCAGGCAGCTCTTTACTATCTGTCCCTTCCTTAAGAGAGTCCAACACCCCTGCCCCTCCTTTCCACCCTTTCTCCTGAAGACTTGTAGCTCTCCGTTGCAGTGTTCCAGTTGTGTGATGCATCTGTTTATTTGATTTTTCAACTGCACCGTGATTTCCAACTCCTCTTGTTACCCGTGCTGCATGCATTGATGTGGTGACACTTCAGATGGGCTGTGGGCCTCTTCTCCATTTGGGAGAAGAGGCCCATAATGATTTTGCCTAATAATTCCTTTGAGATGATTTATGGCTATTACTCTGTTGCTTCCTAAGGTGCTGGTGTTTCCTGGTTCCTCTCTGACACCCAGAAATATATTCCCTTACTCTGCTTAGTATAATGTAAAACTCTGCCTGCCATCTCCTGCCCACTGTCACCCTGTTTCCCCAACAAACCACAACCAGATCCTCTACCTTCCAGAGCTACATCTGACCCCAGCCTCACAGCAGCTCCATGCACCCAAAGGTGGCCTGTGGCACCCCCGTGCCCCATGGGACTCTGGCACAGCTCCAGAGATCCAGGAGGTCCCAGCCTCACCTGCACCACAGAGCTGCCATTCAATCCACAGAAAACCATCTGGAAAGCATCTCCTCCTGAGCAGCTTTGTGCTTGGAGCAGGAGCAGGATAACTCACCCCCAAAATCAAGCCCCACAACCACCCCAAGGAAAGGACAGCGTTGCACCCACTGCGTCCTGGTTTTATTTACACCACAACCTGTGTGTGGGTGGGCAGGGAGGGACGCTGGGCAGCCCGCCCCAGGGCAGCCCACCCCCGGGCCGGCTCAAAGGCAAGGCAGRCAGCGAGGTGGTACCGGCAGCAGCACAGGGAAAGGAGCAGGGAGCACGCCCAGGAGAGCTGGGCTCTGGCTCCCTCGGCACTACAGACGTAAGCAAGCCCCACATCAGGGGGCTGGGGAAGAGGCGGGGGTCACTTTTAGCAGCAAAGGCCTCGTTTCCCTCCAAGGCAGCAGGRAGGACAGTGGCATGTGATGGAGCCAGACTAGTGCTCAGGCAGTTCAACAAAAAAACAAAGAAAGAAAAAGGCAGAGGGTGAAGCGAAGAAACACGKAGAACAGCTCTTCTGCCCTGCAGAGCACGGAGTTACACTGAGGGTCGGGATGCTCTGCCTCCCCTCCTCTCGGCACAGCAGCAGCTCCAGGCACAGCCTTCCCAGTGTGCCCAGTGACGGGCACAGCCCTGGCCAGCAGCAGAGCCCCTGGCGTGCCCCTGGCCACACACACCAGACTCCTGCTCCCRTGCTGTCCTTCCACCCGGCCCTGGGAGGGCAGAGCAGTTCAGGTGGCAGTTTGATGGCATGGCTGACGGTCCATGTGGGCAGCAGCGTCCTCGGCGCTCTGCCAGGCACAGTTGGGATGGATGCCGAGGTGGCTGAGCTTTGCCCTCCAGCCCCCGGCGCAGTCCAGCTCCCGCCTCCCTTATAGGAATCCCTCCTTCCGGAACTGCTCCTTCAGGATGTCTCTGTACTGGTCAAAGCCACCCTCGATGCGTGTCACGGTGGCGTTCTCRCACACCCACAGCTCCCGGCACACCAGGCGGATGAAGCGCTCGTCATGGGACACCAGCATTACACCGCCCTGCCAACACACAAGGGGGAAAATTGGGAAYTTGGTGGAGACGCCCAGGGCTGGCAGTATGGAGATCCTGTGCCTCTGTCCAGCCTGTGCCCAGCACTTCAGGTTTCCACTAGCTCCAAGAAAAAACTGTAAGTATTTTACTGGCAGGAACCTTATCCCAGCCTTTCCTTCCTTCAGGGGGACAGACAGATCACCTAAGRAGGACACATGCAGCAGTAAGATATTTAGTCTCCACTCTTGGAAGGCAAGTGCAAGGTTTGTTACTGGCTCTCCAGGCTTCCAACAATTTCAAGGATGGAGAATCCACMCAAAGTCATTAACACTGGAAAGGTGTCAGGGTAAGGCCCTGAGCAACTTCAGATAAGCTTTTCTTTCACAGCAAAACTGCCCCAACTTGAGCAACAACCAGTGAGATCCAGGTTGATCACAGTGGTACTGACACCTGGAGGCCGAGTCTTTAGAGATCAGGCATAAAACATGCCTAAGGAAGATCTGAGCAGCCCCAAGGCAGRGCTGGGAGCTGCACACAGCACATGAGATGTCAGAGAGTGCAGGTGACTAGTGAGGATGGGACAAGATGCTCTCTGGGCTGCCACTGCCTCTTTGAGCAACTCCTAGCCAAAGCCAGCAAGTAAACAAACCATCGGGATGGATGGCTAAGGCAAAAATGTGACTCATTTCCCAAATTCTGTCCTAGACTTGAAGTCACTGCTGGTATTTCACCATCCACCTCTGGCTGAGATACCAAGTAATTTGAGCTGGAGGCTGCAGGAAGTGTTAAAAAAACAGAAGATGTTGCTGGGGGAACCTTACCCGGAACTTATTTAGTGCCTTTGCCAGYGCCTCGATGGTCTCCATGTCCAGGTGATTTGTTGGCTCATCCAGGATGTAGAAGTTTGGACTGGAAGAGAAGACAGCTCTRAGGATGCACTGAAACAGGCTCAGGCTGGGTCTGTACCCCAACTGCTGCTTTAGCTGCTTAGAGCCACAGCAACTGGCATGTGCCTGGCYCCAGGAACAACTCTTATTCCTGTGTGCCCAAAGCACTGGGAGAAAACCACCCGCCTCGTCTCCCGAGGGTGACAACCTCCCTATCCACAAAAACCCCCAAGGACAAGGCTTCCGTGGAGTAGCACAAAGTCCCTGGATGCCCACCTTCCTCCCGGTAAAACAAGCTCCAGGGATGAAACCATGCAAAAATTAACAGCATTTGGGAGAAAATTACCAGGGCATAGTCATCTGGGCAAAGGCCACCCGACTCTTCTGACCTCCGGACAGGCTGGCCACAGGACGCACGGCCAGCTCTCCGGAGATGCCGTAGCTCCCCAGCTGATGCCGGTACTCCTCCTCCGTCTTCCCTGCAGGATCATGTCACAACTATGGCACACCTGGTGTGACACAGGGCCRCAGCTGGGCCGCCTGTGCCAGACCAGCAAACGGGAGGAGCTCAGCAGTGCTTCCAGGAAACTCCCTCCCGAGCAGGGGGTTTGCAGGGAAAACCTGACTGGCACAAYCAGGCTGCAGGGCTGGTGACTGACTCCAGGTGACGTTACCCCCAATTCCCTGTCATCTTGTAACGCAATGGCAAGTAATGGAGAGGGAACAGAGGTTTTGGTAGCTGGGAAGGGGGATCCAGTGCTCATTCTAAGAGCAGGAAAGCAGGTCATCTGCCCACAAAACTTGGCACCAGCCTGAGATCTGCAGACTGCCAGCTACCCCTGCTTCTCACAGCCTGAACTTGGCTGGATGAGGAGTTATCCCAGAGCTGGTGGTGACTCTTAAGCACTGACAGGACAGAGCCAAGGACCATGGACAAATCAATGCTGCTCTGTGCACAGAAAAGGAGACCTCAATGGCYCAGACCTTCTGGGATCAACAAAACTTACCTGGGAACTTTCTTGCCAGTAACTCTACAGCAGTRATGTTCAAGTCTAGTTGATCCACATGGTGCTGGCTGAAATAACCRATCTTTAGGTTTCTGCAGAACAAGAAGAGGGATTGTGAGCTAGTACCAGGCCCTACAACCACAGCTGTAGTGCCAGAAAGGGGCACATATGTGATGTGCTGGGCCCATCCCAGCTGCTCAAGCAACCACTGCTCCAAAGCACAGCCCAGGAGCCCTCCAGCTGCACCATTCCTCCCAGTTCCCCAGCCCTTCCTACCAGGTACCTGTGAGCGTGTCTGATCCCTCTGACTGGTGCCAGCTCCCCCATTAAGATCTTTAGCATGGTTGACTTGCCAGCTCCGTTTTCCCCAACCTAGAGAAGCAGCAGCAGCATAGGAGAATGTGAAATCCACGAAGGCATTCAGAGAGGGGGGCAGTGATCAGGGAATTTCTGCTCTCACGGATGATGAGGGGGAGCACGATAGGGTATAAATGGTGACTTCAGCTACCAGGAAGCTGGTATCTATCACTGACAAGTAGCACAGGCAGCAGTGCCAGATGTTCCCTCCCCAACTCTCGAGCCTAAGGATTACCTGTTCCCAGCCTCATCTGCAAGCACACAGTGTCTGCTGCCCCATCCAATGCAGTAGGGTCCCCACTACATGCTGCTGTCACCTATGAGGAGTCACATATGGACCCAGTCTCTTCTCAGAGGCATCCAGTGAAAGGATGAAATCATAAATTCTAACTGGTRTTAGTAAAAATGTTTCAGTGTTCCTCAAAATGAGCTGTGATGGAACCCAGTGGAATGGAAGAAATAGTCCTCCCTGGAAACATCCAGATTCAACTGGACAAGGACCTGAGCAACCTGACCTATAATCAAAGCTATCCCTGCTCTGAGCAGGTGCTCCCAAGGTCCCTCGTAGCCCCCGTTACTCTGYAATCCCACGTACCACACAGATGCGGGATTCCAGGTCCGCAGAGACAGACAGGGAACGGAAGATGTAGTGACTTGGCTCATAATAAAAGTCTACTTCATCCAGCTGCAAGATTGGTGGGGAGAACTKCTCAAAGCCATCAGGGAACCTGAGAAGGCAGGAAGAGGTGAGAGACGGTAGGGAACTTCAGAGACTYGCAACATCCCTCCAAAACAACCTCTGTAACCCCCCAGGTGACAAGGAGGGCTCTCTACCATGCAGAGCCTCTGGGAAGGATGGTCACAAGGAGGCAAAAAAGACCTGCAGCCTTGGCCCCAGCAGGGAACCCAGCCTGAACACAGGGACCTGTCTGGACTCCCTGCCAGAGTAAGGCTGGCTCACACAAAGGGACAGCTGTCCCTGACAGGACCCTGGAGAAGCTCCAGTCAGAAACAGAGCCAGGTGCCCTCCAAACAATGGCTCAGGGGACACTTACCTGATAATCACCTCAGAATCCTTGTCCACAGGTTTCAGCTGTGGCCTGCAAGAAGAGGAGACACATAACCAAGGTTCTTTGTACTGTGGGTCTGCTCCCACACCAGAAGCCCAGGTAGAGCCTTCAGCTCTGTGACACCTCATCCTAACCAAAGCCTCTGGACCAGAGACAAGAACCCAAAAAGCCCAAATCACAACTCTATCTGCCAGGCACCCTGGGAACCTCAATTTCTTCCCATGAGCATTGCCCCTTTCCCATCTCCAGAGAGGAGCAAGATAGGCACTCACAGCTTCTCCAACAGCTTGAGCTTGCTCTGGACTTGGGATGCCCGGTTGGCRTTGTAGCGAAAGCGGTCGATGAAAACCTGCGAGACAAAAAAGCATCAGAGAACCTCAAGTCCCCTTCAGCACCAGCCACYCTGCTCCACTGCCAAACCTTCTACACCAATGCAACCACTGAGGCAGAGAGAAAGGGACAAGGCTGGGAGAAGAATGCCATGGCTCCGCTGACTTCTCCCAGTACCTGGATGTGCTCACGGTACTGCTGCTGGGCCTCATACTCTCGCTGCTGATTCTTCAGCCGCTCCTCCTTGGTCTTCATGAAGTTCTCAAAGTCCCCACGGTACATGTCCAGCCGCTGCGAGTGCAGGTGGATGATGTCCGTGGCCACGGCGTTCAGGAAGTTCCTGTCGTGGGACACCACGAGGATGGTCGACTGCCAGGTCTGGAGGAGACAGCGAGAGGGAGSCCTGAGCACCATCAAGCCAGAGCACAGGGGTTGGTCCCATCACCCAGCGAGGTGAGGATGTCTCCATCCCCCACCCTTTCTTTGCATCAAGGCCCCTTCCTCCCCTACCTGCAGGTAAGCCTCCAGCCACAGAATTGCCCTCACATCCAGCATGTTTGTTGGYTCTGAAGGAAGGGAAAAAGGCACTGAGGTCAGGAGGGAAGGGGATGGCTGAATTATGGTTTTTTTTCCCATAGGAAAGCCTAGTGACCCACACTGGGGAGGAAGAGAGCCTGAGAGGGGACCCTTCCCAGCCAGCTCAGGGGATTCATGTGCAGGGTGTGATGTGGTGTGGGCACAGGGGCTGAGGCTCAAGCAAGGATGCTGCCCCCACTCCGTATCTGTAGCCAGACCCTGGTGCCCCACAGCAGCATGTCACCCAGATCCCCTACCCAAGGTAGGCACCCCCTGCAATGAAGGGACTTTCTCCAGCACAAAYTGGCAGCCAGGGCACATCCCAGGGAGTGGCAAGGGAAAGGGACCAAAATTTGGGGCACGATGACATGCAGACCACCTGGCTGGGCACAGGGAAAGGCTCTGCTGAGCACACTGAGAGCTGCTGCCCAGGCAGACTTCCCTGTGCCTCTGCTGCCAACTGTGCTGCCAGGCCAGCCTGACACACTGGGCTATTTTGAGCAGGCAGATAAAGGCCATGGYATGTTCCCAACCCCAGGAAGGGCACAGGCAGGTCCAGCAGTGGTGTCAGAGGGGACTCACAGTATCAACTTACCATCCAGCAGAAGGAGATCTGGCCTAGGGAAAAAAAGGCACAGGTATCAGATGCAAAAAGAGCCCAGGGTCAGTGCAGAGTGCCTCATCAAACACTCAGAGCTGCAGTGTCTCCAGTGCCACCCACCCTGAGAGCCTGGGTTGAGAGGAGCCCCAGCTGCACCCCTGCACCTTGCAGCATGGACAGCAAGGAGCCTTAACCCCATAGCATCAAGGCCTGGACACCAACCTGGCAAACAGGGCTCTGGCTAAGGCCAGTCTCATTCTCCAGCCTCCAGAAAACTCTCTGAGGAGAGAAGATGCAGAGAGGGATTACTGTTCAACACAGAATCACTCTGTGTTTGCCAGCCTGCAGGATCCCTGCTCCCCCACGGCTCTTTTGGCTCTGCTGTCACCCAGAGGCAGCTTGTCCCTGCAGAGGTTTCAGGCACAGCACAAGATCTGCAGTCCAGCAGGAAGGTGGTTTGGCACCCCCAGGCCAGGAGACCACACTGGATGGGCAGGAATAGACCCTTGTTCTTCTTTACAGCCACAGCAATGCCTGGGGGCTCACTTGGAACTTCTCCCCAGCCCCATCTCTGCATCAGTGCCCAAAGTTTGGAAACTTACTTGGTTGTCTGTTGTTGCATCTTTGCATTAAAGCCCAGCCCAGCAAGAATGACGGAGGCCCTGGGGAAAAGCAGAGAGAACTGGAATCCAGCTACAGCATCAAATGGCAGAGAACAGTCCAAGGTCTCAGACCCACAACCACCAAGGGAACACTGCTACATATTTTAAAACCATTCTGGTGCAGCAAAACTTCACTGCACACCCAAGAGAAGCACTTGGCTGGGAAATGCAGCCCAGCAGGGCACAGCATCCACATGAAGTCTCRGGAGATTTGCAAGGAGTTTTCATCTCTTTGGCCAGGAAGAGAGTCACACCACCACCCACACACCAGGAACATAGACAGGGCAGAGAGGAGGAGCAGCAACAATACAAGCCATTTGGGGCAAAAAAAAATCCCTCCAGCTTCAGTGGAAAGCTCAACTACTCCTAATCCAGCAGAGCAGTGGCAGAGAACAGACAAGAAGAACAGAAGAGAAAGGCCCATCCCCACACGCTGAATTCCAGGGCCACAGCATCATCCTTTCATTCCCCAAACCATTGCTCAGCTCTGGCCATGCCAACACACAGTGGTGTTCACAGGGCTGTCTCACCTTGCTGGGGCCTTGTCTGCCTCAATCTCCTCCAGCTTAGCGTAGATCTCTGACAGTCTGGCACCTTCTGTCCCTTCTCCCCTAGGGCACAAAAAGAAGTATGTGGGACTCACCAAGTCAAGGTTTGAGTGCTGTGGGAGGSTGATCTCCCCAGGTAAGACTAAGGTGTGCAAGATTCAGCCCAGCCCTGCCAGAGCCTTTCTTTGGAAGGGAGGGAGCTCAGAATGAGGTAAAGAGGCCACAGAAGGGCAGGAAATCCAGGGAACACYGCACCTGCCAGCATTGATCTTGGCCGTCAGGTCCTTCTCCTCCCGSAGCAGGCTCTCACGAGTGGTGTCACACTCCAGCACACTCTGCAGCGCTGGTGTGTCATCCCCTGCCACCTCCTGCTCCACGTGCAGGATGCTGATGTGCGAGGGGATGCGCAGGCTCTGGCTGGCGATCATCTTCAGCAGCGTGGTCTTCCCCAGCCCGTTCCTGCCCACCAGCCCGTAGCGCCGTCCAAAGGCCAGGTTCAGGTCTGCTCCCGTCAGCAGGACACTGMAGCAAGAGAAAGGCAGATCCCTGCTATGAGTGTCCCATGGAGAGGGGATAACCAGCAGCCACCTGCCCCTGGTGTATTTCAGCCTGTGCTGGAGCCAAGAATCACAGGCTTCTCCTGCCTAAAGCTGACAGGGTGAGTGCCCACCTTGCTGCCTGATCTTTCCCAAACCCTCTGCAATTTCTCAACTGCTCTCTAATCCAGTTGCAATCTCCCATGGTCCAAAATCCCAGCCAGGATCCGTTCCACATCCCCAGCGCACTCACCGCTCACCGAAGGACACATCGAAGTTCTCGATGCGCACATCGTACGACTTGTTCTTGCCTGATGACTCCATGCGAGTCTCCTTTTTGCTGGAAGCTTGGCTGGCAGAYGCCTCCTCAAGGACTCTGCAGACAGGCAGAACACAGACAGTGGCTCAACAGGAAAGCTCTGGTACAGCCAGATCCCAGCCATGCTCAGCAGAGTGGGATGGGGATGTTCAAAGTATCCTTCACACTCACAGAGGGCCAGACGACTTCAGGGAATCCCGCTCCAGCCTCTTGTCCTGCTTGGCTTTCAGCCTGGCTTCTGCCTTCTCCAGTTTCTTGGCATTCACCATCTGGGACACAGCACAGTTTGCAAAAGAAAGAGCATCTTCAGCAAAACCCCCAAAAGCCCAGCTCTGGGAGAAAAAAGATCAATCAACCTCTCAAACCTGGAAGAAAAGGAGGGAGGAAGGACAGGGAAACTGGGACGGACTCAAGCATATTTTGAGAAGGCTAATCAGGCCAGGAAGCTACCTCAGGAATGAAGGCCTAAATCAACAGCCCATACACAAGTTCTGCCTCAGCAAGGCAGAGGTTTTGGCTGACCCTGAAACACAGGGTCATGCAGACAGTTTCTGTAGTTCCAGGGAACTTGATCAGCCAAGCCACTTCGACAGCAGCAACTGCTATCCCAGTGCCTCCTCTGGTATACCCTGCACCCATCCTTGAATGCACCATGACAAGTTTCCCTTCCCAACATGTTAAACGTTAGCCAGTTTGGAGCAAACTCTCATTAAGCAGCRGATCAGAGTCAAAAAGAATTTAATTAACCCCAAAGGCAAGAAGACACCAAGTGTTTTAACCTGGCTTCTGGTCTTGGCCAGCCCACTCCAGCTTATTCCTGCATCGAGCCAAATATTTGTGGCTGACCAAGAACACTCCTAGATATTTCCAGGCAACTCTGCAGGCACCAGAGCACGTTACAGACCTGCACGCCAGACTGAAGAGTGTTTTGTTACTAGAACTGAGACCCCACACCTACAAACAGATTGAGTCACTCTGTAAACTATACCCATCTGAATCTCCCAGTGAGACATGACCTCCAAAGCTCARCAGGCCTCCCGAGGCCTTCTCTGAATCGTCTCCAAATTTTCTGAAGATCCCTTTTTCAGTTGCAGACACAAGAGCTAGAAAGCGAACCCAGCAGCAACAACTCCAGTACCAAAACCAGCCACAGCTGCCAGTTTTCACTTAAGGCTCCCGTTCAGACACGTGGGGATCACGTTAGGGCTCAGCCTGCAAGTGAAGGGTTCTCACCCTCAACATTAACCCACGGAAATGGGGCTCTGCGAGGGACCAGCCTGGCAAAGCCCACGCTGCACAGCTCCTTTCGTCCTTGCTTTGTGGATGTACAGCTGCACCTCACCCATGCTCAGGCTTTGGCACATCCAAACACAGATGGGCAAGCCAGGTTGTTCCTGAGCAGCTACAYATTCCATCAGTACAGGTGTCCCAATTTCCTCAGGTCATGGAGTGAAACTATGTCCAAACTTCTCTACTCCTGATCTTATTTCCCAAACCACAACAACCTACAGCTGTCTCTAGAGCTGGGCTTCCAACCTCTCTGCAGCAGCTCTCTGCTGACATCCCATCTGTAACATCCCCACATTCTGCCATTACTAAGGACTTTACCCCTCTCTGAATATGCAAAATGTCATCCAGGGACATACTATTTTCCCCATCAATGGCCTTGCTGTAGGAGCCAAAGGTCCTCACAAAAGTCAGAGTTAACTAAAAAACTACAGCAAAACAGATTTCGTCAAATTACCAAGCTGCTAACTCATGTTGAGCCCCTTCACCAGACCAAGATCAGGAGTTTCCAAAATGACAGAGAGCCTGACAAGGAGGAGCAGTACCCCCTACAGCTGCACTCCTAACCAGGACACTGCCTGCCTCCGCTGCTCTCCAAGGGCAAGGTGACTGGAGCAGGGCAGGGCCCCTGCAGCCCCACGTGTCAGCTGCTCCACAAGGAAGGGCACARCCTCCACTTACCGAGGTCTGGCCTCTCTTCAGCAACAGCCCCGGCAGCAGGTCCGCACTGGCATCGCCTGCAAACAGACGGTGAGGTTGGGGTTGGTGAGCACGTGTGGCAGGGAGGCTCTGCAAAGCCCTGCCTTAATGACCACCCATGCCCAGACACRACTGATCCCACTCCTGACAGAATGAGGAGACCAAAGTGCACTTCTGCACCTTCACCGTCACCTCAGCCTACCCGGCGGGTGATGCTGCCCATAGTTGAGCAGCAGAATGAGAAAGAGAGGTGTGCCTGTGACAGAGAGTCCGAGATTCCCCTCCCCAAGGTCAGGGGAGCACAASCAATGCCCCGAGCCCTTCCGAGCTCCAGCACCCTGATGGCAGAAGGTGAGCCCCGGGCATCACTCACCGTATCCATCAGTGATCTGGGAAAGCTGGATGGGGGCATCCAGCAGCACCTGGCTGCAGCGCTGGGCTTGGCCCTCGTCCCTGCGGAGAGGAGGAGGAGGAGGAGGGTGAGGTGCATGAGTGGGGTGCGGGGTGTGAGGGGGACGCCGGGTGCCCTTACAGCTGCAGGGTGTTGAAGAGGCGCTGGCATATCTCCCTGATGGCGCCRTCGTCCTTGGTGTCCTGCGACACCTCCCGCAGCAGCTCGCCCACCGCCTCCTCCAGCTCGTCCACCGACTCGAAGTCCGCCCCGCTGCCGTGCAGGATCCCTGCGGGCACACGGCGCCGGCGCTGCACACATCGCCGCTGTCGCGACAGGTGGCACCCGCCCGCTCCCCCTACCCCACCCCTCCTCGGCCGCCTGTCGCGATTCGGGCACTGTCGCCACAGTGGGGAGATGTCGCGACATGCGGCGCGGCGGGAGGCCGAGCCACAGCGGGCAGGCGGGAGCCGCTCACCCGTCACGTAAGCGAAGAGCTCGCCGTCCAAGTCGGGGAACTCGGAGCGGAGGATGTCGGCGCAGGACGCCATGGCGGGGCGGGCCCGCCCCGCGGAGCCGCCGCCGCTCGCAGCCGGAAAGGACGGCGGGCGTTGCCGGGAAGAAGGCGGGCGGCCGCCATGGCACCGGGGCCGCCGGGAGATGTAGTCCGGGCCGGACTGCGCCTGCGCACTGCTGGACCAAGARTGGGGATCCCAAAGCCACGTGCCGGGACCGGGAGCGACTGGAACGGGTCCAAAGCCCGCTCAGGTCCTGTTTGTCCTGGCGCCCAGGGAACGAGGCTTTGGAGAGTTCCCCCTGCCTCTTTTAAAACCACAGTCAAGAAACTGTGGGTTGGGGTTTTAATTTTTCATCCACCGATGGGGAATGACCGCTTGGACATGGTCTTTTGCTCACAGACTGAAGGCAGAGGGGCTGAGCCAAGGGCCAGCGTCAGCTGCTCTGAAGGTGCTGGTACTCTCAGCTACCTGGCACAGTGTCTACCTTGGCCCCTGCCACCAAAAGCCRAGTGAAAAGGGGAAATGGCTTTTGAGATTTTTTTAGGTGCTTTCAAGGAAGGTCACCAAGATTCTCTTAAGCCTGGCTGGGGCACAGGAGCTTGACTCACAGGGGGCTGGACACTCCACCAAGAGTTCAGTTCACCCAGCTGCAGCCCCAAGGAAAGCCCAGAGCAATCTCCTTCCCCCAAGGACCTGCAGCACTGGCACAGCTGGAAACAAAAGCATCACTCGTCCTTTTCACCAACTAGGCCCCAAGCAGCCCAGGSCTGGGGAAGCAGCACAAGCAAGCCCCGAGATATTGTGGCACAGGTCCAGGGCACAGCCCAGGCTCTTRCAGCACCATTCCCAAACAGCAGTGCAGGAAGCCTTCTCCATTCTACATACTTTATTAGATTCAGAGCTGGACAAATCACAAAGTGTACAAAATGGAGACCACACTACCAGAAGCAGGATTGTGGGTAGCAGCAGCATTCCCATGGCCCAGAAGCATTTGGTAGAAGTGTGGAGAGGGCAGGCTGGGTCAGGGGGCTCTTACTGCCAACTGCATTTGAGATTCCCCGAGGACAGACCCTGTTCACATCCTGACAGAGCTCAGCTGAGCCACACTTCCTGGGACAGTGGGGCCATGTCTCCAATTTGTTTGGAAAGCACAGACTGGCTCAAGCCAGCAGTGGGTAGGGGTAAATGCTCCAAGGACCTGAAATGCTGTGCCACCCACATACACACCAGCAAGAGCCTAAACCCTCATCCTTTTTGGTCACAAACCTTCCCATGGCAGGACTCTATACTGACAACTTTGCAAGAAATAAGGTGATGAGAGCTGGTGAGCCCACCATCTCATGTGGTGGGGGCCCGACAAACTCAGCACCCCAGACATCTCAGACTGGCCAGCAACATCTACCACAACAGCAATAGCTAGTACAGAAGCCAGGGTAACTTCAACTCAGATTTGTCCAGTCTATGTTTAGGTCTATTCTACGAGTACATATGCACAAGAACTTCAAAAATACTAGGATATGATGCAAGTAGTGAGACACCAACAGAAGAGGAGTTTAATGGTGGACGTTCCCTAGAAAGATCACAAGAGGATGGGAGTTAGACTAGCCCTTGCCCACCCTGGGACGGGGAGCAGGAGGCTGACTGCACCCCTGCACACGACTGGGTTCTGAACTTCATCTGCAGTGTGGGTGGTAACTGAACACAGGCAGGCGAGTCCRCTCCCGGGGTGAGCCACAGGGTCTTTCAATCTGCGTCGAGGGGCCAGGCAGACATCTCTGAATGTAGCTGAAGACCGAGGAGAGGCGGAGCATGGCTTGGAGAAGAGGGTGCCTGCCAGCCTGCTGGGGCTAGCATCTGGTCTCGTAGATCCCACTCCTGCCGATGTACCTCACCCATTTTATCACATCATGGTCACTGTAGTTCAGCTTTGGCTCAAAGACTTTCAGGTAGCGCACCTTCAGCCCAGAGGGTGCAAATGGGACCTAATGAGAGGGAAAGGCAAACAGAGAGCATTGGAAAGGGGGTAAGATGCTCTCTGTACACAAATGCTAGAGGATTCCCAGGCAATGCATCTAGAAACAGACATCACAAGCCACTGTTCCCTTCCCTACTCCCTGCATGCTGAGTATCAAACTCCTGCGGCTCTAATGACAATTCTTTTCCATTAGCTTTGCCACTGGCTGACCTCGCCTGTCAGCTTGTGACAGAAGAGTGCTCAAACCTGCGTAATTTCCAAGGAGGACCCACAAGGCTTCTCTAAGGTTGGGTGCATTCTGAAAGGCAGACTGGGACTCACCTCAAAGTTCATGGAGATGGGAGGCCGAGCCCACTTCTTCTTGTCATTGGTGGGCAGCAGTTCGATCTCGGCGCTGATTTGGGATTCCTTCATTCCAGCCATGCGTTTTATCCTATTGAAGAAAGTCCAGAAGTGAGAAGGTTTATTCTCACTGTTAAGCCAGAGCTCATTCTCCTGTTCACTTAATAATCTCAGCACTAAACAGACCCTGCCTCCCCAAGACCTGCCCCTGCAGMACTCCAGCCCCAACACGTTCACTTACTTCCAGACGATGGCATTCTCACTGGCCTTGTACTTTGCTTTCCCTTTCATGCAGATGACTTGCACTCCACTGGTATTGAGGGGCGTTGGGATCCGGACCTGGAAGGCACAGTCTGGTGAGCAGGGGCAAGGAGACTGCAGCCTGGGCACTCTGGGCAGTGTCACATTGTCTGTCCTGGATCCCTTGGGCCTTCTCTCTCCCAGCTCAGGGYTCAGGGAACATCAGCTATCAAAAGGCATCCTAGGCTAGCTCTCTATGTTCTTGCTTTGAAGTACAGGTTCAAACACATTTCCATAACCCACAACAGTCAGTAAGGAACAGGGCAGAGATCTCCATGCTGCAGGAGGAAAACTTGGCTAGTATTGGGAAGATGAGCTCAGGAAGGCTGGCCACGACACTGCATCAGGCTCTGGACATCCCAGTCTTGTAGGAGTAAGCCTTCTCAGATGGGGACTAAGCTGCAAAGCCATCCCTAGCCTGTCTTACACAGCTGACAGCCTGCTGTCTGCCTGTGTGACATACCATCGGATCATGCGCACAAGAAGAACATGAAATTTTCAGTGGCTGAAAAATSAAATGAACAGTTGCTGCAGGGATGGAATGAGGCCCCTGCTAAGGTGGCTCTGCAAATGAAAACAGAGCTACTCTACAGCAGCTCCCTCCCACAGCACAGCAACACCACACATCTGAGAGATACTCAGTTCACTGCTCAAGCTTGAAGACTCATCTGTGAGGACTCCACTGCAGGGGACATAAATTAGAGGTACAATTTCCACGTACAAGAGACCACAAGTTTTTTTTTTTTTCTCTTACCTCTATCTTCTGGGCCAGCAAGGAAGGTTTGAAATTTGATTTGATCACCACCTTCACTTCCAGCTTGGTCCGACCCACCTCCCGCACCAGTGGGATCACACGGAAGGGAAGGATAATGTCCTTAGTGGTTCGGTATCTGCAGAGATGGAAGCTACAGTGAACTCTGAGGAGRAGTTAACTCCCTTACGGTCTCAAACTATATCACCTTCCTAAAGAGACAGCCTYTGAATACAGCAGACAGCTTAGAAACATCAGTCAGAAAGGGAAACMTCCCAGAAAGAAGCAGCAGTAAGATCTGTGCTGCTGTGGGGCAGCAATGAGTCTCAAGTTTTGTATCTTGTTCCTGCCGATGGCCCTGTTCAAGGACACCAGTTTTAAACACTAAAAACAACAGATACAGCAAGCTCAAAAGTAAGRAAACCCACATCCAACACTATGGTTGTGGCAAAGAAATCTTAACCAKGCAGCTGGGCTTCCACATTTGTAACAGACAGATTTGTGGGACACCCTATAGATTCTGCTCTGAGAAGAAGGTGGTATGTCTTTCTTAAGTGCTCAAGGGCTGCAAATCTGCCTGGGAGCAGCAACGCTCTGTAGCAGCAAGCAGAGGCTAACACCAGCCTGTTCACCCCCCACCACAGTACCTCATGAGCTCAAATTCTCCATCTGGTGGAATGAAGCTGATGCTCCTCTCGGAATCAAACTTGCTGAGCCTCACACACTGATGGAAAGTGCAGTCATCAATAGCAATTGACTGTTTACCGCTGAAAACACAAAACACAGTTAGAGAAGAACAAGCTGCAGCTTTGATATCTTGATGTAGTCAAAATCCGTCCAGGCAAAAACTACTCTACAGAGCATGTTGCCATCGCAGGTGTCCAGGAAATGGGGAGGCAGGGAGAGATTTAGGGGACAGCAGCCRCTTGGCTCAGACTTTCCTTGTTTCACCACCACAAAAATCATATTTCAGGAAGCTTGTTTGAAAGAATTCTCTCCCTCCTCTCCCCAAAGAGGAGAGAACTTAGAAGAGCACCCTTCTGTCATAACCAGCAACACAATGCTTGGGTCTGCCTGCTGGCAGCACTCACTACTGCAAAGGCAACTCTGTCAGCCCAAGTCTTCTCACAGCACAGTTCAAAGGAGAGAAAACACTTTCCTGTCCACAAAGCTATCCCACTGCCACACAGCCAGGAAATGCCAGGTTCAGAGTTTTCCTGTTCAGAAATCTCTTCACAGCTGTTCATTTCCACACTGTCAGCATGTGCTTTGACTCTGAACCAAACTGCCAAAACCACGATACTGTGACATGTAAGTCTGTATCTCTCCTAAAAATCTACACAGCTACCACATGTCCACGTAGGCACACCAGCCTAAGCTACCAGCACTGAACTTGTGCTAGGCACTAATTCCTGAGAATACAGGTCCTGAAGTCAGCCAAAACCCCTCAGCTACTGAGAGGGACCAGAAGACAGGAGCAACAGAAGAGGCAGCAGTGTAGGGAAGGTGCAGCAGTGTATCACTGTGGTATCTAGGCTGCCTCAGTGGCTGGAAGCAACCATGCAAATATGCCAAGATAGTGTGAGCATTACAGCAGGTTCAGCTGTCCTAAGAACCCCCATGACCTAAACAAAAGGGAAGCAGACTAACCCCAGGCTGACAGGCTGTCTAGTTACACAACCCAGTGGGATGGTTTGTGCTTCAAAAGGGGGAGTCTTTCCTAATCTGTTGCCCAGATGATAACCAATGCTAGCCATCTAGTCCCTGTTTCTTCAGAAAACAGCTGGGAAAGTCCCCAGCCTAGCACTGCTCCAGGTTTCAAGCGGCATTACTCAGGGCTAGTCTTGCCACATTCTAGATCCTAAAAAGAGACTGGTAGCAGCTGTCCCCTTTGGTCATCTCATAACTAAATGCTTCTGGAGAGTAACTATCTCGAAGCTGTTTCCTATTGGATAATCACAGCTAAAGAGAATCACCTACCAAGAGTCCCTGCTCATTTTACTTCCGTAACTCAAAAAAATAGCATATTTACTGGCAAAGGCAGTTGGCACAGGAGCTTTGGGACAGTGTACTGACTCTTCAAGGCCTGTACAGCTGATATTTTCACTAGARTAAATCCTCACTGGGCCATCAGCCACCTCAGGCTCATCCATTTCACTAGCTCAATTCAGGTGCAGGAAAGATGGCTTAAAGGTGACAGTGAAGCGATAGCTCTTGGCTTGGTTCTGAGAGAAAAGACAAATAGCTCAGCTCCGTTTACAGGAACCATCATGGAAAGTGTCTGAGATCCAAGTTACATGCACAAGTCACACAAAGCAAGAGACAGAAGGAGAGCAGAGTGCACACACAGCTGAAGCAGATTATCTACCTTCCCAATTCACTGGGGGTCAGCAAAAAAAAAAACAAAAAAAAAAAAACAACCAAGAGAAATACAGATGAGTTGCAAATGGTTAGTGAGAGGAAAGTGGCAGTCCTGTTGCTTTTATCTCTTCACCCCAAGCAGGACGGCTGGAAAAGGCATAAGAGCTGTTTTCAGCTTCAATGTAGGTACTGACTGAGGTGCAGCTGGGAGGGAGGGAAGCTAAGCTCTATGAAAGGATGTGCCTCCAATTCATACGACCACTTATCACCTGTAATCAGCAGGAGGGGCTTCCCCAGTCTCAGTCTATCAGCTGTTCTACTTTTCAGGAACAGTTCAGATAAAGCAGGCTATGGTCAGAGGGATTCTTTCACTGTTCTTGGGAGCACTGCTACTGCTTTTATGATTAAGAGTCACTGCACTGAGCAGGACTGCTAGAGATAGATATTCTGGGAAARTCCATCTTGGGGAAGTATTTGCAGCTGCAAGAACTCTACAATTAAAATTATGCTTGAATTGTATTAATTAACGAGTAATAAAAAAACCCTCTGTATTGAGGCCCTCAGGCTGGTAGCTTGCATGACAACTGATCTACCCAAAGTTAGCAGTAACATGTGAAGGAAAGAAAAAACCCAGCGTTTGCCTGTCAGATTAGAAAAGCTATTAATGGCTGCCCTTTCAAGAGAGTCCCTGGTGGCAAGTGGTCACCAGATCTAACACCTCTTACCTTTTCCCCGTTTCATCCGCAGTCCCTTTGCCCTGTTTTTCAATAACGATCTTGTCATTCATGCCAAACTTGCACTCTGGCATTCCACTCAGATAACTCTTCATTACCACTCTGCCAGARACATGGGCACTCAAAACCTGACCTGGTTAGAGAAGACCACAGTTCAGAACACTTACAAGAGTCCCCACTCACAAACCCTGAGGGGGAGAAGGAGGCCAGCTCAACACCTCCTACTTACCCTGTGGGGACATTAAGAGATTCACACTCTCCAGCACATCAAGAAAGAGCTCATTGCGRCGGTATTTGATTCCTTCACGTCTCCATCCAATCTGTCCAGTCACCTGGCTGGTGATCTGGGACTGCTCTTCCTTAGTCTGAGGGGAAGAAATGAGATCTTAGAACTTAAATAAATGCAAAGACTAGGAAACCTTGCTCTAAATCTAASAGTAAACACTTAGTATTTATTATASATAAATGYTTTTGTCGCTTAGATATGGGTGCTRTCACACCTCACATGATCATTCCCTCCTCAGTACATCAAATCCCATGCCTAACCAAGAACTGGCCTGGAGCAGGAAGGAAAGCTGTTCTGTTTTGTTAGCAAGTCCATTAGACTACATCTTAGTGCAGAGAGTCATGGACTCCACCAATTGCATTCAAATCATGTCTCATCAATCCGTCACATCAATCCATGTTAAGCAGAGAAGCTTAACAGGGATTGATGTAGCAGCTCACACCCTTATCCAKCATGAAACCCCAGGGTCCCAAAAGAGCTAATCCCCAAGGCCTCTTTCTCAACAACTGCAGTCATTAAGATTACACACCAACAGTAACMTAAATGAATCTAACAGTACCCAGGCTCTGAGCCCCTGAAAAGCACCAGGGTTGTGCTGAGAGGCACAGAGAGGTTTCCTACCTGATGCTACARGTGGGGTCCAGTCACACGCAGAAAATCAAGAAGTAGGTGTATAGTAGCAAGTGCAGTGTAGACAGAGTTAACAGGCAAGCAGGTCAATAGCAAGAGAAGGGAGGAAGGGAGAAAGAGGCAGATTAGGCTTAAGGCTACCTGAGGACAGGAAAAAAGCAGGTCAGCTCTTYGTTAATTAGGTAGCTAATTAGCACAAACAAGATGAGGGGTTTTGACCTTCAGCTCCCTGCAGGAAACCAGCACTCCAAGCAGTGAAATGGATTTTCAGACTTGGCCCATTATGTACAATCCAAACACAAGGTGGAATAGAGGGACAGGYAAAATACTACTCCCAATAATGTTTCTATGCAGAGCAGACTCATGCTGGTGTTTCTAATGCAAATCCTGGATGTTTACCATGTCAYAGACGCCCAGACTATGAGAAATACCAGGCATTTTGGGTCCTGTATAAAGCAATATCCTTGTTAAATCTGCTCTTCCACCACAACAACTGCACAACACACAAGTGGATCCTCCCACAGCAGCCTTGCAGTGGCCCCACAGGGTGGCAGTACACGATCTCAGCTTCTCTCATGCTCTTGCTACAGATATGGTCACTTCCTGAGCAAGAACAGTCATTGTCATCTAAGAGACAGAGTTTTACCTTCCCCTGAGAACTGCCCCTAGGCAGTGTTCAATACAGTACACAAAGTACCTCTCTTGTCTGTCCCACAAAAAAAAAAAAAGCACTGCCTTATGTGCCTTGTTCAATGCTTTGTTCCGGCTTTAGAGGAACATGCAGATCTGATACCCTGTGCTCTGTCTTCCAAAGGGACACTGGAAGCAGCTGCTGAAGCTGAGATCACCCAGCACCATGAGGAAGGAAGGGTCAGGTACCTGGGACTGGAATTTCTCAGGAACAGGTGGTTCCCAGAGCTGGACAAGTAAGTCAGCTAAAATGGCCCAAGAATATCCATCYTGTGCTGATGCTCACTAGGTTAAAGATACCCAGCTACTAGCAGGTTTCCTGCGATCTTCCAACTAGTGGCAGCCCTCTGCCCACTTAAAAAAGTAACACCAGCATTTTAGTGCTAAAGAATACTTATGATTTGGGGAAATACTGTAACTAAGAGCAGACCAACTCCAGCCCAGAAATCACTTGGAGGGGCAGAAAATTACTGTGTACATCTAGTTAATGAAGTGTGGATGGCTGCAGATAGGATCTTAAGGGTGAGACCAGCACATGGAGAACAGCTATCTCGAGCTGTAAGAACAAGTTTTAGCCTCTGTTGGAAGAACATATGGCTTCATCAGTTTGCTACAAGACATCAGCACAGCCTGCGGTCCTGCCRTTTGTGTAGTGGGCTACTTCATGTGTAGGGACTACAAATAAAACTATGTTGCATACCATCACCTTTTGAAACCTGGATGGYACATGACTCCATTCCCAGAGACAGGGCTATTTTGTTGGTAAGCAATGGAGCAGTTGCAGACACACTTTGAAAGAAAATAAAGCAGATCTCATATTCCAAGAYCACCTGCTCTGGAAAGACCACTGTAGCCATACATGGAGGGCATTCAGAGCACAGCAGCTCAATACTCCTCAAATCTTTAATTGAGAACAAAGTCAGAAAGTCAAGAGGATTTTGCTCTTTAAATTCTGCAGGACAGAAGCCCAAGGAAAGCACCATCAGGAACYAAGCAAAAATAGGGAACACAGAAAATAGACCACCCAGACCCAGATTTTGGTCCTGGGTAACCTGTGTGAACTGGCTSTAAGTCAATGAGGAGCTGAAGGCTAGAAGTACAAAAGCAGAGAGCAGACAAGGAAACATGGCAAAGACTGTTTCAACTGGTGCCCTTGCCATCCTATGCCTGCAATAAATTACTTCTGCATTTTGAACTGGGCTGCACAAAATTCCAATACTGAGAAGAACTGCTTACTTGTGTAAAGCTGAAATCCAAACACTTCTTTGTAAGGAAAGGACTAAACCTACTCTTTAATGAAGCATGATGCTGTGACACTGGYTTGCGCACACACAGCACAAGAGTTTGTTAATACCAACACAAGCAAAAAAAAGAGAAAGGGAAGGAAGTGAGGGTGGTGGCTAGTTTTGAGTTTTTCTAGGAACAGGAGCTGACTCAGCTATCTTCAGTGCTGACTGCCCAAATTGTCAGACTGCAGAAGATCAGAGATTTACACTAGGACTCATGAGGGGCACTGAGACCGGATGCACTCACATCTGTTGCAAAACAGTTTGCTGTTCTAGCAGGAAATATGCTGCTCGGGGCTTCTCCCTCACCTTCTCTTAAAATGCAGTTAGCCTTGCTACTAGATTAAAAGTTTAAAAATGAATTCTCAGGAAATCAGTACTGATGAACTGAATTGAAACAGAGCCTCCAGAGACTCTGACCTCTGCTTATCCTAAACAAGAATAGTGATCGTGCTGGCTCTTGTTAAGCCCTTTGCTTCTGTTTGTACTCAAGGCTGAAGCTTTACTCTGATACAGACTGCTTCAGTACAGACACCCAGCTCTTTTTTCCTGACTCAYTGCTATGCAGGGGAGAGGACTGAGTTTTAGGCTAAGTCCTCAYTACTGACTTCTACACCTTGTCAGATGGACAAGGTGAACAATGTTCCTCGGGAACATGAGAAACAGACTAAGTTTCCTTTGGATTCAGAGGTTGAGCATGAGCTTACAAGATAGGAAGCCTAGTTTTGAGGGCTGCACCTGGAGTAGGATTAGAACTACTTTAAACACGTTCCCCAAACCAGTCCAACTAACTGCTTTTTTTCCAACATGTCCTTTATCTTCTACCTCCACRTAAGCTTTGTTGCAAAGGTTAATACTTTGCTAAAAGCACAGCAGAGATTCTCATCTCTAATATAAGAAAGTTCAGGTTGTTCTGACACTGACCTGCAAGGATGTTACAGGCAGACACAGGAGCAACAGGAGCTTCCTGACTAACAGCAAGATTCACAAGGCTGAAGAATAYTTCATTACAAGGCAGGCATGAAATCCTGACAGCTCAAAGCACTGAAGGCTGGTGGAGAACAGACTTGTTCAGTGGGATGCACACAAAAGAGCTACTTCTGGTTCAGCAGGTACATTTGTTTATCCTCTCGGAAGCTGACACAGAGCGCAGCCTAAAGCCAGCAACCATTTACATGCAAGGGCCTGGTGTAACCCTAGCTCTGGGCTCTTCCTCCTGCATTTCATTGTGTGCCAGGGAACATAAGGTAGCACAGTGCAGGGACACCTAGAACAAGGTGCCACTGAGTTACACCCCTGCCAGCGTGCTCTCAATCTATTCAGGCACCTTCCCTCCATGAARGTCAAATGGTTAGATGGTAATTAAAACCAAACTCTCTTGAGCAGGCTTACAGAAAATTAACCAGCAGAGCAGTGCTGTATCCCCAATTCCTCTGATTACCTGACTCTTGATGCCTTGCTGAGTGATGAAAGTCTTCAGGGCCCCTGTTTCAGAGTTCTGAGGATAGCCGAAGTCCAGGATTTCTACAGAATGGCAAGAGAAGGTTAGTTCAGAGCTACAAGGTATAAACACATCAACTATGTTAACCATTCCTATAAGGAGAGAGCCAACTAGTGCACAGATATTGCTAACAATGAATTTGAGTAAGTTGCTGTAGCATTCCYCCTTAAGAGAGAAGAATCATTATTGCTACAGTGAGTTCCCAGAGCAATACTTTGGAGATGTGGGATGATGGAAAGCTGTCTAAGTGATGAATCTGCTGGTTTTTAAACAAAACCACACGTCGGGACTAAATATCAACTAATCTAGCCATGTGCACAGGGCACACTAAAGAGTTTTTCCAAAAACATCCAAGGGACAATAGAGGGTTTAAAGTTTTGTTCTTACGAAGATGAAATTTAAAAAAACCCTGCAACAACAACAACTGAGTAGTGGCACTACAGGATGAGTGTGGGAGGGAAACAGATGTTAACTACAGACAGTGCACTTAACACCTGCTCCTCTCAAAGAGGAAGGGAACAACCCATGAGAGATTTGGAGGGGAAAGAAGACCATTAACATGATACAAAGCAAGACCACACTGGGAGGTTTGATCTCACTTTGCCTGCTAGGAGACYAAAGCAGAGAACAGGCAGTCTCTTGGTCTGCCCGGAGGGAACGGGGAAAACATCAGTCACCGTGACCCTTAGCTAAGAAACCCACATGTGGTGTCTTGTCTGGAAAACAAATTGAAACATAACTAATACAAAGTGGTCATGATATGGGAAACAGGGGCAGCTCAAGGGCAACCTCCACAAGCAGGATGATATCACAAACAGCTAAACGGACACTTATTAATCTGTGGTGAAATGTGGAGATGTATCAGTGGGGGACGTAGGGCTGGGACAGAGCATRTTGGGTTTTATTGATTTCTTTCTGTTCAGAATTGAGCCCAAAAGGCAACCTATTAGAGGCAATCAACTTCAGCCTGGAGTGACTGCTACCATACACTGCTAGAGCCATCTGGGCACTAGCTGGCTCTTTATACACCTCRGGGCAAGGAAAGCCTGACATCTACACAGGATCCCCTCAGAAGCTGAGCTCCAGTACCAGCTGTCTCAGTTATGCAAGAGCAGAGCTCCCAACACTTCAGGGAAGTCAATCAGCACAAGCCTATGGGCTTGAGGTATCATCCACAYCTGCAGTACARGTGATATTAGAAAGCAGAATAAGTMATTTTGAACTCTGCCACAYRTGTTAAAAATACTTCAAGGATTATTACTACATCATACTAAGCTAAGGATTTCAGAATGACCAAGTGCAATATCCCATAGTARATAAGGGAAATATCTCACCATCCAGCAGCTCATAGATCAGCACAAAGTTGTTCTTTATGTTCTCCTCACTGATCTTCCCAAAGTAGGCAGTCATCACGTCACACATCTTGTAAAGAAACTCAAATACCATGGCAGCGTTGACATTCTGCTTGGTGACAGCAGCCAGCCAGATGTTGGAGCGCTTGACATGGAAGAAACTTGTGCGGGCGATGTTGGTGACAGGGGAGCGCACCTGCTGCCGTGCGTGGATGACATTGACGCGGAAGGCGTCCACGGCATTGCGCCTAAGAGAGCACCACCAAACACAAGTCAGCACAGCGAATGCGAAACCAGCTGGCTGCACAGTTCTGCTTATGCAGTTACAGTCAGACACTGAACTACACACACCAAGCTCACCTAGGAAAGGTGCCTGGGGATATCTCTAAGAGGGACAAGTGAAGGCTCTGAGCAGAGTTAGAGACTAAATTCTGTACAAGCTAAAGGAGAGAGTGCTACTGGTCTCTAGGGAGCTTTGGACTACAGTGTAACTGTAGTCAGAAGGAGAAGCTAACCTCCATCTGGAGTAAGATGGCAAAGAAACCTTTCCTTCAATTAATTTTGACAGCACTCCCAATTGACTGCCATAGCTGGGAACAAACACATTAGCAGCTTATGGCTCGAAGAGTTCTGTTTTGACCGAACACCTAATTATTGTCTACTCTGCATGCCCAGGCCTTCATAGTCTTGTCCCAAAGCAAGCTGTGGTCTCCCAAGATATGTGTCAATGGCAGTTCCTCCCATATAACCAAGGGAAAAACCAGCAAAACTCGTCCAACAGATGTCAGTGCCCAAGTACACACCAGAAGGGAGCTTTAGTTCCCAGATTCACTTCGCCTCCATTCCCCATTCACCTTGGAGGGCAGGCTCAAAGCAGCTGGAGGATTAGGACCACCACTGRCTTTCCAGTTACATGTCACCTCAAGACTGCTCTGCTTCAGARCAGGTGTCTTGCATCCAGACTCAGAGTCCCCAGAGTGCAACACGACAGCAGCACTGCATGGTCCAGGACCATTTACAGTCAAGGGTTCTGCCCAGTGCTGAAAAAGTGCTGTGTAAGCTGCCCCTAGGTGTAGCCCTCTTTGATCCAAACTGTTCATATGCTAACAACAGGAAAAAAAAAACCCTCCTTGCTAAACAGAGATTCTGAGTGACATTCTGGATGCCAGCTCTTGGACACTGGTCTCCTTATCCCGTAACTACAAGTTAGAATAAACTTCCCAAATTAAGTCCACCAATCCTGAGAATACAGGAAGGAAGCCCAAGTGCTTTACATGACAAGACCAAGACTTAAAGCAACAGCTTACACACAAAGCCAAGACTCATTTAGTTGTGCTTTATTACTCATCTCTCAGACACTCTGTAGAACAGGGGGTCTGACTGCAGCATCAAGGCCATGGTACTCATTATGCAGAAATATGTTCAAGAGCAGACAGTCATATCATCCTTGCAAGCAAGGATACAGGCATACAAATGCTTGTAAGCACTGAGGGTTGTCAACAATCCAACACACAGTTGCAAATTAGGAGACAAAGGATATTCAAAGGAACATATGCTACCACAGCAGGTATTTGCTCCTTGAAGGTCTGGGGACATATGTAGAAATTTCAWCGGTAAACACACACCCCCATAAGCAAAATTCTGGCTTTCAAATACTTCAAGTTTGATTGCTCCAAAAGGTTTGCAAGTTTGAATTAAATCAGTATTTCATTTCTACTTTAGTATTTCCACAAGAAAGTCATTTAATCTACTATAAAATAACAATATCTAAAAGCCCCAATCCTCCCACTCCAGTAAGCCTTTCCAGCACAGTTCAGCTTGTTCTGGAGCATTAGCCCTCCCAGCCTCAAGTTCTAACCCACTGGAAGTAGTATCAGAACCAGTCACCAGACTGGTACACACTAGAGGAGAAGCCTCAGGTCAGGGAGGCTTTGCTAGCACACCAGGTGCCCCCTGTGCAGTGCCAGTCGTGGCCTACCACGCGTCTCTTACCTATTGCTACAGCAGCCAATGAGATGGGATGGACAGAAATGGCGCCAGCGGAGAAAGGAGGAGTGACAGCAACAAGAGAAAGGGTTAGAAACACACACACAAGGCACAATGAATCCAAAGAGATAAGAAGAGACCAAACAGCACCCCCTCCCCCTGCTCCTTGGCACAAAAGGCCAAGGTGGTATTAGATGGACAGTAACAAGCTACAGCAGCAATGAAGCCCTCGCAAGGTACAACACTCAATGCCATGGTCAGGCTGTCAGCACAGACAGACTTGTGTTCGGCTGAACTTTTGGGCTAACTGGGCATTTAGTCCAGGYGAGCTGCACCCACATCACATCAGTGATAACCAGTCTGCTCTGCTAATATAGGTAGCAGGCCTTGGTGTGGGAAAACCCCAAAGCCTCAATCAGAGGCATGATCTGGGGACCACAGAGTATCAGGTATCTTCTTCCCAGTCTGCCTCAAGAAAGGGCTACAAGTCTGGGTGAGAAATTTCTATGACAATACTTCTCATTTGGAAGTGTTCGGGTTGATGCTTTCTGGTTTGGTCCAGCCAACAGGAAGTATAGCAAGTTTGATAGAGCTGGAGCACATCTGGAGAGATAGGGCACATTCTGCAGATTCAGACACTGCTCTATCCAGCTTGCACATTTTCCTTAAGGATCAAGAGCCATGAAGCCGACGTGACGTATTAGAAGCTCAGAAACCAAACATCTATTACATTTAAAGTGCATGCAGTTTGTCATGTAAGCTGCTCAGTTTCAAATAGCTTAASTTTTATTACATAGCTGCATTCTTAAATGCAGGTAGGTTCCCCAACGACTAAGTCACTGAAGAACAAAGCACTTGAAAGTTAAAGTAGAGCCCTCCAYGGTATCCTGAATTAAATGCACTGTGGTTTGCCTTTTTTTTTAATAAGGCTGCTTACACATGCAGCTAGCTGCTGTATGGACAGATGCGCTACATGCACCAAAGCCATTCTAAGTTGCAAGCAAAGAATGTTCAAATTTTGTGTTATTTCTGCCTTTAACAAAGACAAAAGAAGGAGTTCCTCATTGTTTGGCACTTTGCTCATTACCTCTGAGCTACTATGGACTTTTTAAGGCACTTGAACTGTGCAAGGGGACATGTTCTCATAACCACAGATGAYCTTTAGTATCTCCCAACTCAGAAACTGAGGCTTCAGAATGCCAAAGGCAATGGCCAAGACCAAGATGTCTTATGGGTCAATCATTAAGACAGAGCCTTTATGCTCCTTTCCTGTTAATCTACGTCCCAAGAAGCAGGGTGGGGTCAGCCCTCACCATTTCACAACTGCTTAGGAACTAAGAATTGCATTGTGTGCTAGAAGTCTGTTACTCAGTTGATCAGTTAGACAGCACTCCTGCAGAGTTGCGTACAAGCTACAGTATCATGCCTATTCCTTTCCCAACCTTCAGCTGAAGCTTATGATATTAAAAGCTTTTAAGTAGACCTGACGTTAATGCTAATGTTCAGACTAGGAAACGGAAAGACTCTCAGTTTCTCGATTACACCACAAGATGAGACATAGCATCTGAACAGAACAACTGGTTCTGTAAGGCTGTGTGTTTTTAAAAATTCCAAACTAGCACTGAAGGCCTGTTGGAGAAGAAATMCAGCACTTTGGGGAGCAAGGTAACTAACAGACAACAGCAGCTCCACCCACTTAAGTCACAAGACTGAAACTTTCACAAGAACTGAATGGATGATTTCACTCAAGGGAACATCAACTCCTCAAGTCCCAGAGAAAACACTGGAATATTTGTGACACTCTGCCAAATGAAAAAGTTAAGACAGGATCAGGTAGGAAATCCCATTTTCTAGCTTTGTCTGGCCAGCCAGAGGAAGTACTTTATCACATACTGAACATAAGGCACTCACTTTGTAAGAGAAATAAGCCAAGACAAAAAGCAATAGAAGATCACACTAACAATACCTACTTTGCTCCTGAGTTTGCACCTCCACAGCCATAATGCCATTTAAAAGACCTTCTTGAATAAACATCAGCTAGAGAACAATCTTGTAAGTGCTACAAGTTTGCAAACCACAAAAACCATTTTTACCAGAAACTGCAAAAGAAGCACCCCTAAACTGTTACCTGAAACATTCTCAAAGGTYACCTATAATCCAGACTGGCTTGGCTCAGTCATTGTGATATCAGCTTTACAAAGTCAGTCCTGTCATATGAATTGCTCTGAAGAGCTTCAGCTAATAAATGCTGAAGAATGATGAGAGTTTGTACAGTAGAAAAGAGGCAAAACATCATAGCCATTGGCCTTCTCCTTGAGAAATACAATGCTTCCTTGGCTCAGCTATGTGTGGAAGTCCTGGAATAACTCAGTCAACCTTGTAACAGCTACTTTGCCTTAGCTGACCTAGAACACGCCAAGAGACTTAAAAGCTCATTAGGTGAAGCCTCATTACAGACACTGTGTTGACGACTCCCTCGATGAAATAGTACAAGCCTTGACTAGCTACTAGCTCTACCTCAACTTTTAACCTCCRCTTGACAATCCATAACCAGAAGGGACATGCTTTTCAGACCAGAGCAGTCTGAAGGCAGACTGGCTTGACAGTTTTTTGCAGTTTATGGCAACAAGTTATTTCGCAGCACATCCTACCACTTGTCATTGAGGAGACCTGCTACAAACTACTTTTTCCTAAACTGGCCTGAAGGCTCCCTCTCACTAAGCTTTGAATTAGCAACTACCACAACTCTGTTTCCATTACCTATGTCTTAATTCTGTCAACTTAATTACTAACTTCCACCTAATGCCTGATTACTAATGAAAACCCACTAGGAAGAGTACTGCTGTGCACAAAAACCATAAATTCAAGGTTTTCTGCCCAAGCAGCACCATCACTTAGGGTTCCCYAGAGCACTATCCACTGCCTACAAGATATCATATTTTTAGTAAGATACCTTCTGGGACCTAGCAGCCTAAGGATTGCACAGATCCAGTCTAAGTAAGTATCATAACACTTGGGGGAAGTGCAACAAGACACCTACAATTTACTGAAGGTTTTCAGGGCTTCCCACAACTTTAATTTCCCAGTGAATGTAAACTTTTCACACACAAGGCTGCCATACAAAGCTGGGGGACAGAAAGCCAGCTTCAGGAGTACAGTCATGGTTGCTACAAGACTGCTTGCAGATAAAACTTTTCAACACCACAGACAGTCTCCTGCATGCCTGTACTTGATGCTAGACATCAGTGCCTGAAACTAATTCAGAGCCCTGGCYATAGTGTGTGGCAGACAGTTCTCACATTACTGCTCTTGTTAAGTTTTAGTGGTTACAAAAAGGCAGGCTCCCACAGTGGCAGTTCATGTTGCTGAAGCATTTGGAATAATAGCCAGATCTCCACCATCCCAAAGAAAGTCTCAGGTTTGGCTGCAGGCCATCCTTCACTGTAGATGACCAGGGCTTAAACTTTTTTCTGAGCTAAGCCTAGAGCAGCAAGTTGAGTTGCAGTCTTACATGCATGCACAGCTAATGCAGAACAAAGCAGCTCTGGGTTGTTTACTGCACCAAAATGAGACAAAAATGCAAAGACCAGGGATGCAACAAGAAGCACTTACCCGATGTCATCCCGGTAGACGCGAGAGATTAAAACCTCTCCTTTGTGATTATAGATGAACAAGCCTCCGATCATGATGGAACTTTAGTCTTCACTTCCCATGTTGCTTAACACCTGGAACAAGAAAGAGCATGCATTAGTAGGCTGCACAGCAACAATTTGTAGCCAGGACTAAAACTTCTAAYTGGCACTGAAATAGAAATTGATTTACTTCTCATTCCGAAAATCAGCACGGACAGATCAAGCCTCAAGGACAAGTATCCAAAACATATCCCTTGAATGTGAAAAAAAACCACAGGCCTGGATTTACAAGTAAATCAAAGTCCCCTTATGTCTACTATAAAGTGTCTATCTCTCTAATGATTGAGATACAAATCAAATGCAATTCGCAAGTCTTTTTGCATGCAGTTCACACAAATGTCTGAGATGTCACCAGGCCTATCACCAAACGACAGAGGGTTCCTAGCAGCAAGTACATTTCCATTTATTACCACYTTTACATAGTTTTTACCACAGTTTTTCATCAATGTAAGAGCCTTTGCTAATCCTTAGTAGCCATATTGAGTCACACTTCAGAATTCAAACAGAGAGCCATTTGGCCACAAGGTACCATGGACTGGGAGGTTGCAACCATGACCCACCCAAASTGACAGATAGTCCCTCAGAAGTTACTCCCCTAAACTGGTAATTTTCTCTTTCTTCAAAGGAAGATTGTTTTGGGGAGAGCTACAAAGCTGGTAGACATTGATACAGAAGACTTTAAAATACACAGCTTCTTCATCAGATCCCATTCCAGGAGCCATAGGCATTCCTATTCACTTAGGTCAAAATCATAACACCCACAGCCGAAACTGCTTAGTTGCCTTAGTCCAAGAAGAAAACTGCAATTGTGACAGAGCATGCCTTGGGGTGATCACACAGGTACTTCTTAGCTTGARCACTGCAGAGCATTAGATAACAAACATCTCCACACTGCTGTCTGGGTGGGTTAGCCTACACCCACTAGTCTGGGCTGGGTGGAAAGGATAGGGARAGGCCAAGCTAGAGACAGGATGCTGACAGTGAACTGATATGTGTCTGCTCAGGAATGCTGCAATGACAAAGTTAAAGTGACCCAGCTTTAGACCATCTCAAAGGTCAGGAAAAAAAAAGGTACAAAAGCAATGCACATATGAGAGAGACTAAAGGACTTCTGGATTATCAAGAGTAATGTATTCTCTAGAAATTACATTCAATAAACTGCTTACAGTAGCTGCTCATTTGAAGGAATTGCTGCAGATATGAGTTCTGTGCTAAACCAAGGTTTACAGTGTAGCCACTACTTTTAACTTCAGCAAGTCAAGAAAAAAAACTTCAAATTTCTCAAGGCTTTTACAGAAACATTTTCAGCTACACCTAGTGAGCCCTCAAAGAATTACACTACTCATACTTCTCTGCTATAGGTCTTCAGCTTCCARATGCTTCTGCTTATTAAAAGGGAAAAAGAGAACCAAAAACTTAGTTGTTAAGTCAAAAAGAGAGAAAAAGGCAAGCAGTTTTCCCAAAGCTCAGTAGTGAACTTTCTGGCTTTTATTCCCACATTCTGGTCAAGTATCTCTAGCTATTAACGGGCTGCCTTTTGCCACTTGTCACTGGCTTCTCGTGGCACTGTCACCAACATTTTTTCATGTCTAAGACTCCATCTAGCCCAGACAAGCTTTTCAAATGTGTTTTTCTTCCATTCCCATCTGTAACACTTTATAACTTCAGGATACAAGTATTCCACTTACTTCCAGCATAAGTCTCTGTAACCAAACCTATTAAGATAGAGGCAGAACACACTCCAAGAATTCCATGTAGTTACAAAGTGGGAAAAGCCTTTTGTGGCTGCTCACTATCTCACGACCAAGGCCAGAAACTGYAGAGGCAGCAAGGCCACCATCCCCACAGCAGAAGATAAGACAATCCCACTGGTCAATAGAGCAAGCACGGTTTCTCAGATCTGAGGAAGTGGCTGTACCAGACTCACAACTACCTACACAAAGCACAAATAGCCCTAACAGGCATGAGAAGGCCACAGAGGGGTAATGTGCAGCACTGGAAGCCAAAACAATAAGAATTGAGCACAGCTGCCCAACAACACTGGCAGATGCTAAAATGTTTGCAAGGTCATTCACATAGACCAAACAATGAAAAAAATGAGAAACATTATAACAGTGAAAACAACTTGTTGCCCACTCTAGAAAATTCTTTCCTATTTACTAGTTTTTTCATTCCAGATAAGAAACAAGTGTTTTCAGACTGCTACAGTGCTGCCTTCCGCTTCAGAAATAAACAACTGCAATCAAAGGTGAAGGGGAGTTTCTGCATCCTCTTTAAGAATTGCAATGTATAGAACAGCTTCCTGGAAGCTTATGCAACTGGTCAAAGCTGGATCATAAGAATCCTACAAACCCTTTCCAGAAGAATCCTAGAAAGCACATCCTAGTCTTAAAAAAATAATCTCCYTCTGSGTTTTAATGCTGCTTAAGWTATTTGTTTCACTATTTTTAGTATRAAGGAAATGTCTGCTTTGATGRGCAACARGATCAGACATGCAGCATATACAAGACAAAGCCCCTTGCCAGCATGACAAGCCAAAAGCTTTCTGARAAAGTCTTGATTTGAATATTYACTACATTACTATAAAACATGCAGAAGATTGCTGATCAAGCTTTGCAYTGGAAATTAAAAGCCTTCTCTTATGATGATCTGCAAACTTTAAATGTTGACTGAAATAATGATGCCATGCTTTCTCATATGTTAGATTAGAACATATTCTGTAATAGCTTTGCTGAAGTTACAGGCAAAAAAATCAGCATTTTTAATTGCATCGCAGTATCAGGCAGCAGAGGCAATTGCTTCCTCACCTTATATGTTAGTAAAAGCATGCTAGATGGCGAGTAGATACACCATGAGTCAAAGGCTTTTAGTCTTTAAGAAATTCATCAATGCAACAAAATGCTAGGATTCTTCCTTATACAAAATATACCAGGAAACAAGTTCAAGCTTCAGACTTTTCATGCAAGGTTAGCACCTGGTTCCACCTTGCTGGCACTTTTAAGAGCTGCATTGATTCATATTGCACAGCTATTGCTCAGCATCTTGTCTCCAACATTGTCAACAAAGGGACAGTCAGGTAACAGTAAGGACAGGTCAAAAAGACACTCTCCAGGAGATCCCCCTGCAACAGCTTATTTTAGAATTCTCAATAGATCTCTCAAAAAATATTTGTCCAGTTTCCTCTCATCAGCAGCATCCCAGGGCAAAAACAAACCAACAAACCACACTGTAATTTTTTATAACAACTGTACATAACACCCTCCTTTTTGATTTAAGCCTCCTTTTTCTTCCTTTTCCCAGCTTTGTTTAATGGCCTCCAGTTCAAGGACAGGAAGAAGCAATCAAGAACTAGCCCCCATGCTCTATCTCCAGGTCACTCAGAACTTTGCAAATCTTCTCCACTCCATCACACCTTTTCCAGAATCAGATGTTCCCACCTTATTCAGTTGCTCTTCAAAGGAAAACTGCTTTATGCTTTCCTCATTCTCTGTGCCTTCCTCTAAATGCTTTGTTCCTGGAAACGAACRCAAAACTGCACAAGTCATTCAAGACGTAAGCAAAGCACGATGTAGACAATATGATAATCATACATAGCCCRCTTTGATATTTTCCTAGTGATTCTCAATATTTCACTGACATTTTCAAACTACCACTCATAAAGAAGCTATTTCATCATCTATCCTAACTCCACGATCACACTGAATTCAGCCTTCAAGTTTATTAATCGCATTAAAGGTGAGGCCAGAATTGCCTCTGCTACTTCATCCACACACCTTCTATATGCACCATTGTACAGTTATGTATCTTGAATTTAGGGTGCCATTTTGTAGTCACGTCTGCACCTCTTTGATCTACTTTGCCCTTACTACTGTGAATACCCTCATATCTGCACACATCCCTCTGCCACGACTACAGACCAGGARTGCTCTTAATGCAAATTCTTGTATGGTACAAAATAGAAGTGTGCAGAGATCTGCCACCAACAAGCTGATGTGTGCTAGCAGTGCTACACTGACAATAAATCTGGATAAWGAACTTGCTCAAAGAAAGACTCTGGCTCTGTGCTACGTGAGCCCCTGGTTAACATCTGAGCTGGTACTTTTCCCTACCMCTACAGATTTGCCCACAGGATCAAGACCATTCTGACAGTTTGTTTTATAAGGGCAGCCTATCATACATACCTGAGACATATGCAGAAGCACTATKTCACATGCAGCAGTAGAATGCTTCCATATAATTTATGATTCTCATCAAGTCTGAAAGAACCCACAATTCTTCAGCTCTAAAAATTAAACCTGAATTCAAGGTTTAATTCAGGTTAAATGGAGTGCAACTTACCTAACTCAATTTTTGTCAGACAGCTGGTATAGTGTTTCCAGGTAACAGCAAGTAACAAGGACTAAAAATGGTGAATACAAGGAAAGAGTTTTAGATGACCTACCCAACTACCAGCTCTCAGTCGGTTCTTTGCAGTAAAGGACACATGCACTACAAACCTCTTGCTGCACTCCCATCTGATGGGCATCAAAGAACAAGGAGATCTCAACTACACAAGGTATTAAACATAGTTACAAGCATATCTGCCTTGTCTGCTGAACTGCAGTTCAGCATCTTGAAGAGTTCCAAGTGTCACAAGTATAGACAGCACAATGGCATCAACACAGCTTACAGCAAGTTCAGTTTGGTGCAGAGCTGCTCTGTTAGTCTTCACCAAACATGCCCACAAGGGGAGCTCAGGGAACATGGACAACATTCCAGTCTTTTGCTCAAACCTTGCATTACATCCCTCCAAGACGAGATCAGAGTGACCACACTCCCTTCACCACTACAGAATCTCTTCCACCAGCTAATGGAAACATGTCCACACAGCTGGAAACTCAAGAGGTGGAATAATCAGCCCAGAGATCTATGAACAGAGAGGAAAGCTATACAAAGAGCAGAATGCAAAAGCAAGTTCCTTAAAGCTCRGCAAGAAGAATGGCTCTTTAAGATGACAATGGCTCTCCTTGAAGTGGCTGCTATGAAAATAAGCCTGCTTTGTTTTGATCCTCCTTTGTGTTTCAAGTTTCACAGATATTCCTTTCAACTATTTCAAGGTTACATTGTAACTAGAGTGAGGATTTTAATGGTACAGTTTGGACATAGTACAATCTTCCAAATATTTTAAAATAATAAATAGTTTTCTTTACAGATCAACTTTGGAAGTGAAAGATCACAGTGCTTGCAGTGGTTAAGAACTGCAGGGAAGAGGGTTGAAATTAATTTGAGACTGACATTCAGTGACTCATGGCTGCTGGAATCAGAAGGACCCAGAATAAAAAAACCCAGCACAGGAGATGGGTTCATCTGCTCGCTGTGCATTAGCGACATGACTCAGAAAGCATTGCTCAATCAGCTTTCAATGACTCATTCTGCTCCTCTCCACAGTCAGCCTTTTCTAGGGAGCTTGCCCTACACTGCTTCTCAGTTTCCTCAGCCTAATATCTCACTGTCAGACACAGCTTAAGAGCAAAGCCCACTACTTCGTCAACTTGTTTATCACCAAGTGCCTGAAAACCAAGAAGACTCTAGCTGAAACCTTTGGGTTAATGATCCATCAACTGCATTTTCAGAGCTTTGCAGCTCCGCTCCTTCTGTTTCACTAGCTTGAACATATGGCGACCGGCTCCACACTGGTAGCTACAGCCCTRTTTTCTACTTACTGTATGGATGGATTTATTCTAGTTAAGGTAAGGGATGATCCACATGTATGTTGAATTCACACCAGTTAGTSAGTAATCACCTCAATTTAGGAACAACAGCCCTCTCCCAACACACTGCATTCTTCAAGCAGCTGCTGGRGTAGATCTAACATCTGAATGCAGCTCCTACAAATACCTAAGGCCAGCAGGCTTCCTACCCCCCTGCCAGGTGCTCACATTCCCATATACATCCATTTCAACCCATAAATAGAAAAGRAGCATGAAGAGCAGCATAGACAGACCACATGCTTATATGCATGCTTAGAAACCCACCAAGAGTTAAGATGACATAGAAATTACTTTCCAGAATGCCCTTCCACTCAAGTGAAGATGAGACCATTAAAATATACCTTTAGAGCAACTGGGGCAAAGTTAAGACAGCCAGCTACAAAAAAAGGAGTACATGTATAAAAACAAAGGCTGTGATGAAGATTTTAATGCATTTCAGTAGTTAYGTAACAGAAAAGCGGCAGGATTAGCTGGGCCTGCAAGGATTGACAGGGTAACACGCACTTTCCTAGGAATCAGGCATACTTGTCTCACATCATGTCTCAGGGCTCTCACCCGTGCACAGGATGTGCATTAAGCACCCCTCTCTCAATCCACCAGGACACATGGGATGAAGCTCCAGAAGTCAAGTCTCCAGCAGKTGAGCTGCATATCATAACCACAGAAGTACAAATAAAGATAAAGACACAGTAAAGCACACTATCTGAAAATCTGCTTTGGTCCACTGATTCTATCATAGATGGAAAATGATCTGTTTATTAGGTCTGATCTAAGAATAGGTGGAAGTCAGACTTTGTCCTTTCAAGCCAACATTGTGCCACACTCTTGGAATGTGCGAGTGAAGTCAGGAGCACAAGCTCAGGCAGCAGGATCCTGTTGCTGGATGTCAGTAGCTTCACATATTGTGGGATGCATCAAGTGACTGGACTGGGAGCTACCTAGTGAGATGACACACTAAACCTGCATTTATCAAGTGGAGATGCAGTGGCTCCCTTCTGCAACATGTAAGAGCCCAGCCTTTCTCTTCCACTTCCTCTTCATCCATTGACTTAGAATAGCTGTAGAAAAAATGAACAACATGCAGCATGGAGCTTTCTTAGACTAAACAAGGCACACATAAGGAATCAACTAACCAGCACAGTTTGTTCCCTCAGCAGCTGTTTGATTGGTTCTACAACAATTCWTTCAGAAACACCATAGCACACATTACCAMTGCTGTAGTTTCTGTCCAGTGCATTGCCTCCCATGGTCTCTCTACTTGAGAAACCATAGCATCACACCAGCAGTAAGACACAACTGCAGYACCAGTCATCTGTTCATTAGGGCATGAAAGACCAAACTGAATTCTAGCCTAATTCCCAGATATACAGATATTCAAATGAGTGATTTTCTCCAGTACTTTTGTCCCATAACCTGATGTCTTTTACGTGATGCCACACTGACCATTAACYCTTCCTGGCACCAGCAGAGATAGTGGTAGCTTCAACCTACACCACAAACTTTGGAAAACAGTTCTCTCCTGTTTGTAACTGTATTTGCATAAGTATAAACAAGCAAGCTGATCTGCCCAAATTTGTTGCTGAGGAAAAACAGTGAATTTTTAGTCAGTTTTCCGCAGCGGTAAAAGGAACATGGCTGCAGTAACTCCAGCATCATGTCCAAGGCAAGAGATACTTGTTCTAGCTCTAAAAGAATGAGGAACTGTCTGRAAGAAACATGTCACTAGCAATATAACGTGTCTACAGCCTAATGGTACCAGAGCMACCATAAATTTTGGGGAAATACAGTTCCTTGTCTCCTTCCATGCCAGCTTCTCTAAGTCCAATGCAGGCAGAAGCTGAGGAACTCCTGAGCCAGGCCTGGTTGCTCTCATGGCATCTGCTCAGCAAATTCCCYGTGTCCTTTCTTCAGAGGTGCAGTGGTGACACAGCAGCTCAAGAATAACTGCTCAGGAGCAACAAGACTGCAGGAATTCTTATGCTGCCCCTAACAATACAACCAGAATTTGATGAGCACCAATAGCATCAACACTGAGCACACTYGTCCATTCATTTTAGGAGGCAATTTTGAGATCAGCTATATTTTCTTAAGACAGCTGTGTGGGTGATATTCTTACCACAGAGTCTAGTACAACAGCTGGGGAAAATAAGCCTTCAACCAGCCATTGACAGAGCAAGCCAATGAGGCTGGATGAGCAGAGCTCGGGGACTGCTGCTCACCTGCAGAGCCATTTTGGCCACAACCCCACTGTGATACAGGCCATGAGCTTCACTGAGTTTCCTTTTCCATCAAGGGTACGAATAAACACAAGTTGATCAGTAGTGAGCCCAAGACCCAGCTACCTGGACTTTGTCACTCCCATTAAGGAGCTGAAGTTTCCTACAGCACAGACATCACTCRGTTTAAATGTAAACAGGAATGCTGATTTCTGTAATCTAAAGAACACATCCAGGAAACAGCAATCACAAGCCAGTTAATAAGCTGGTGTAAAGCAACCAACCCTTTTAGTAGTCTATTAAAAGACAGTTTGGGTTCTGACTTAACAGTAAGTAAGACTTCTGTGCATTAATGAGCTTATCTAACTAAGCAGTTCAAGGTACATTAGCTGCTAAGTTCCCATCCAGGAAGAAACCAGGAGAGGCACTGAAGCTCTTGAGGGCAAATCACCAACTGTAACCATTTCTGCATTCCAGAAATCAGCACGATCTTGGACAAGTGACAGTAGCTGAAGCATGAGGAAGAGTAGTCAGGCTGCTCCTGSAAACTGGAGTATTGGGAAAATCCATCCTTTCAGGCTAGCACTAGCTATTATCAACCCAAAAGACTTCAGGCTCAAAATAAWGCCCTCACTGCACCAGCTACTATGAGCACATAAGCTTTGCTTACAGGACTGCATTAGCCACTTTCCAGGAGGCCGTGRGCTTTACTTGGTTTTAAACAAGAGTAGTTGCAATCACTTCATCCTGGGGAAGACAGGCTGCATAATTTACTTAAGGGGCATACCCTGAGCTAAAGAGCTCCTGAGATAAACCCATCAGTTTCAGAGAAACTGTTCCTATTTTAAACCAAATCCCATAAAACCCCATAACCAGTGGGCAGGAAAAGAAGCACGTTCTCTTACCAGGCTCTCCTCCTACAGCCCACTTCTGCGTGCCATACTGCACGCAGCCAGTCTGAAGAGTAACAAGAGAGCAATACTGACACAAAAAAAACACAGGAAGCTCCCTTACTCTGGTAAAACATCACAGGTACAGCATTTAACACACTTCTCCACCATATTTTGAGGCCAACCTTATGTTTACAGCCCCAATACCTTGTTCTATTTTTACCAGTTCCACCAAAGCAGTTCTAAAGTCAGTCTGAAGCAATTTCTGCTTGCTTTTTATTCTTGAGCTAGGAACTTGAACAGTGATTTGCTTTCTATGTGTCTTCTAACACAGGTTAGAGGTTAGAGGCTCAGAGTGCAGTTTGAGTTAAGAGTTTGTATTCTGCAGACCACTAATGGTCTAGGTGCCCTGATGTGTCAGCTTTTCTCTCTCTACTCTTACTGGAGAGCAGATAACTGCATTTCACATTCTGTGCCTCTGTCTGCAGCTTTTAGCTGAGCTGCCGATCTCCTGCCAGGATCAAAATAAAACGTGACTTGCCAGTAACTTTTGACTCAGTAGGTCACTCACTACAAGAGAGAAACAGACTCTGCCTTACAAACCAATTATATATTGGCAGCACAGGCTGTACTTCCATCCATCCTCCAGTTAACCCTAACAACAGCCTTTAAATRCTCTAATTGTCTTCAGTATAGTAAGCTTAGAAAACCAATGCAAGACATTTTACTGCAAAAGACAGTCTTGGCTTTACCTCTTTCTGATGCAGGAATGAGCCAAGAAAAGTTTAGCTATAATCACATGAAGTTTCTTTATAAAGGCCATTTTGTTAAGTGACTACTCCTGCTCCACAAAAAAAAATAGGAAAAAAAAAGAAGATACTATCAAACTAGAATGCGTTTCCAGTTCCCTATGTTTCAAAGGACTCAAGGTGTAACCCTTCACAGCCTCAAGATTCAAGTCTCCAAAAGCCAGGACTGTGCTGTCTCAAGAGCAGGAAGCAGCCAGCCATGATACCTTACAAAGACATCCCCAATGCTCCCCCTGGAACATGGCCACTCTGCAGCCCAAAGAACACCAGGTATCTTTGTCACTAGATGTCAGTAACATGGCATTTCCTACAGAAAAAGAGCGATGCCTTCCTTCTGACAGGAAAAATATGGAAATAGACAGTTTAGCAGTATCTCTTCAAATTTGAGATTGTCCCTCCAAGCAAAACTCACAGGGACACACACAGCTCTTACTAGAGGAAAAAACAGTAGCTATAGCTCTGACAGCATTCAAGCAAATGTTGCCCAACCAAACACCACATGAGCCCATATACAGTTAGAAGCCTGCAATACCTACACTTTCAAGCCACAGAAGCCATCGACTCACCTATCTGGGCAAGTTCCAGGCTCAGATATTGGCAGCCTGAGGCTAAAACTTGATAGCAGTTTTGTCATACTAAAGCAAGCAGAAAACAGACGATGGACTCACACAGTTTATGGAGAAAACACTAGATCAAAAGCAAGTAATTTCCCAGTGGGGAGAGAAATCAACTGAACTGGGCAATAAACACAGGCTGTGCTTCCCACAGTTTTACCGGATCCAAAAACCTAGTCCAGGGAAGAATAGATGTGGAAATGCATCCAGAAGAGCCGCTGGATAGGAGCCTGCTTTAAGCCTCAGAATAAGCAGTTCAGCATCAGCAGCGCTGCGTTCTGCCTCAGCAGGTTTTCCAGGGAGGAAGCACAGTGCAAGCCATGACCCAGCTAATTCACGTTTGGATCAGATAGTACAGGCAAAAAATTTCCGGTGAAGTTCCAGCCCGATCCGACTGAAAAAAACCTTTGCTCAGGCTGACCTGACGCATCGGTACCGGCCTTCCTGTGCCACATACAACCCGACCCTGTCCCCACCCTCCCCGGTGCAGCACCGCAGGGCTGCCACACAGGTATTCCAGGCAGAGAGTTAATTAACAGCTGTTAATAAACCCCCTGAGCCCCAAGCAGTGTGCGAGCGGATGATGGGGTCGCTCTGCACCCCCTCAGAGGAGGCTGAGTGAAAGCCCTSCCCGGCGGCCCCGCTTCCCCCCCTCTCTCCCGGTTACCGGAGCACTCCCGCGCCCCTCCCAAAGGCAGCCGGAGGGTCACCTCATCCTGCAGCCACCTCCCCTCCCCCGGGCCTGCAGACCCCCACCCCCAACCAGCGCCCAGGGAGCCGCCACCCGCAGCAGCTCGGCCACCGCCCGGACGCGGCCGCAGAGCAAGCCCGGCCACAGGAAGCCGCCCGGAGAAGGGCCGGGGGCCGTGCTGCCCGGCAGGGAGCGAAGCACGGCCCGGGACGCCTCACCTGCCGCTGCCGCCGCCGCTCGCCGCCCCTCGCGGCCCCGCGCCCAAGATGGCGGCGCCGCCCCCCCTTACCCCGAGCCCCCCCGCGCACTGCAGAGACGCCGCGCGCGCGCCCCGCCCGCGCCCCGCCACTGCGCATGCGCCGCGCGGGAGGGGCC
>NW_026623307.1:1567354-1688008 GCF_030028575.1 Malurus melanocephalus
TCATGGTTCCCGCTGGCCTGGCGCACAGGCATCCCCACTCCTCCCCACGCAGCGCTGCGTCAAGGGCCAGTGCTCACGGTTGGACTGGCCCCGGGTTTTTCTCGCAGTGCTGCTACTGGAAACGGGAACCCAGGGAGCCCCAAGAGAGACTGAGCCCGCAGCCGCCCTCGGCAACCCGAAAAAGACAGCTGGAATACCGGCACAGSGTGCCCTGATCCTGGTGGGATTTTGCTTTAGAGCAAAAGGTAAGAGGACGGAGGAAGCTGTGGGGCAAACAATAAATGAACGACACACAGCAGAAGTCCAATAAAACTATGTTTATAAATAAAAACAAAGAGATTGGTGTTGTTTTTATAAAACCCAGCGGGTAGGGAARGGTAAGAGGTGAGCAGTGGCCAGGGAGACTGCTGGGGACAGTCTGACTCCAGCGGKCAGAGGGGAAGGAGAGGCTTCAGGGAGTCAGGGAGATGAACTGACAGCGCGTGAGAGCTGGCAGAGGGGCTGCAGGGGCACCGCAGACTCCCAAGGAGCAAAATACATTTCAACTCCATCGTATAAAAAACAGCAAACACAAGAAAGGCCAAAGGAGGCAATGTTTATGGAGAAAGCCATGGTGTGGCAGGAGGAGAGGGCGCCAGAGCGCCAGCACCAACAGCAGCAAGGTTGAGCGTGTCCATACTGTACCGTGCTTGGCCCTGGGCATGGGGAAAGAGCTGCCCCAGCCCCAGGCACGTCTCTGAGTACCCACAAGTGGAAGGAAGTAAGAAAGGCAGGGAGCACTGGAGCAGATTCAACTGTCCCAACATATTTGTGGGTGCTGAACCCAGAGGCCATGGTTCAGGCTGCAGTCTGGTCCCTGGAGAGCTTGTGTTGCCACCAGACACTGCTCACARCCCAGAGGGAGAGGGGCTGTCTCAGAGGTTTGTGCCTCCCAGCAGCCAGGGAGCAGCACCTGGCAGAGGAGGAGACAGACTCAGACCCTTCATAGGGCAAATACAGGGGACCTCCATGTTTCTCCAAAGCATGAAAGTGAACCAGTTGTGCTCCTCCCTTGCATTCTAACTCTGTTGAGGCCCTTGAAGATATCACATAGCTAAGCAGCAGYGCAACAGCAGGAGGGAGAAGGCCACAGCTGCCACTGCCAGCCCCAGGCATGGGACAGGCCCTACAAACAGGACAGGCAGCAGCACATTGCAGGCAGGAGGGCAAAGAGCAGGATGGAAGGAGCAGAGCTCTGCCCTTGAATTCCTCCAAAGTACCCAGGGCAGGTGTACGGCACTGAATCACATAAGAGACTGTGCACAGGCATTTGCCACCACTTTGGGCTGGATGCAGAGGTACAGCCCTAGTCCTGAGGCCTGGCCAAAGTAAAGGAGGGTCCTGCCCTGGGGCAGTGTCAGGCTCAGACCTGGCCCAATACATGGGCAAGAGAAGGGAGGCAAGAAGGAAGTGGCCGCATCTCTTCACTCCCTGGAGGCACTGAAGCCCTGGAACATTCATGCATTAGCCAAAAGGCAACTACAATGGGATTTAAAATACATATATAAGGCTGGTCCCTGCTCCCCTCTCAGGGCTGTGGGAAAGGCAGGGCATCTTCCGCGAGGGGGAGGAAAGAAGCCATCTTCAGCGCCATGCGTGCCCAGCGCCCCTGGAGCTCCGTGTCCTGCTGTCGGGCCACGCCATGCTCCAGCTCTCCCCCCCACAGGCGGCAGGCTCAGAGAAAGTCAAACACCCCGTAATTCTTTGCTGCTTGATAGAAGAAACACAAAAGGGTGAAAAGAAAGAAGAGATGTTTAGGGTGGAAAGACTGAGGCAGCAGTGACACACGGGCAAGCAGCACAGGGTGCTGGGACGGATGCGGATTAATGGGGTTAGAGAGGATGGCAGGAGGGAATTACCATCGGCAATACACAAGTCTGGTGGTGGGATGGGCTTGGCAGCACCCAGCAGGCCTGCCAGGCCTGTCCACCCTGCTCGAGGAGGGATTAGAATCAAGGTTTAGTTCCATTTATTTTTTTTTCCCTTTTTTTTTTCTTTTCGTTATCAAGACCAAAAAAAGAAACAAAAAAAAAACCCCAAAAAAACAAGGGGTGAAGCCAGGGCTGGTCCTAGGAAACAAACRACAGGGATGGAAAAGGGGAAGGAGGGACAGCAGACAGACAGGGGATGGGCGCTTCACATTACATCCACAAAGAACTCACTGGGGTTGCCCATGGCCATTCGGAAGGACTGTCTACTGGCTGTCAGTTCGGGGGGCACAGAGGCCAGGTCACGGCCCGGCGGTGCCCCGGGGGGCCCCATGGCTGATGGCGGTGGAGGCATCAGCAACATGGGGGGGCTGAAGAGAGGGGGGAGGCCGGGCGGCCCGTACGACTGCTGGCTGTGGTGGCTGCGGATGCTGTGAGCCAGGGAGTGCTGGCTGCGCTGGCTGTGCTGGCTGGCCGGCACCGAGCGCTCGCTGGCCGCACGCTCGCGCCGCATGCTGCTCCTCGTGGTGTGGTCCGACTCGCTCCCGCTGCCGCCTGACTTGGACTCCCCGGTCTTCTCTCTCTCCTTCCTCCTCTCGCTGCCGCTGCGATTGGAACCGCTGCTCCGGCTCCCTGTGAAGTTCACAAGGCAAGATTAGGCACCAGCTCGGACAGGTCAGGAAGAACGGATGCTCCTCCAGCCATGGGATGACTGCAACACGCTCTGGCACAGCCAGGTGCCAGCACTGTGCTCTCAGCCTCCTTTCAGCTGCGAGTCCCATGACCCTCCTGTGATGGCTTTTGCCCTGGCTMCCCCCACATATGGCCTTGCTCAAGCAACTTCTTTCTGCTGCTTCCTTGTACTGAACAGGACATCTGCCTGTCTGCAGACACATTTTAGTCCTTTTCACTCACCTTCACTGTGCTGGCTGCCTGCACTGCCCCCTCCGTAGCTGTAGCCTGGGTCAGGGAAGCCGGGATGGGGGTTGTATGGATGAGGTGGTGGATACTGATATGGGAAAGCCATAGGCCAGGGTGCAGCTCCTGGGTGGGGGAGTGGAGCCAAAGTGTCCTGATCGGAGGCACCGCTGGAGCCATCATGATCATGAAGAGACAGATTAGCCATGTCTGCAGAAAGAAGAGAAGAGGGGTTAATCCAAGCAGAAAAACAACCATGTATGGTGAAGCAGCTTTCTGTCCATTCTTGCTGATTGACAAGGATGGGATAAGAAAGAAGACACAAGATGCTGGCGCTCTCTCTGCTAGTCAGTGCCACCATTTGTGCTTCCTGGCTGAGCAACTGCCAGGCTGTGGGAGTCCAAGCTGTCACTCTAATAGAGGCCACATGAAACCTACAGCTCACCTGCCAATTCCTCCCCCCATCCCTCTTACTTGAGCAGAACCCAGCTGCCTGAACACTAAGCTCTTGCCAGCAAGTTCAAAGCCTGGAGACAGTCAGTAAAGACTAAGACACTGTTACGACTGCCCAGGAGAAACGATCATAGTAGGTGACATTGTCAATGCTGCTTCCAACTTCACTAGCCCAGCTGCAGCACAAGGGAGATGAGAAATTCTTCATTACTCCCTTAACAGAGTCTGTAGAACAAGGGGCCCAGCCTGATGACAATGGCTGTAGGTGTGTCCCCATGGTGCCAGCAGGACCTCTACCCCTCTCTCCTCTCCCTCCCACCCACACCAAGAGCCATACTTCCACAGAGGTCCCCGAAGATGTAATAGCACTGCTCTGAGAAGGTGATCTTGTTCACGGTGTGTCGGATGTAGCCAGCCTTCAGCAGATTGCTGGCATATTTGCGGGATTCACGGCGGTCTGTAAAGCCCTCCACATGGTGATAGAGCCAATCCACCACATCYGAACCTGCCACCAAATAGAGAGTCAAATTTAGCAAGAGCAAGGAAAATGGCAGGCCTTGAGGCAGTGAGCCACACTGCAGCCAAATGAAAGTGAGCCAAAAGGTTCAATTTGTGACTCCTGCCTAGTCAACAGTTTATTTCTGGTGACAAAGATGCTCCCTTGGACATCTGCTTGAAAACAGGCCACCCATTCCCCATCCCTGCCTCTGCTGTAGGTAGCACCGTCTCTTACCAATGAAGGCGTTTGGGATGGTGATCTTCAGCCACATGCGGTCACGCACCTCGAGGCCTGACTCTGGTGAGGCCATGGCTTTGACAATGGTGGCCATGTCACTGTGGATGGACAGGTGAAAGTCATCGAGGCCTGTGGTGTGGATGAAGGAAGGGAGGCAAAGGTGAGAGAAGACAGAAAAAACAAGGGGGCCACATGGAAGCATCACACACGGGAGGAATGGGCCAGGGAACAATACATCACGGACAGCCTTGGGGTGCATGCTGTGTAATGCCCCTTCCAGCTTTCCCATATTATCCTTCACACATCAGCTGTTTCCTCTTGGCCAAAGACCAAGCAAAAGTCACAAACTTATAACAAACTCCTGGCTTATTGCCTCACCCAAGCTCTCCATACCCTTGGTTCAGGGCTCTGTATACCAAATCACCCCAAASCTTGAGAAAGCAATTAAGAGCCCGATGCTCAGCAGGACCTGGCCCGACCACAAGGCTCTTTGCAACCAGCTGCTTCCTCCATCCTGCCCTATTTGTTGTCTGGGAGGAGCTCTCAATTGCTCCAGGGACATGCCAAATCCCTCTGGCCCCGCATTCTCACCCACTAACCGCTGACAGCTCTGAGYCTTTCCTCTGCACCTGCCACAGCTCTTCATTGCACCCAGGCTCCTCTACTCTCCTCACACAGAAGGCTAAAAACTGATATTAATTCCTCCAGGCAGATCTCCCACTGATCCAAGTGTCAGCCTGGCAAGAGCTGCCTCCCTCCCAGTCCCTTGGAAGGGCACCTCTGGCCCAGCCCAGCTGTCCCCAGGCAGATGTATTGCTCCTTTCACAGCRCAGTGAAGGCGAGGAGGCCGTGCAGCGGGTTCAGCACGGAGGCACGAGCACTTACGTTCAGTCTCTGGGATGGAGCTGGTGATGGAGGAGCTGGTGGAAGTGATTGTGCTCATGGATGGACTCATACCGTACGCTGGGTAGGTGCCAGTCATCGCTGCTGTGTGAGACACCCAGGCTGCCGGGTCGATGGGCCGGATGGGCTCACCTGCATTGAAGAAAAGAGTCAGTCAGTGGCTGTAAGAAATCACCACTTCATCAAAACAACCTCTGGGGAGGGACAGGGATTCAGCACAGCCCATTCCATCCCCAGTATTTGCCGGGACTCACCCGGATCGGAGCATGGAGAGTCTGGCCCAGCCCAGATCCGCTGGGGAGCAACTGGGAGAGAAAGAAGAGAGGGAGGGTCAGCAGGAGAGGTGCAGAGGGAGAGATCCCCCAATGACTTAAAGGGGGTTTCTCTTTCCTCTGGCGCCCCGAGCAAGTGACCTCCCTGCCCCAGTGAAACGCGTCCCCAGCGTGATGTGGGTAAGAGGGCTGGGCTTATGGGCTTTTTGGTCTGGGACTAGGACATAACAGCCTCCTAAAAGGAGTGCTGAAAAAAACCCCATCAAACCCCAATTCAGTGCCACATGGAGGAATCACACACACAYAGGGGAGGAATGAGACAACAACTGAGTAAGTGCTTAAGGCAGGGCTCTCACATGAGCTGGACACCAGCGCTAAGGGTGGGTCAGCTATCCACTTACTCCTGGGTAATGAGAAGCAGCCCCGTGGGCTGGGGTCCCAGCACTTGGCCACTGTCAGGGTGATGGGCCTGCAACAAAAAGGTGAGAGTTAGAACCAGAGCACASTAGCACAAACCCTGGCATGATGGGTGGATGCTGTTTGCTGGCTCTTTCCTGGGAGACAGGAAGAATTTGCCAGTAAAGTGACCTTGTTCCCCTCCAGCTATGGGTTTCCCTAGTGGCATGAATAAAATGATGTGACCCTGCTGAGGGTTGCTGATGACCCAAATAGAATCAGAGAATCACAGCACAGTTTGTTTAGGAAAGGACTTTTAAAGGTCATCKAGTYCAACTGCCCTGCAAARRGCAGGGACACAGCATYCCCACAAAAAAAGGGSCACAGACCCCAATTCCCCACCATTCCATAGGTTGCAATTCTTGCTTTGGGCATGAAAARCCAGAAATCAAAGCAACACCAAAACGCTAAGTTCTGAGCTTCTGCAGAGGCACTGGAGAGGTGRCTGGAAGACACAACTCACACCCCCCAAGCACACATTGTGCAGATGTCCCCGGACGAAAGAAACAAGCCAAGTACTCACCCTGGTTTGTGAACAATTTCCCTCAGCACTCGCACAGCATCATCGTTGCTCATGTTCTCAAAGTTGATATCATTTACCTGCAAACAATATAAAGAGGTGAGTCCCAGAGATGTGACCAGARGCTGAGCTCCCCAGTCAGCTCAGCAGTGACTCAGCTTCCCTCTTCCAAGCACAGCTTCCTGGGTTTAGCCTGCCAAAGTTCTCATGGAGGCTTCTGGGTCTTTTCTTATTGCTTTCCCAGCCCAAAGATGGAGATATGTGGGCGTGAAGTACCTGCAAGAGCATGTCTCCTGGCTCAATCCTGCCATCAGCTGCCACAGCACCGCCCTTCATGATRGAGCCAATGTAAATGCCTCCATCCCCACGCTCATTGCTCTGTCCCACAATAGAAATGCCCAGAAAGTTGTATTTCTCTACAGGGATGRAAAGAGAAAGAAGTAAGTCACCCCAAAGCAGCAGGCACAAGCAGCCCTAACCTCAGACAAACCATGTACTAATGATGGTTATTTTCACCCCTGTTTCAGAGACATATCCTGGGATACAAAGAGAAGCCAATCTCCTACAGAATCCATCTCCTCGCTCCTCCCCCAGGTGTCCTCTTTGTCCCCTCCCCAGCTCCCTCTCCATGACCCAATCTCATTTCATGCACGCTCCAGGCACATCACCCACTCACCCATATTCAGTGTGACTGTGATGATGTTCAGGGACATGGTGGAGTCTGTGATGCTGCTGAAGGACGATGACTGCAACAAAAGTGAAACATGAGCTATCCTTCTGTGCCTCAGTAACATTCCCAGCCCTAGCTTCCTCCACTTGTCCTTTCCTTCCTGTCACTCCTTGTGGCAGCACCAAGAAGGAAAGTATTCACCACAGCCACCACCCACAACTCCAGTCTTKTGCTGGGAGCTTTGCAGAGCCAGAGAACATCAGCCATGGTCCTTATGGCCTCTCTACAGCCAGGACTAGGCCTGTGATCCCAGCTCTTAGGACTATAATGGCCTGGAAAAGTTTACAGCACTTTATAAAGTCTCAGAACTTGCACACCCATCTAAAGCCATATCCACAGTAAAAACAGCTGAATGAATCCCTGAGAGCCCACCCTAACCTGCACTGCCCTCCCCAGGATACCCAGCCCCTCCCAGGGTACCCGCTCAATGCGTGGAGCCTTCTGTTTCCGCCGACGCCGCTTGTGCCTCCTCATTAGACGGGAAGCACTGCTTTGCTCTGTTGAACTGCTAAACCTGCAAGTGAAAGTGAGAGTCAGCTCTTCTGCTGCCATGGTGGATGTTCTAGCAGCAAGCAGCCATGGAAATGGCACAGGGAATAGAAGACTGCAGGGCCAWAGGGGAGAACATGCACATGGGGGACAGACAATGGCAGAGAGGGCTGCTGGGTGAGACAGAAGCAGGTCTCAACCCTGCAAAGRCATCTCTTTGTTCTGGGAGGCAGGTGGAAATTAATGTTTCCCCAAGATACACACTCTCCTACCTGCTGGTAGAGTCATCTTCATCTGAATCGAAGAAGCTGGTGGTCTCCAGCTCGCTGCTCATGAGTGTGGAGGAGCTCTCATACCCACCCAAGTCTCGGCGCCGCTCTCCCTTCACTGTCCCGTTCACCCTGGGTGCTATGAAAAGACAAGAATCAGTGGGTTTGAGACAAACCACTTCCCCTATGTAAGGCTCATGGAAACTTCCTCAGAACAAATCTGGCCATCAGTCAATCCCATCTACTRCCAGCAACTGYCAGTCTACCCTGGGTTCAGATCCAYCTTCTATGGGATACCTCTTCTATCACTACAAGGTAGGGAAGAGGCTGATGGGCCAATAAGAAAAATGCTGCTAAACTTGTGGAAGACTTGCAGCTAGCTCCTTAGTATAGCAAGATGCAGCACACAGTGACAAGGCTAAAGCACACTTTGCTTCTCACCTAAGAAGACAGGCACAAATGTCTCCTGCTCTTGAGGTTTTACARCAGATATCTCCTTTGACCCCAAAGTGTTCAACACCAAGTTCTGATGCAACAGAGGTATWAGCTCCTGCCTCCAAAGTGAGCCTATGGCCCTTCTAAAAGCCATAGAATAGCCTTTCTGAGCTGGGAAGGTTCTGCAGAGCAGAGGTGCAGCTGGTGCTGTCCCCATGCCTCAGCCATACCTTGCAGAGCTCTCACCATGTTAGCAACACTCACCATGCTCAGGCCCATCTGTCCGACGAGGTCGTTCCCTCTGCGACGACACCACCGAGTCTGTCTCTGTCTCATTGTCCAARTTTTCCCGACTTCCCCCAGTGTTAGGGCTGTGATGAGATCAAAGCAACAAATATGTTCAACAGGGAACAACTTGACAAAACTCTCTCTACCTCTGTCCTGACCAACACAAAGTTCCAGCCATCATCCATCTCCTTGAGGGATAGGAACAACCACAGCACATATATGGGTTCAAGGCAAAGGACTGGGGATGCTGTGCCRGCTCTTTCCCTGCACTATTTTCAGCATGCCCTTGTCTGTTGAATAATGCAGCTTCACTTCAAATCTGCTCCCAGCCCTGTTCTCCTCCCCTCTTGCTGGCATCCCTAACATTTTGGGTAAGAGTGTCCCAGCCTGGTCTGGGACACTGGTCTGGATTACAGCAAACCCACTCTGTGTCCCTGGGAAACCAGAACAGATGTCCACATAACTTACTGGAAAGAGGGGGGCCTGGAGTCTCCAATTCCTCCTGTGCGCTCCATGGARGGTGGCAGCTCTGTCTGGTTATCAGCACAGACCGAGCCAGCATCTGAATGGGAACCCTCTGCAGACACCAGCTGGAGGGACGAGAGAGAAGGAAACTGAGAAAACATTTACAAGAGTGGCCAAAAGAGCTGGCCAAAAGCCTGCCTGGCCCARGATCTCATCTCTGGCAGTTGACAACAGCAGATGCCCAGGAGCGGGTATGGAACAGGCCAAGCGTGTAGCAACATTCCCTCTTGAGGCCTTCCCAGACACTGGCTATTTGTGGATCAGGAATTCCTGACCCAGCAGTGAAGCCCRGGTCGGTGACAGCCCAGCTGGGACACTTTGACATCACCTGCACACCCAGACCACACACTCAGGTAACCTTTAGCACACATCACTGTAGCACAGAGTGGGCTCCCCCAGTTCTCACACTGAAGGACACTGTTACCAGTCATTCCTCAGTTCTAGCAGCTTCTACACTTCTGTCTTCAAGCTGGGACCCAGCAGGACTTGCACCTTTCCAACCCTTGGAAGCTGGAGGTAACAGAGTTCAGGACCACGGCTGGCTTGAAATAGACTCCTGAAACAGGCTCTTTTTCTGGCTTCCATATAGCCTTTGCCAGCTTTCAGGCTGTGTTAATCCGACTGGCTTGAGTACAACCTTCAACCCATCTCTGGGATGCTCAGATTCCCCAGTGCACAAATTCAAKAAAGGGTTAAACCCCAGAAACTCTTTATACCAACCATGCTGTGGTGCAGCCCAGGCACAGCAASATCCATTATTCTGGCTCTATAATAAACCACCAATTTCAGGGCTCAGGCAATGAGCTGGAGCCCTCTCCCACAAGCCATGGGCTTGCCAGTGGAGTGAAACAGAGGACAGCACTATGAGCTGTTCTCCAGTATTGCTCTTTATCCAGGTTTGCACGCTCCCTTACTTTCAAGCAGTAATGAACTGGGCTAATCCAAATACAGCCAAGCAAGAAAGCAATAAAAAGCCTCTTCCTTGACAAAGGCATTCAGAGATCTCCRGAGCAGAGGTGACAGGGCCCCAAAGGGATCTAACAGAGCTGAGGGATGCCCACTGTTGCTCAGGACAGAAGAAACATGAAACATGGGCTGGAAAGAAGCTGATGGCTGCTGTCCAAATCGTAACACTTGGTGAAAATGCAGGGGCAACACTACTGCTTGTTGGTGACAGAACCACATCTGCATGGAGCCAGGAGCAGATGCCAATTCGAATGCTGGAGGTACAGTCTATTTATACAGGTCTTCAGTGTTTCCCAGCATCATTAATGAAGAGTTGTGCCCTGCCCATGTTCAAGAACTGGGGAAACCCAGATAAGGGGGGGATAGACTTCATAGATCATCATTAGGGTAACAGATGAGAGGTCTGTTACCAGAGATATTGTTAACAGAGACAGGGATGCAGCTGGGGCAAGGAAGACAGAACAGCCTCGAAAAAGCTGGAGTCAAGGCAGCAGACAGGGCAGAGAGCAGCCGGGGGTGTCAAAAGCTGCAGAGCCCGCCCCACAAGCCCCAGGACAAGCCCAACAGCTGCTGCTYTCACAACTGTCTAACCAGCTCTTGTCTCACACTCAGGTCAGCTTCTTTCCCTCCAGCAAGCCCCAGACACATGCCTGGCTCTGCTCCTGGCACCTTCCTGGTGACTTGTCTTCCCAGGACACATCCCACTCCCTGAGGGCCACATCCCTGCTCTGGAAGCCACTGCCCAGAAGCATAGGRTAGAAAAGATGCTGGAAGTGGCCAACATTGCCTAGAGAAAAGTCATATAACACTTCATGCTTGAAAATCTCAAGGCAACATCAAGCAAATAGATCTGGACAGAGGGAACTAGCCACAGGCAGSTGTCAAACAGCAGTGAGGAGAGTTGAGGGGGTGTTCCCAAGCAGGCGGATTGATGCTGTCTTCCTCTAACACTCCCAAGGCTGGGATTTCCTCCCAGGAAGGTTTTGATAACCATCCTGCACTTTGCCTGCTTCTTACACTGTCAGGAAATACTTGCTTGGATTCAAGCCCCTGTCTTTCCCTGCTGCTAAAATTAACACCGAATTCCAAAAATAGCTTCATCCCAGCCTGTCCATCAGAAGCAGCAAAAAAAAAGCAAGTGCTCCACTCTCAGGCACCAAACCACCTATGGACAAGGAGACTTTCAGCAGAGGTASAAAAAGGGACCATCAGGTGCACCGAGACTGTCATCATCCTTCATGCAAAAGAGCTGGTAATGATGCTCACTCCAGGCACAAGTTCCCTGCAAGGATGCAGAGAAGCAGCACAGTGGTCACACCAGACAGACCCACACAAGATTTCTGCCACCCAATACTGAACAACCAGAGAGCCTCTACAAGGAAAGCCAGCAGCTGCATGGATGTATGGATCACAAGGAAAAACACACCAGGTAAAAATGGAGCACCAGAAAGCATTTAGAAACTCTGGGACTCCCCATAGGGCASGTGAGAGCAAAAAGCAGCTGGACAGGGAGGGGTGGGCAGACATCTTGGGGCAGATGCAGCAGCAGCGGGATGGATGCAGAGGAATATATCGTGGCCAAGAGCGGGACRGAGGCTGTTTTCCAAAGGGCCTGGATAACCGCTAGAGGGAGGACGGCAGGCATCCGGCCCCAGCTCTTTGTGTGAGAGCACAGCACAGCGTTTTTCTCCCTGCTCCAGTCTGCACCCTGTTCCCCTGRCTGGAATCCCAGCGGCAGCCAGGCCGGCAGTGGGGCACCTGCCAACCCCGTCACTGTTTGGTGCAAGGACAGAAGCAGAATTAGGTCTGACTTAGCCTGATTTGCTGAGGGTTGAYTGTTTAGGAGCTATTTAGAGGCCTTTGAAAAAAAGGTACTTGGGGCTTGGCTCTGCTTCTGGTGTTAGATGCTCACATCCCCATCAGCAGAGGCAAAACCAGATGATGGGCCGGGGAGACTCTCCCCCCACTAACTGAGGGTCTCCATGGGGACARAGGGCAGCATGCGGGCAGGGAACAGAGCATGTGCATGGCATGGTACTGAGGGAAAAGCTTGTCCTGCAGCTGCCCAGGCAGTACCTTTRGTCTTCAAGGCAGTCAAATCCAGTCCGCTTCACCAGCACTAAAGTCACTTAAGCCCTTTGCGCCAGTCACTGGAGCGGGACTTTCCTTGGAAAGCTGACCCTGCCATAGGGGCACAGGGGTTATGCTGTGGACAGGCCATGACCACAATCTCTGCCAGGCATGAATTACCGTGAGCTCTTCATAGAGGTGTCCCCCATCTTCCCCAGCACAGGGGATCCAGAATCACAGAGCCCCCTTTCCAACTGAGGGACTGCCGTGTGGGGACCCAGCTCATCAGCTTCATGAGCAGCCAGCACACCAACAGTATGGAGCAGTCCCTGTGCCTTGCTTGGCACTACACATCCAAATGGTGTTTTTCAGAGAAGGCACAAACAGGCAGAGAGATACCGAACGGGCTTGCTTACCCAGGACACCACGCGGCCATTGAAGCAGGGAAGCTTGGCATTGTCRTCCGAGATCTCTTCTTTCACCACCCTGCAGAGGGGAGAGGAGGTAGTCAGAGCTGAGKCCAGGACTTCAGAGGAAGAGGAGACTTTGCCAGATAGGTATTTGCACACAACAGGCAGCCCAGGCTTGGGGATGGAGCAGGAGAGRACTGGCAGTTCTCTCCTGCTGCCAGGCCACAGGTTCCTATGCCCACAGCCATGACTGGCAGCCTGGAGAGAAGCCAAAGGCAGAAGAGCCTTTGCATGTGCATGCAGCTCCTTCATTCCCCAGTTCACATTTTCATCATTAAAATCAAAATTCAGGTGCATATCATAGAACCAYAGAATTGCTTAGGTTGGAAAAGACCTTTAAGACCATCAAGTCCAAGTATTASCCCAGCACTGCCAAGACCACCACCAAACCATGTCCCCAGGTGCCACATCTACCTGACTTTTGAACACCTYCAGGGATGGTGACTCCACCACTCCACTGGGCAGCCTGTTTCAATACCTGACAACCCYTTCAGTGAAGAAACRTTCCTAATGTCCAATCTAAACCTYCCCTGGCACAACTTGGGGCTATTTCCTCTTGTCCTGTTGTTTCTTGTTTGGAAGAGGCCAATCCCCACCTGGCTCCAAATTTCTTTCAGGGTGTTGTAGAGAATGAGAAGGTCCCCTCTGAGTCTCATTTTCTCCAGGCTAAACAACCCCAGCTCCATCAGCTGCTCCTCATAGGACTCGTGCTCCAGCTCTGTTGGCCTTTTCCAGACACACTCCAGCACCTCCAGGTCTATCTTGTAGTGAGGGGCCCAAAACTGAACACAGGGTTTGAGGTGTGACCTCACCAGTCCCAAGTACAGGGGACAATCCCTGCCCTGTTCCTGTTGGCCATGCTATTGCTGATACAAGCCAGGATCCCACTGACTTTCTTGGCCAGCTGGGCACACACTTCATCATGTTCAACCAGCACTCACAGGTCCTTTCCTGCCTGACAGTTTTCCAGCCATCTATCCTCYACCTGCAGAGCTGTGTGGGGTTGCTGTGACCCAGGTGGAGGACCCAGCACTTGGCTTTGTCAAACCTCATAGAACTGGCCTTGACACATTGATCCAGACTGTCCAGATCTCTCTGCAGAGCCTTCCTACTCTCCAGCACACCAACACTCCCACCCAACTTAGTCATCTGTGAACTGAGTGTGCCCTCAATCCCCATGACCAGATCATCAATAGAGATATTAAACAGGACTCGCACAGTGCTGAGCCCTGGGGAGCACCACTGTGAGCAGTCAAYGGGTGTAGCTCCATTCCCCAAGAATACAACAGGTCCAGTGAGTGCCCTCCCTAGATGGTTCCCTCACCCGCTGTATCAAGAAGTTCTTCCACACACTCCAGCAACCTCCCAGATTGCTTCTGCTGCACAACAGACATATTTCCACCAGTTTGCTTGTTTCTAAAGAAATATATAATTTAAGCCTCTTTATAATGATCTGAAAGAATCATAAATTATGCCAAAGATTTCTAAYAGATGAAAGTGAAATACATTAAACATGCAGCCTACCAAATGATACTGTTGCTTTTTAATTATATACAAAATCTTTCAACATCACTTCAAGCTTTATAGTTGCGCCATAATGTCATGTCCCTGCGTTACACAAACAGCTACATTATTATCAGCCTTCATAGTGAAAGAAGCACTAACTTTGTTTTTTCCCAAGAGTAAAAAAAATAAAAAGGATCAATTTTCTTTGGAGAGTAAGTTTATTTTAATTTTAAGTATCACTAGACCCCTAAATACTTTTTCCAAGGAGAAACTGCAAATTCAAAAGATTCAATTAATACTATCTTCGATAAATCAAATAGCAATATAGGCCTTAACAAGTTAATTTCCTTTTCTACTTAATGACAACATTTTAAGCACTCTTATTTAATACAAAGACATATTAACATTAGTATGTTCCCCCTTCCAAACTACATCTAAGGCAGCTTGACATATCTTATGCTTAAAATATACAGTAACTAAATAGTGAATAAATTATGTAGAGGGGGAAAAATATCCAACAGAAAAAGAACAAAGTAACAAATGTGAAACCAAGAGAAATTACGTATTAAAAGCAAGTAGATTATAAGTATCTAACAAAACTCAGAGGTGGAATCCTATCAAGAGCTCTGAAGAGTCCCCAAGCCAGTCCCCAACTCACGGAGAATYGAAGAAGATGCAAAGGTGGGACACRGAGCTGTGACCCATTGCCCCAGAGTGCCATCAAGTCACAGCACGCTGGGGCTTGGAGAAACAGGTACTCTGGGCTCCTGGCTGCGCTSCCTGGTGTGCCAACAGCTGCCCCAACTGTCCCCGAAAACAGGAYGCAAGCTTGCCAACACTCACACGACATCAGCAAAAGGCAAATGAACAGTGTGGAAGCCCAAACCTGGGGAGCAGGCTCGCTCCACCCTGCCAGCCCCACTGGTTGCACCGGTGTARCAAATGCTCAGCACAGGGCTGTCCCATGGGATAAACGGCAGCACATCCCCAGGCCTTTGCTGGCAGCTGGCACTCACAATCCCTGACAAAACTGGAGAACCAGCAAAGGGACTGCACAAAGGCTACCTATCCCCATAAGGCACAGATGAAGAGGTCACGGTTTGAGCAGTCTAATCCACTCCCAGGATGTGTGTTAATTCCTATTGCACAGATGGAGAAGCAGGAAAAGCAGGAAAGAAGCAATGATGATGGATTAAAACCCTGCTGGTTTAATGCTTCTTCAGCATGTTCTGTGCCAGCCTCTGTCCAAAGYCCCCGCAGCCCAGACGAATGTCAAACACAGGCAGGGAACCCCTGAGACCCAGCCCCTTTGGGGTCCACATCGGCCCTTTCCAATGCAGGCAAGTTGTTGTCTTCTCACTTCCAAGTGCATACAGACATGCACCCTGCCCTGGCTGCACTAGCATCCATTCATCCTGTCGCCAGCAGCCTGGACTGCATCCAATTCCTAGAGAGAACTTCAGGGAGAGCCAATTTTCAGTGCTACATGCCTGCTCAGGGACACAGAGGCCTGACTGTGGGTGAAGGGACAGGGTGATATATTTGCTGGGTCAAGGTGACCAACTGCTCAGCACAAGTGAACTATTCCACTTCCAGTGGGGACACAGGAAACCAACCCCAAGACCCGCCCATTCAGCCTCAGCTGCAATGCCTGATGGAGAACAAGCTCCCTCTGTCCTGAGAGCTGGTCCCTCCTCWCTCTTATTACCCTGTGGCTGCCCCAGACATCCCAGGGGTCAGCTCCACCCTAGAGCAGTTTTCTCCCTTCTTTCCCAGCCACTACATTATTTATCACTATTTATCACCCAGATGCCAGAGCARAATGGATTATATATTTAGACTCTACAGAGCAAAAACTGATAGTGCTAGTCAGGCACATGCCGAGCAAGAATATCCCTGCAGCGCTCCTCACATCTGTCACCCCTCACACCATCCCAGCTATTCGTGCCCCGCATTCCTTTCCAGCCTCAGCCTGAACTGCAGCCTTCCTCGGCCATTCCTTTCCAGCCTCAGCCCAAGCTGCAGCCTTCCTCCTCCCACCTCTCACCACTCTTCCAGTCACACTTCTCGCACGGACACAACCGCAGGTTCACACGTCAGAAGCCATCGAGTGAGCAGCCTCTGGGGGAGCTGTGAGCAGTGCCACGTTTCTGCTCCACGCTTGCACGGGGAGGCAGCCATGAGGTGAAACTGTCCCGCAGATATGCAGGCAGGGAAAACCATCCYGTGAATGTGCTGCGAACAGCCCCCACCTGATGGGATCTGAGCCCGGGAATCCTGAAAGAGCAGATACRGGAGGAGTTCAGGCTCCCTCGGTTCTCACCAAGCCTTTCCTTTTGGCTGAACCACCAGAGTTCAGGGAAAACATCTGCCTAAGGCTGATTTCAGTGAGACTGCTTTGAGTTTACTGTCAGGTTTTGAATGTTCCCATGTCCTGCTGGGGGYTGAGTGCAACACGGCTGAGAATGGCGGCCAGGAAAAAACCCTTTTATGTGGAGGCAACCCGAGCCTTGCCCAGGYGAGCACGAGTCCAGGCCCTTTGGTACTGCTGCTCTGCCCAGAGAATCRCCCTGCGGCTGAACACCGACCGGCCTCCTTCCCATCCCGTGGCCAACAGACATGCCGAGGCCAAGCTGCAGTTCAGTGCCTGGCCCGCAGGCCCAGCGCTCCCCAGCACTCATCTGCCTTGAATTTTCCAACAAAGAGACCTGCAGGAGGGAGGAAGGAGGGAGGGTTACAGGGGAAGGCAGGCCGAGTGGGCGGATGATTCCATCGCCATCCCCAGCGACACGGGGCCAAGCTGGGGGTGGGGGGAGGAGGAGGAGGAAGAGGAGGAGGGGACAAGGCTCTGGCTGCGCAGGAGCCCGGCTGGGGTGAGCGGAGGGGGCTGCCAGGGCTGACACAAGCAGCACATCTGCTCCCWTGCAGCTGGGGGAGGGGAAGGGACAGCCCCGGCAGCAGGGAGGGAAGCAAAGGAAGCCCAGCTCCAATGCTGGCTCCATCCCTATCCTCCCACCAGCTTCTCCGTAGGAGCCGGCAGACCCTCTCCCCACAGCCTGGGAAGATGCCACACTCCCAGCTTCCCTCCCACTGCCTTGCCGGCAGGAGCAGCTGGCAGCCTGAAACATGGATGCAGAGGCGGTGAGGGACAGGCAGGCAGACACTGCCTTCTCCGGGGAGTTCCAGCCTGGYTCAGGAAATTAGAGGGTATTTTATATCACAGAGTCATGTCCTAGGAATGAAGGGAAGGTGGAGAAGAAGAGAGTGTGCACAGAAGAGAAAGGAGGCCATAAACCCCAAGCCGCGGAGACGGCTGCGCYGTGTCAGACCCCGGCTGTGCACACATCACCAGTGCAGCTGCTTGTGCTCCAGCCTCCTCGTTTCCCCTCGGTGGCCTCCAGCCTGGCTGAGGCTGCGGATACAAGCAAGTTTCTAGCTTCAGCCAGCTCYGGTCTCCCCTGAGCAGCATCCGCTAGCCACAGTGAGGTCCCTACGAAGAACTCGGAGTAATACGAGCCCAGAGAAGCAAGAAATCCAAGACGCATGGACAAAGGCTTCCACAGGATTTGAACCTCAGATTTGGAGAGAGGCTGGAGCTCAGCAGCAATTACTGCTGTGGCAGTTCTGCCCCCCAACTTGCCTATCTAAAGGGCTGCAGCAGCAAGGATACTCAGAGAGAAGAAATCACAGATGTGGTGGCAAGTGGAAAAGCTGAATGTGGCATCAGAGGGGTCAATACCAAGAAGAGCTTGATAGCCAGGATGAAAAATAAGGGATATGCAAAGATTGAGAAGACAACTGAGCAGTGACAATTTCACACTAAAGGTGCAAAGTTAGTAGAGCAGATGAAAAAAAGTAAAATTATCTCCTCAAGTTTAGTTCAATTATTAAGAGGAAAGACCTTTACAGAACAGCAATGTTTTGTCCAGTGCAAAGCCCAAAAATTCRATTATAAACAATATTCTGTTACAGCATTCCAGAAGTACACAATTAGGTTGGTCATTCCTGTAAACTTAATAGCCCCCATCTCCTGCAGCTCACAAAAGAAGAAAAAACCTCAACCAAACAAACAAAAAAAAAACATCAGGAGACAATTCTATCCAATAGCACAAGCTTCAGGGATTTACACACTAGAAATGTGATCTCATTTTCAAGACCTGTAGTACATTCCCCTTAGGGCAGGGATGTTTTGCTTCTAAATGATTGTATAGATTAATAATGCTGCATAGCAAAAGGAAGCACCTTCATGTTTTACTGCCCAAATGTGAGCAGCTCCTGACTCCAGAGCAAAATCCTCATCTCTTCTGCAAGATAATGCTGAGGSCACAGGGATGAGCTCTGCAGCCATTTCACCAGAAAAGAAAACTGGACAGGGCAATTCTCCAGGAGAGCTGGGATTTCAGATGGGAAATATGTGCCTGTTAAGACTAAGCCCAGACACGATATGTGTTCTTCCTATRGGGATATAATTCACCCAAGGGCTGAATTCACAGGCCCAACCAAAGAATACACATGGCAGTAATCACACATGTACTGGAGAGACCTCGGGCTTTGCAGGCAAACAGGACGTATCAAACAGGATTAGAGGATTTCAGTTGTCTGYCTCTGTAAACCAAGGCATTCTTTGGGTCTCCTCCACAGTATTTTTACCTCCTGTACAAAGAGGTACACTTTGTATGGCACTGGGGTGAGAAGGGCTCTCTGACCACAAACAGACTGTCACTCTCCCATTTAAGTTCCCTCCCAAGCCCCCAGACAGGGTATTCCRCACTGCTCCTCTATACAGCAGCACAGAGCAAAAAGAGAAACAGATTTGTAGATGGTTTAGCTCTGTCAGACCTTCCTCCCCAGGAGCTGCTGTCCTCCTGTCTGTCCCTGCACGACATGTGAATGTGAGATCCTTTGCAGCACTGTCTTTAYCTGGTGCGCTTTTTAAGAATCAAGAAGCACAAACCAGCTGTTAGCAGCTGTCCTACTACCACAACAATAACACACCTCTGCATTTGAGCAGGAAAGGCYACCCCTGTCCTCTTAACAAGACCAGGAAGCATCACAAGAACTCCTCAAAGGCCATCCCATTTCAAGCTGCTATYCATGCTCCTCAAAAGGAGACTTTTGTGTTTTCAGAGAATGATTTGGGTTGAAAAGGACATAAAAGACCATTTAGYTCCAATTCCCCTGCTATGGGCCTAGAGCCTTCCACAATCATCTCGTTTTTGCTGCCTCACAGCCTCCCCATGCACCACCCCCAGTTYGCTGTACTAGCTCCCCCACGGTCAGTCAGGCAAGGGCTGAACAGACATCCAAGATGCCAACTGTTTTCCCTGAGAACTCCTCATCGACACATTYGCAATCACTCCACTAACAAACACTGGAATAACAAGAGTCCACAAGTTCGGGTGATGCTTGGCTCCAGCTGGTCCTGTGCTCAGTCCTACAGGCATCACTGGGTGGGAGATGACAGAGAACAGATCTCTGTTCACCTAGTCCAAAGACTGGAAAAGGAATGGTATTTAGGAAGGAGCCACCCAGCCTCAAAGGCCTTGTGCTGCCCAGGAGCAGCACTTATCAAAGCAAAGCTACAGACTGATTTCATGGYGAGCACAGAGCCCTGGTGGCTCCTCCTGCGTTGATCCCAGAGTGACCATCTGGCTGCAGCCCTGTTCCACAAACAAGCCTGACAGGCCTGTCTTCCACCGACCCACAGGAAGCTGCACAGGGACTGCAGGAGGCACCTCCATGCTAATTAATCCTGCCCTGCCCAAGCGATGCTTCCAACCTCCGGAAGGACATTTACAGACATCATCAAAGGAAGCATTCTGCAGGCCCCCAAAGGTTCAGTGACACTTTGAGTCTCTTTGAATTGGAAATCAGGACAAACGGGAACTTCCAGCAGAAGCCCAGTAAGGTTCTTCACCCTGCTAGCTCAGTTTCAGCTCCTCAGTAACTCTAACAGCTTGCACAGCCCAGCACAAAGATAAAAGACAAGTACAAGGACTCACTGTGAGAAAAACAGATTTGAGGTTAAACATCTGCAGGAATGACTTTCAGGGGATGGAGACAATTCCACAGATATAACAGTGGCCAAAAGCTGGGCTTGTATTCAAGGTGGGAGAGGAAAYAGGCCCAAAGAGGCCCCAGCCAGAGATGTGTACGAGGCAAGAGTAAAATCCTGATGTGGCTGCTGTGGTTCACATAATGTTGTGAGACAGCAAGCGCACCGGAGGAAGGAGGCTTGGTCTGCTGTGACACTTGGCTCTATCTGGACACAGACAACAGGAAGAGCCCACAAGACAGAGGTGCAAAACACCAACTCCCCTCCGACAGAGAGCAAGGGACAGAGGTGAAAAAACYGCAAAGAGGTGGACAAAGAGTTTATCCAGGGACTGCTGATAAGAAAATGCAAAGAACAGAACATCAGCTTATCAACAAACTTGTGAATGAGGCGTTTGGACCCCACAGGGAGTTCTTTGCAACTCCTCTGAATGAGAAGTCACTCCCAGCTTTCCAGGCTGGCTAGAAGAACAACAGCCTCCCCTGAAATGTCCAAGGACTTCATGCTGGTTAAGATGACAGTGAGGAGCTGTAAAGAGCCCCAAGGGCTGTTGAGGGGACAGTGTGATGCTTGCACTTACACCACAACCAAGGGAGAAGGTCATGATGCCTGTGAAGGCTCTGCATGCACCATGAGGAATGCAGGACCAGGCCTTYCTTTTCTGGCCCTCAGCTGAGGAACACCAAGTCAAGTCCTGCTTTTTCTAACAGCAAACGAGGCTCCTGCCAAGAAAGCGCTGCTGCTGTGGAATGTGCTGGGCCAGCAGTACAGCTCATTCCTGGAAAAGCATCAACTCAGCGGGAGAGCAAGGAGAGGAGAAGAGGGGGAAAYTGGGAAGAGGGGGAGGGTGGGAAACAAAGTCTGAAACCTTGGACTTCCACACCTGGGGAAGCACAGAGCAGTCTGCTCAGCAGCATCCCAGGCTGCCAGCACAACAGCCCCATCCAGCACCAGCCCTATGCTCTGGGAGCACCTTTCTGCCAGTCAGACAACTCCAGAGCAGGTCTGGGACCACACAGACCAAGGCAGATGTCTGTGGGGAAGAGGAGCAAGGTTCATTTCCTYCCATCATGTTAATAATTAATTTAATTTAATGACAGATCTCCACGAGGAGATGACAAAGCAGCCTCCACGTGTTCTGTCTTCAAGACACTGACCAGCTCRCATTACTCTCTCCTCCCACAAACAACTTTGCAAGAGTCTCCCCAGAAAAGCAGCTCCACCTCCTATCCCCTGGGAAGGGGTCTTGGGGCATGACAGGCTGTAGGTGGCTGCACCTCTCTGCACATCCAGCTGGGCTGCCAACAGCAACAGCTCTGCTAACTGGGTCTGTAAGACATACAGAGAACCCCCATAAAACCGACAGGCAATTAATAAAGCTTACAACTTAGTTTCACCACAAAACATTTGCCAAAGACAATGAAAAGGACTCACGCAAAGAAGAGCTTTTCAGTGTCACAACAGCTGCATGGTGGCAAAGACAGAACTCTGTCCCTGATCCCAAGCTATAGCAGTACTCTGAAAAACGAGCAAACAATGGTACTACATCCCTCTGGTCCTCAAATGCAGGAGGCAGAAGAGAGCATGAGGGATCTGAACACTTGTAAAAACCACTTCTATCCATTGCTAGGCCAGGGACACACATTATTTTTCCTCCTCATCTGTTTTTGATGGTATAATGCAGGGGATGGTACAAAAAATTCCTGCATAGAAAAACAGCAAACAGAGCACATTTTGGTAGCCTTGTATATACTTCATCGATTTCACTAATACCAGTTTTATTCACTAAACGACATTCAAGACATCGAAYCAAACCCTTAAACACAATGATTGACCTACCAAGCATCCTTTACCAGGCCAGCCTGGCTTGCCCTCCAGCCAGCAACCCAGCAAGCATGCAAATACTGTTCAACTGCTGGAAGAAGGAGACAAAAGAGGCACTCCAGTCCCAACCAAGCATGTGCTGGCACACAACTTACCCAACTAGAGGTCTAGAAAGGAGAATAAAGCAATAAAGTAGGACACATCACATTACTGTAAATTTAAAAGTCTTCATAGTTGCCATAAACAGAATTCAGTTCAGATCATACCAGGACTCACCTCTATACCAGGAATCATCTTTCTTTTCAACAAGAGGGTAAGCTATCCCTCAGTTTAGAAGAGGACAATGTTTTGGATCACTGTAGCACCAGGTCCAACTGCAGCTTTTCTTTGACACTGTGAACTCCCRGGCCTGACCCTGTCACATACCATTCAAAATTTCCCACCTGCTTTCACTGACAACTGCACCAAAGGTTGGGTAATGGTCAGTGACCTCCAGAAATCACCATCACATGACRTGGAATGTTCCTTTTGTGGCGGGTCTCAAAGCCACAGTGCCAACTCCTAGGTCCTTCAAGGATGGAGGAGTGCAGTGAAAGGCCACAAAACCTGTCTGTAGTGTGTAAACATCCCAGAAGCTCAGTAACTGTATTGAACTGATCATTCTACACATTAACTACTCCCAGAGGCAGCCCAGAAATACTCATCACATGCTGTTATTGCATTAGGGTCATTTCCCATGTCTGTAGATCTGCACAAGACCACCTTAAATCTGAGCTTACTAATTATCTGCAATACTGACATCAAGTTCTYTTGAGGCATCTCTCCTGTAAATTACTTCTAGAGTCACCACTAACACACCATGTGTTGACCAAACAGGAGCTCACTTGGTCCCTACAGACAACATGGCCACACACAGTCCCCCCTCAAAYTCACAAACCCCTCTGCATGGGACAGCTGAGTCAGATCCAGCTCCAACATCATGCATATGGGCAGAGATGTTACACATCTCTGTTAATTTGGAACTGCCCCAAGGAAACTCAGAGCTTACCCTAAACTGATGCAGATGCTGACATCCTCAAACTCCCCTGATACTTCCAGTATGCCTAGACAAAGAATAACCTTAAAGAGTTTTCTCAAGTCTAACCTTTTGGCCCCAGCTGAAACCAAACATTTTTACTCAAGAAGGAAAATCCACCTCACAGGACCCCCACCAGGACCTAAAGGTGCATTTACCAGCTCTGGGTCTGAGGCAGGTTTGCCACAAGGGACTCAGCTCTGCAGCCAGAACCATGAAAATTCATCCTTCTCAGAGTCACAAAGACCAGTAAGAAAACTCAAATGAACACAATGCAATAACAAGACTTCCTACACTGAGGCCGTATATGGACTTCCAGTAGGGCACAGCCCCAGCTGGGCCCACAGGCAAATCTCTGTGTGAATGGCACTAACATACTGGTTGAGCTAGGCAGGGCTGAATGAACTGGGACTGCTGGTTACCTGTATGCAAACACAAGTGAGGAGTTTGCATATCCATCACAGCTTCTGGAAAAAGCTGCAGTTTGAGAAGCTGCTGCACCCTGGGGCAAACCAGGCAAGAGCCATCAGCACTGCAGCAACTTTCTCCCTGCCCTGATGACATTGGGCCACCAAGAAAAGGTTGCCACCCGCTGCTGACACTGCTCTGGCTGTCAACAACAGTGGCACAGCACAACGGCACTGTACAGGGGACAATCTATTTGCTCGCAGATCATGAGACACAAAAGGACCATGAGTAGGTCTGGTAATGCTCAGGGAAAGAGCTGCCCAGGCACAGGCAGGMTACTGTACTAACACCAGCTTCCATGCTATGATAATCCATTCAGAGACAAAGCTCCCAAAACACAGGTCCCTCTGGCAGACTCTTGGTGACCCCAGAACCAGCCTATAGCCACCAGAAARCAAGGAAAAGTCCACAACTCTGTTACCCAGACCCACAATTCCCAGCCTATCACAGAGACAGCTGTCAGCAATCAGAGGGGCCACATAGCAAAAAAAAAATCCTCTTCAAACCCTAGGGGCAGGTCAAAAACCAGCAGAGCAAAGACCTTCCCACACAGCAGCCAGTGACAGCTCTCCAAGAAACAGAGCTCTGCTCCAAATCATGTGAAGAAACCTTTCCCACTTCAACTTCTGTCTTCAGCCAGGACCAGCAGGACAGACTCCCATTGCAGCAATTCAGTCACTGCTCACACTGCATCCTCTTTTCCTCCCAGCTCTAACATTGTAACATATTTTAGCCAACAAAACACAAGGACAGTGTGGGGATAATAACCACAAAGGATTTAGTGGAGCAGGGTACTCAAATGCCACTTCTGCTGCCTTTCACAGCCAGCTGAGACTGGAAAAACAATGCCTCTGGCATGTCACCTTTAATAAATAACTGATACAACAACCACAACAGTCCCAACYCTCCACTGTGATACAGAATTATATGGCACAGGAAGGTCAGCACCAGGCATCTCTGCCTGCCAAAGCCTCCAGAGAGTTCCAGCCCATTCCTGGATGGCTTTAATATTAGTGCTACAGTAGTAACAACACAGCGATGGAAACAAGTGAAACAAAACGCTTTGGGGCTCAGGGAAACACTAATACTTCAGCTCTGCAAGCTAATGCAGTCCTTGGAGACAGTGAYATTCACAGCCCAAAAGCTCACACTCTCTCCTAAGGCCACCATGGCATTACACAGATAAGCACATGGACAAAGCAGACAAAGTCACAGAGATTAGACTAATTCCCCTATTTGTACCTTATTGAAATGCCTTCCAAAAAGCCTTCACAAAAGGATTTGGTCCAAAAATTTCTAACGGCAGCCACCAGCAGGATTAAGTTTTACTTAACTTGCCAGCTGCTGCCTAACAAGCCAGCACCAGCGGGACAAACAGTAACACAGCCACGTGGTGCCACATCCCCCTTCTGGAAAACAACAATCCATCCAGCACAGGTCAGAAGGGCAAGCTCTGAATAACAAACAAGGGATGGAGAGAGGAGGAAATCAATAGGAAACACCAAAACCACACAGCCCTGACTGCTGCCTCATCAGATGTGCAGTACGATGCAAAGCTGGTGCAACATGAGGGCAATTTCCTGTGGACTCAGTCTCTGCTATGTTCTGCAAGCCCAACTCCTCTTCATGGGCTTTTACACAGATCAAATATCTGAAACCACAACACTGTTCTATCTATTTGGATGCAGTCAAGGGTGGAGGAGTAGCAATTCATTACAGSAGATACCCTCAGCTCAGAACAGTTCAGCAACTGCCATGCATACACAGAAGAGGCTTCCCACCCCTTTAAGTACACTGAGCTCAAAAAGGACTTCAGGAATTTCAACTATGCTCCCTACACCTCTACATATACAGCCTTTCAAGCCTAGATGAAGGGCCTGATGCCCATCCTGATTGAGAATCGAAGCCAAACCCATCTGTGTAGCAGAAAAGCTGCRGGGAAAAACAGATTTTCTTTGCTTCTACTCACAGACTCTTCTTTCCTGAGCATCCCCAAAGGCATTGTGAAGGAAGGCTGCCTCCACTTTCAAGAGTTTGGGCCTGCTGGGAGATCAGGTGGAGAAATCATAGGAGAAAGAGGACAGGAGCATGATGGAGAAGAGGGACTTACCAAAAGCTCAGTGCTCCAAGCACASTGACCTAGGGCTCACAGACCGTCTACCTCCATCCCCGCACACCAGCACCCTCCTTCTCAGAGTCCATTATGAAATGCTGCCTCCCCAGCAACATCCTGCTCTCACTGCAGCCATGTAGGAAGGAGAATCACTGCTTACACTGCTACCCAGAAGGCCCAGTACCCACGCTGTGGGTGAACCAATGCCTGGGATTTGGGAACGGCCAAGTTCTAGATGAAATTCTAGAGTTCACTTTAGAAAAGAGATATATTTCAGGAACCAGAAACTGAGAAGTGGGACCATCACTATCATCCCATAACAACAAAACAGCTTAGGTCCTGACACAAATTATGGTGGTTTATGAGCCATTTTTTTATGGCATTTTGCCTTGACCTCCAAGACTGAACCACACTGGAGCACAGCTGTACCACAATCGGGGCACATTGATTTACTTTGCAGCAATTCCTGTGACATCGAGGTAGGTTTTTGCTGTGTGCTGGAATTTGGAGGACCAGAGTCCTCCAGATGATTTCAAAACACCGAACTGCACCAAAACAGCTGCAGTCTCATGACTGAGCAAGCGTTTCTTGACCTTTCTTTCTTATTTTCCAGAAATGACAAAAGAGGCTTAAAATTAAGAAACATTACCATCAAACACAGAACTGAAAACAATGCTTCTCCAAGAAAAATGCTGGCTTCAACACAACGCCATATTTTGGGAGAAAATACATTCAGTCAAAAAGAAAATTCTGACTGGCTCTGGCTGCAAACTAGTTCAATAGCTGTTGTAAAGCTTCATTGTTTGCATAGCACAGACAAGGCCTCAGGGAAACTGGTCTGCAGCCTGATTTGGCTAACTTGGCTTTTCGGATGCCACCCGTGGGCAGAGAAACTGGGCTGTGACTGCCATCCAATGTGGCCTTCAGAGCACAGCTTCMACCACAACTGAGAAAGCTGGACACCTACAGAATCAGTAACAGCTGGGTCTGAACAGCAGGACACACAGAGCCAGACACAGACAATACAATCCAGGGAAGCAGGGAATACTGTCAACTAACCATCTCCATCTTCACCTCAGCCCTGGCACTGCTGTGGCCCCACCACCAACACCACAACACTTGGGAACAGCCTCCAGCAGCAGCTCCAGCCAGGATCAGCTCCAGTATCCATGGGCCATCCCCAGCACAAGCAGAATTACAGGAACTCCCCACCAAAATGCAGACAGTGGTTAGCAGCTCTCTGCCAAATCCTCAGCAGCCCAGGAGACAGGCACAGGCTGCAGTAACCTACATGCAAAATGTCTGAAATAACTGCTGGTGGACCCTTGCTAACCAGGGCAGCTCTCCTAATGTGAGCAGGCACAGAAACACATCCCCTGGGGTGCTGTGGTCTCTCAGCACATGGCAAGTGCTGCCCTCCACACAGAAAGGACAGGGACTGACCAGAAACTGGAAAAAAGTGATGCCCACCTTCCAGTAGGGCCAATGCTGTCAAGTCAGACCACCACACAGCACGTGAGCATGCAAAGGAGTTTTGTAGGCCCTTTCACTCACAGACTTCTTGCCAACCTCTCCCAGAACTGACATGGAGGCAGTCTCCACCAGGGGCATGGGACAGGCAAAGGTTTTGAGCAGACAGCAAAAGTTTCCAAATAATAAATTTTTAAAGTTCCCAATATCAAAATAAAACAACTCCCCCAACTCATGCTACAAAGAGCTGGCAGGAAAGGCRGGGAACTATGCCAGTGCTCACCACTGCTTAGAAATTGACACTGCTTATTAAGTTTAGGATTCCTTCCCCAGCTCTCAGCATTTCCAGCCAGAAGGACAGTCACCACTGGCATCAATTTCAAAAAGATCCTGCAATAAAAATAAATTACTTGGCCTTTCAGAGAGCATCAGTGCATTTCCTCATGCACATGAACAGAGAGGAGGCTGCCAAATACCAACAGATCTGACCCCTACACTGGGAATTCCAGCAGCACCCGCTTTGTTCTGCCAGCAGATCCTTGCCCTAATCACTGCCTCGTACCTAGCTTTGGAGAGCAAGTGATAATTAAGCAGGTCTGGCTAAGATACTAGATCACTGATTAGTYGGATACTAATTTTCACTTCACAGCTGAGACCAAGGAATCACTCACCACAGCTCAGAAACTAAAACTGGAATGGAGAACTGCAAGAGGGAGAAACCAGCAGCAGCAGGAGGAGCAGCACCATGCCACCACTGTGTATCACTGGTGTCCTCCCAGCAATGTAGAGCCAGCAGGATGGGGAGGGAGCAGTGGTCCCCTTGAAGGAGAATGGGGTCTTTCTGCTCTCCAGCCTAGAAGAGGGGAGGTGGCCAAGTGAAGATAAGCAAAATATCACCCAAGTGATTCCTTCACAGGCARAAGAAATTCAGACATACAAGCACTCTACGATTTTCGGAAAGACAAGGCAGAACTTCAGGMCAGGTGCTAAGGATTTACCCGGACACACAAACTGCACTCATTAAACTGCTTTGAAAGTTTAACCTAAACTTTAGCATGCCCCTGTGAGAACACCTTTTGATCGATAGAAAATGAGCAGTATCAATTAGAAACAAAAAATGAATCAAAAGAAACAACATTTCAACTGAACAAGAATATTCACAGAGTCATACCAGATGAAAAGACAAACCTGTAGTTCAGCTAAGGTAAACATGCACAACACCTGGCTGGTGAAAAGGTTCACACTGTCCAGAGCCAGGTGAATTTCTCATGATTGAYTTGGGTAGGAGAAAACACTTTACATATGACTGAAGCCAATGTCCCAGCAAACTACAGACCATCAGAACACTCATCCCCTTTCCAACTGCATAGATGCACAGAAGAATTTACAGTCCTATTCTTGCAGCACCTCTATGGAACTGAGAGCTCTCTCATGCTAAGACCCACAAGAAGCTCCCAGTGTCAATTGGACAAGTCAAAGCACAGATAAGGCACAGTTGGAGATTCCATTTTATGGATTAGGAACAAAAAAATGAGAAATTTAAAAGTTCCCATGAAAAACCTGGGGGTGGTCGGATGGAGAACATTGATCTCATAACTGGTCACARCACTGCACTGATCTAAGGTGCTSTCCTGCTGACCAGCACACAGCTCCWACCTGTGAAACACTGAATGAAAAGATTCAAGCTGCATGAAAAAACCTTCCTTCTCTAATGAGTGCAACGTTTGCAGGCCAAGGGTAGTTCAACGCTTTACAGTGAGATGCATCCACACAAAGCATCTCAGGCCCAAGAAGAGTCTACCACACCTATGCACTGCCACACTCACACCATCAGCTGATCTTCATGTGCCTCCAGTTCTGGGATTAGCAACACACAAAGACAACAAGGGCATGAATATCTGCATCCTGTTAGGTAYAGCTGTAGCCTTCTGCATCAGGAACAAAACCMTGCAGCCTTACTRCTGCTCACAGCTCCTCYCCCCAGGACCAGACACATGAAGTCTTCTTGTTTCTCTTCCTCCCTACCCATAGGTGACACCACTCTGGGGTCTTCTTAATTTGAAGCTGAGCACTAACTCCTGCCATAGCCTGACAACTCCACATCCACTCAGGGGAGCCTCAGTTCACATTTCCAAGGAGATGTAAACACTGAAGCTGCTCCATCACTGCTCTGATTTCCAGAGCAAGCAAATATTAACAGGATAAACAAAAGAATGAAAAATCCCACACACCAAGACTGCGGCTGTGATACAGCCTTGGGGATCGGGTGAGCTGAAGGGAATACCAGACTGGAGATCCATGGCCTGGAAAAAAAGGAGGAAGAGGGAGAAATAGATTCAGGCTGGGACACAGAGGTGAGAGGAAACATTGGACCACATCTTGCTCCAGATGGCCCTGGAAGTCAAGATGCCTCCATTCCTAATAACAGATGAGAGGAAAAGTTTGGCTTATGCCACAGGGATCCTGCAGAAGGTCCAAAGCAGAGCCATGGGACCTGCAAGCCTCCTCCTCATTGATCAGCTGCTCTAAGGCCATCCACTTCATCTCTCATTGAGGGGCTTTATCCTGGGTCTTACTGCTGGACACTGCCCAGCTGACAGAYACCAGCCCAGCACAAGCCAGGCAGAATGCATCCTACAGGAATCCCACGAGGGAAGGGGCTGAGAGGAATACACTTGTGGAATTCACTTGAGTGAAACACTCTTTCCTGTCACATAGCTTCTAAATGCCACCATTGTTAACCTCCTCCTGGTTTTCACTAATTGCCCATGCATTTACAGTCAAGCTGCTGAGGTGCCTCCTGCCCTTCCCTTCCTGATTCTCCCTGCAGGCCAATGGCTCACTTTTGCATGGACATCAATTACCAGGGATCATGAAATTTTTCAGCTRGACTTGATGATCTTAAAGGYCTTTTCAAACCAAAATGATTCTATGATTCTATTTTGAGTSCTGCCTGGGGCTTCAGCGCTTCTCAAGACAAGGCTGCAGCTGGACTGCTCTGGTTGTTCCCAACCCATTCCAGCCAAGCACCAGCACATTCTTCAGCTCTCTGGCAAGGGGCAGAGACAGCTTTCCTGATGAAGCATCCATGGTGACACCACGAGAGGCGTGCTCTGTCATACCCCAGGCCTTCCACGTGCTGCTCCAACTGCACAACCCATTGCCCAGGACTTCTCCAAGGAACAGGCTGCCCCCAAACCCCTCTGAGCTGCACCTTCCCTTCCAGAGAGGTTCATGCTTCCCAAACAAATTAGCTGAACTGGCCACAAAAAGAATCTCATTCCATGCATTTCCAATGAAACTAAAGTCACAGTGTCTTCCTGAATGATTTTCCTTTCTCCTCATTATCATGCACAACAACTTCCTATGCTGCTTTCTGAGGTTCATCAATCTACTGTCTACCTCCTCTTGTGTAACGTTAAAGAAACAGAGGAGGATAAAACGGCATAGCACAAAACTTCAYTGCCCCAGACCCCTCTTCCCAATGTGAGACGCTGCTATTTATTGCTAAACCTTGTTTATAGTTACGCACTCTCCCACCCACATGGCAATGTTTCATTCAAGACAAGTTTGAATTCACTTCAAGAACAACATTTCAAAGGATCCCAAAGCATTTGTTTACAAACAGCTTGCATGGAGAATTCACTTCTCTCACCAACGAGCAGGGTCTCCTTTGAGACAGGGAGAGCCAGCTGTTTCATAGCACCCAACGCTACTCAACAGCTGAGGGACAGGAAATGATCCACAGACAACTGATATTGCTGARGAAATTTATGGAAAATGAGGGCTGGGGACTTCTGTTTGCCAGGAGAGAATGGGAAGCTTCTGAGGACTAAAGCTCTCCACTGGGTCAAGAGGAATTTAGGGACGTGAAGCATCCCAGACTGTGGTCAAAGGAGCRACTCCAAATTTCAAGCCTCATCTCAAAGCTGGCACCTCCCAAACTAAGGGGAACCTGGGCACTGGGATAATTTGGCTAAGGARGGGAGAGCACCCCCTGCTGAGGCAGCCACACAGATGTCATCCAARCCCCAAACAGGCCCAGCCCTGTTCAACATGGGGTACAAGCCAAAATCACAGCCTAGAGAAGTATTTGGTTCTGCAAGAAGACACTGGAAAGACTATGAAACTGAAAACACTTTGCAATCCCAGCTYCATACACAAGATCTACTGTAAACACTAAACCTTCAGGGGAAGGAGGATCATGCAATTCCTTCAAATAACAAAATCTTATGAATGGTAAAGGGTCACATGTTGTGGAAACCAAGAGAAGTTATGGTCCCAGGATGGAAACAGAGATGCTCAAAAAAGCTAATGGAGAGTCAATGTAGGAAGACTGGACAAAATAGAGACAAAGGGTCTTACATGGAGCTGGCTTCACATAGTACTTGCTCCCAAGAACAGTAACCAACTTTACGCAGGTCAAAGACAGCAGGGGCTCCCCAGAAGATCATTGAGACAACATCCAAAAAGGGACAGAACGTATTTCCTCATCTCCACAGTGGCACATGTGATGGGAGGAACCAAAGGGCATACAAGAGTGATGGAAACACCAGTGTTGGAAGAGAGTTGCATTGCAGGATGCATATCCCACTGAGGGATATGGGATATGAGGCAGGGCTGCACTCCTCTTCCATAAAAGCCCATCCCAGAGATTGAGCATGGGACATCTCACTTGGATGATAGGACATGTATGTGGGTACACTGGATCTTGCATGCACCCCTGCTCAGAGATGGGCAGCACATCAAGAGCTCTCACTTCTTTTTCATGGAGCCAGAAGAGGAGAAAGCTGGTCCCCTCTACTCATTCTTCCCAAAAATGAGATGCGAAGGAAAAAGCTGCCAAAATGGATGACCCTCCCCAAAATGGATGGTAGGAGAACAAAACTTTCTAAATCCATTTCTTGAAAAGGGCTGATGAAGGTGGCACTGCCCTCCACCCTTTTGGTGGATAAAGCAAGGGGCACTCTCCCCAGGCAGGCACAGTGGGAGATGCCCAAGCCCTTYTGGCATGGAATGACAATCCTGAGTAGGATACAACCTGGGGATGCCACCCYAGACACCCCAATGTGGGCTGCATGRGAGATACCACCTCAGGCAAGGTGTTGGCCMAACATCCTAAGCACAGGGAAGGGGTGACCCTCAGATGGGGATGATGGATCTTCTCCAGGGGTGATGGTCTCCTCCAAGGTGCCTCTGGCACCTGAAGTAGCAGAGTATCACCAGCTCCCTCACTGAAGARTTAGCATGGGGCAGCTTCCCCAGAGCTGATGTGGGATCCGACGATGTGGGGCTGTCGCTAGAGGCAGCGCCCAAGGACCACGAACCCCAAAGAATGTGCACGGRGGGCGGGGTATCACCACCAACCTCCTCCAGGTGAGGTCCTAGGGGTGCACAGAGAGCGCAGCCCCCCAGACAGRACCCACGGGGGTCACCATCCTCATCCTCTCCCAGGACAGACAAAGGGGATGGAGGATGGATGTGGGTCCCCTCCCCACGCCGGGCACGCGGGGGGCACCTCCCCACCCCAGGGGTSCCGGCCTCACGTCCCGGGCCGAGGGAGAAGCAAGCCCCGGCCCCAGGCCCGTGAGGGGCGGATGTTCCCCGGCCGCCCCCCACAGCTCCCCGGGGAGGCCCATGGGGCCCGGGCTCCACGCGTGGCCCCGGGGGACCGGGCCCGGGCCCGCGCTCACCCAAAGTCGTCGTCCATGGACTTGAAGTAGAACTTGTAGTTGGGGCGGTTGAGGAGGCCCTTGAAGTCGCCGAGGGTGACGCGCTCGGCCGGGATCGGCAGCTTCACCAGGTACGGCGTCTCCTGCTCGTCCAGGTGGTAAATGATCTTGGTCTCGGCCGCCGCCATGGCGCCCCTGCTCGGCCGCCAGGCCCCCGCCTCCGCCGCCTGCTCTGTCCCAGCCCGGAGCCCCGGACCCGGCCCGGTCCCCGCCCGCGCCTCGGCCCGGCTGCGGCCTCCGCACGCCCGGTCCCCCCGCGCCCCTTGTTCTCCGGGTCCCAGCGCCGCCCGGCTGCACGGCGCAGGCTCGGCCCAGCGGCCCCGCCCCGCCCGCCGCTCCGGCCCCGCCGGAACCGGAACCGGCGCCCCGCGGGAGCGACCCCGCGCCCTGGACCCGCCATGGAGCGGGATCGCCATCGGCGGGAACCCCGCCAGCGTGGGCCCGCACCCTGCCCCTAAACCAGATCCCGCACCGATAGGAGACCCCCCTCTGCTGGAGCTGACCCCTCATTCGGAACTGACCCCCCTACACAGCCATCCACCCCTGCTGCTGTGCCCCAYCTGGCTGCGTGGCCCCTGGGACTGCACACCTCCAGCCCCATCGCCCTGGTCCTTTGTCACACACCTCCTAACCTTCCCCATGCTCCTCAGATGGCTTCATGCCCTTTGAGTACAGCTTACAGAACACGAGGCATATCCTGCTCTACCCTGTCCTCCCATGGATAGACCCCTTTGAACTCCCCATWCTGTTTCTGATGGCCACCACACACAGGGACTACCTCCCACCTCAGTTATTCTCCAGCGGGGCTTCCCTCTGAACCCCTTGTCCCCATCCAACTATCCCTGGTACTCCGACCTTTTCCTCACCCAGCAGACACTTCTCTGCTCTTCATGAGCATCCTCCATTCCATATACCATGGCCTCTTCAACTGTGCACCCTTTGGCTCTGTGTGGTTTCTTCCCATCCTCTCTCTCCCTGGACCCCATCACACTCTTACCTACAGCCACCAGCACTGTGACCCAGCCCCTAGGACTTGCCTCTGTTGCACAGCAGTCTCAGGCAGGCTGGGTTCCCCTTTGCACACCTTGCCAGCACTCAAGGGGCACAGAGGAACCATCTCCATCAGCAGCTTCCCGGAGCTGTGGCTGAGAGCAAAGCTGAGGTGGATGGAGCTTTAGGAACACCCACCAACAGGAAGGGCAAGAAACGCCTTGCACCATCCTGGATTAGAAGGAACAAATGCAGAGGAAGCACCACACCACGGGCCTGCACGGGGCATGAAACCAGATCAGCCCTCAGCACTAGACTTCCCTGCTGCAGGAAAGGGAGCCAGAGTTCCTATGGGGAACAGAGCCAAGCTCCTGAGGCTGGCAGGTAGGCTGAGCTAAACAGCCTCCTCCTGCATKAAAGAGTCAGTCCTAAAGGCATTGCTAGCAATTACCTGGGCAGCACTGCTAGACTGRGTGAAGAGCCTGGCATTAAATTGAAAAAAAAAAAAAAAAAATCAAGGGAAGTCCTCAGGTAAGCAGAAGCTGTAAAAGGTGTGAGACTCTCCCATGTTTCCACATCAGCTCTTGGAAGACTGTCATTTCCTCATGCTTGGAGCTCTGTGGTAAAAGCTGGTATACCTGGAATGAACAATCCAGGTCAAGAATAGAAAAGTTTAAARTTGCTTCTTGCTATGTCAACCCTGACAGAGCTAATCTTAAAAGTCTTTTTGCAACACCTCCCTGCCCCAAAAGCAGGCACATGTGAAAGAATCCTAGTCTGCCCCAAAAGCAGCGCCATTGTCTCACCCACCTCCCAGCACAGCTGTGGATGCACCTTGGAGCCTATATTTGTATATCTTAGGCAYCTCTGTTACCAAAAGAGGAATTTTTGGTAGTGCTGTGCTCCCTTGAGCACATGCAGCCCAGGGCAGAGGTGCCACACCCCGCCCCCTGTGTCGTAGTAGATCAAATCTCATTGCTAAGCTGCCTTTTCTTTTAGAACAGGCCAAGTGACAGAATAGACTCAATGATAGATCAGTTKAACTGCTCACAGAGGCCTTGTACTGCATGACTCACTAAATGGAACTTCAGAATACAGTGCCAAAGAAATTAGCAGTAGGGGATTGTGCTGAGCATTCCAGGTCAAGGAAGAGTTTCTGAATTGCYTGTTGGTTTACTTTTGCAATTATTGCAACTTTAAAAATGCAGCATTGATAACATTGCTCCAGATATTTCAGTGCATCTCTGAAGAGCCCAAAGCAGAGGTGGCTGTACTCGAGTTCCACCACTTACACCTTTAAGCAACATCAAACTATTATCTTCTTTTAAAAGACTTACTGTTGTTAATTGAGGTTATGGGTTTGATGCAGGAACACCAGGTGACCATCCATCCGTAGTCAGACGACTATTTACAGCCTCAGGAAAATAAAATACTGCTTACATTGCCCAGAGATGGGTAGCAGTGACTGATCTTTCAAGATTGCTCTCAAAGGCATTTCTAGTCTTCCAGCCAAACAAAAATCTTGACTGAAGCAAGTAGTTTCAGAAAAGAAAGCATCAAGCCCACCCTATACTTCAGCAATGGAATAAATGCTCTTTTAAAAAAGTACAACACGTATCTGCCCATAAGGATGCAGCACCATGCCAGAACTCCACCTTGGAGAGTATCAAGTGTCCTAGTTTGTTTTCTTTTTGCTACTCTGTTCTTGGCATCTATAAAACTACCCCACCATATACAAGCAAGGCCCAAAGGATGTGGCCAAAGAGCAACATTCTTCCCTTGGATTTTAACTCCTGGGTAAAAAAGCAGATCCTACCACAAAGATGGAGCAAAGGAGGAAGGAATGTGGAAAGAACAAAAGTGGAATTATTACTTGGCACAAATAATCAAGAACTTCTGGCAAAACAGTGCAATTTACAGCACTACATGTTAAATTTATTTCTAAGCCATCTTCACACTGTAAAAGGAAAAAAAAATACTTAAGATGTCCAAGGAGATTTTAAAATTTCCAAGTTCTTGCAGCTGGTTTGTAAATGGTTTTACTAAGAGCTCTGTAGCCGTCTTTCCCTGTCTCTGCCAATTCATATTTCCCAGCATCAGGAGGGCACAATGCAGGGTCTATCAGCCAACATTCTCACTAATTCCCATAATGACAAAGGATAACASATTTAAGGTTGATCTTTGCAATATAATTCTGTACAAAAGCAAACCTCACCCACTTCAGGATTCCAAGTTCAGAAGTTTTAATAAACTTCTCTAGCTGCAAACAGAGGGGTCATGAGTTACCACTGAACACTTTAACCGATCAAAAACTGTGCTGATATCTCACCTGCCTATTGTGTACTTAAAATCTCCTGAGGAAAAAGTAGTGATGAGTTATTTAACTTATACATGAAACACTTCTCAGGCATGTACCACAACTGGAAACACACAATTCCAAGTCAAAAAAAGAAAACAAGCTGGTAACACCAGGATAGTTTTTATTTGCTCCCTGAATTAAATATTGGCAGATACAGAAAATTCAGATACCAACTATTTCCCCAACATTTACAAGACTGAGTTTGCAATGTCAGAAAACAAGGACATTTATGCACAATCCTGGCAACTGATAGTGTGAGTGCACAAGATGGCCCTGCCTGAACATCAATTTTTTAGAGGCAGTATCCCTGGTCTCCAGCATCCAATGCTGTCCCCTCACTGACAATTGTGGCACCACGGAACAGCCAAGTAAATATCCTGAGTGGGCAGCTCCAGTGCATTTCCCCCTGCGAAGGATTTATTCCATGCTCCTCCTGAAGGGGCAGAGGCAAGGTCAGCACATCCAACAAATAACCCACCTATGAAAASAAGCTGAAACAATGCTTGCTGTACSTTTTCACTGTGTTCTTTGAGCAGGGGAGAACACAGCACAGCGACACTTCCAAGGAAGCTGTYCCTAAAGGCCTTGCTGCTGCCACACATTGCCTGGGCTAGAGGYACACTCACTCCCTGCTGCCTGCCGAGCTGCTCTGTGGTTGCAGAGCCTCACAGTGGTTTGCAGCACTTTCCCTGCTGTCTGAGGGAAGTTTTCAAATAAATAAACGGCCATGAAGTAAGCAAGCTTATATAACTGAAATCATGTGGATACACAGACCATGTGCTGCTGAAGGAAATACCATTCGCTCCTTTTCACACTGGAGCACAACTGTGCACTCTCCTCAAAGCAGCTGGTGCAGTCAGTGCCCCCAGGGCAAACTGCAAGGGTAGTTGGTGCAGCAGGAGGAGACAGRCACCTCTGCTCCCTTTTAATAAAAAAAATTAAAAGACACTTCTCTAAAACTTGTCTGCTAAGCTGGGGGCACAGAAGAACAATCACATGCAGGATGTGGTGATCTGTACAGCCGTCCACCATCAGCCAACCCTGCGGGGGAGCCCAGCACACATCACCCCCAGTCCTACAGCAGGGGAAACACATGGTTTTACCAACTCCACTGTGCAACCTTGTGTTAGATCCTAGCACGGCAGATGGCAAGAGATTTTCCCTTTTGGAAAGATCACAGAAGTGCCTTCTAGGCTGCAAAATGCCTTGGGCATCCTCAGACAAGTGCACCTTCTCCAGGCGCAAGAACTGAATTCCAGTCCTGCACTCCAGATCCTAATCCACATGCTCTTAYTCACCAACCTTGCCAGTGTCTCTTCAGCAGGAGTTCCCTTAGCTCCAGAAGCAACGACTCCAAATACCTTAGCTGTATGACCATYCTTCCACAACCCTGATGGTTAGATCTACAAGAGCATCGTATCCATTTGCATCTACTCTCTCCCCTTGTATTAGTAACAAGGACCTCCCAAAAGATAGCTTATAGTACATCATATCCAGGTTCCAGAGGGATTTTAGGTATCACCGCCTCCTGCTTTTCCCTTATTGTTTTTACACTGGGTTGCAACATAAGGTGCAAGTGAGGAAGGGAGGGAAGTGGCAAAGTTGGGAACACACAACTGAATTTACGATGGGATTGTCAGTCACTTGGATGTCAGGCCCCACATCTACACACCATGCACTGGCATTGATCTTGCCCTGCCCACTCGGCCCAGAAAGGCAGTGAGAGCCTCTTCTCATGCTGAGCCACCACATCAGTCTTGGTCGCCATCAGACGACTCCTCCTCCGCCTCCTCCAGCCACTGGATAAACTTCTGGAGCTGCAGAGAGAACGAAATGTAATTGGGTAACAACTGACACCTAAGAGATGCTGGAAATGCTCAACAAATACACTGTGTGAGTGAGCACCAACTTATCATGCACAAGAAGGATAAAGTGTTTCCAGAAGAAACAGAAATGGAGGCAGATTGAGGGAGAGAGAGGCAATTAGCTGAAAAACAACCGGGATGCCACATACAAATGCAGATTGGTTAAATTCCTGAAGGAGATTCCTCAGTCAGACAATCCCCACAACRTTCAGCAAATAGACAAAAGTTTGAGTTTTTCAGAGCTTGAAGCTGAGAGATGGCAGCTGCACCTTAGCTAAGATAGGAAAACTCYGCTGGGAAAAAAATCTACTCCCTCAGAAACTGCTATGAAAAAGGCAGCTCATTTTACATTTTAACTGGGCTTGAACAAGCAGCTGAAAGCGCTGCTGACCTATACTAATAGCTGACTTTGCAAAGGTTTTAAACAAAGTTGTTTTTCAGATGGCTTTTTTTCCTCTACTCCTTTTCCAGATCCAGGGAGGAGGACTGGAACAGGGCTCAGCCAAACTGCAGCACAAAGTTCTGCCTGATGGAGGAGGGAAGTTTATATGCTCCTTGCAACAGAAGCCAAATGAAACCACTCAGTACAGAAAAAGCTTAGAAATATATGTGMAGGGACTGCTGAGCCAGGAATGAAAGCTTCAAAGGAATTGCATGGGGCCAGCACACAGGGCATTGGCCTAAAGCCCATTTCAAATGAGTGTTGGCTTAGAGAAGCCATGCTGCTACTCCAGAAAGTGCTGGCCTCGTGCTACAGAGAACCCACTAAAAACAATCCTCATGCTACCTCCATTCCTCATCCAAACAGGATGATTATGGCAGAATCCACAGAAAAGCCTGTTCTGGAGAACAGARCTGTGTTGCTTAATGCTCAGGGCACTGGTGTTTCTTGGCCTATCATGTGATGGCAGCTGCTCCACAGAAGGTGACAGTGACACCAAACTCCACCCGAAGTTTCTTTCAGCAGCTGTTGTCTCTCTCTCCCCCCACCCCGGCCTCTCCCAACACCTTTGGGACTCACCCGTTGGTTTTTACGAAGCTGCTTTCCTTTGTCAGACGTGTCCCGCAAAGAGAACCAATTGAGAATTACATCTTCTTCCAGAATTTCCAGCTGGTAAAATGTCATCAACACCTGCATCAATTAGAAAAGAGCAACAGGCTCTCTATAAACTCTTTTGGGACTAGCTCATGTCCAAGTACAAAGTTTGCACGTAATCTGTGTCTCTCAGCTCTGTCTTCACCAGAAGGCACTCAGKCTGCTTCGTTTTCCTTTTACTGTTAAAAATAACTGCGCTTCTCCTACCAAGCCTTATGCTCCTGACAGATGCTGTGACACATAATCAGTCAAAGTTCAAGTCTCATCAGCTTCAGCTCTGTGGATGCTGGATATGACTGAGAGCAGTGGGCAACCAGGGGTCACAGAGGACATCAGTWCAAGACGTAAGTTCTCTTTTTAAAGCAACCCAAACACCACCCCCAAAGCAGATCCAACAAGCAACTGATGCAGGCTCACATACAACAGTGACACGTGCAGAGGAGCATGAACCTATCCAGCTCTGCCCCAGGCTGTGTCCYCCTGCCAGCTCTCTCTTTGCAGTGCCTTATGGCAGGTGTCAAAGCAATTGGTCATTCRGCAGCTCAAGCCCCTGCCCCATGAGCGAGGGGGAGATGTGATCAGGCTTTCTCAGGGTGCCTTTGTGCTCAGGCAGAGCAGGCACTTTGCAGTMGGTCTCCCTGCAGCACAGCACTAACAAAGCTGGCTGCCAACTCCAAATATAAAGTGTCACTTCAATTCCCAGCCTCTAGAGAAACCCAGGCCCCTAGAACAATGGACACATGCCAAACAATTGCTGTAATTCAAGGACATTTTGGATCACCAAACTGAATGCTTTTGGCTCTAGTCCTAAGTGCTTTGCCATCAGCCAGAAGCACTGGTAGCAGAAGTTAGGATTACTCTTTCTTGAGGAACCAAGTGTTAGGATGCTCTAGGAGAGCTCTTCCAAAAGAGGCAGAGGCTTCCTGAGTCACTGCTAAAGGAGACTTGCAATACAAGTCAAATGCTCTCCATGTGATAGGGCAGACAAAATATTTGTGAAGGACAGTGAGGAGGAATATACAAAAACTCTCAGAAGCAGAAAGACAGCTAGTAAGCCACATGTCAGGTTCCTTTTTATTCCAAATTTCATAACTAGCTCAGACTGAATAAAATCCCACTTTTATTCCCAGCTTTTTTGTTTTGCTCTCCAAAGTAGGACAAACCATTCAGCAGCTAGATCCCAGGGACCATGGGGACACAAATGAAGTAAAGCTCTTCCTAGAGCAATTCTACGGCCTTGCCTCTTCCAGTGTCTAACAACAAGGGCATCTATGTTGGAAACTGCAAAATAATAGCTCCCCACAGGCTGCAGGCTGGTAATTAATACTCACCCTCAGCTGTGCTCCCTTAGAGGCACAGGCAGACATAGAACCTTTTTTTTTTTTTAGAATAAATTGTTATAGATTAATTTTCTACACGCGCTCTCCACTGAGACCCCAAAATTCTCTCCCCCAAAGCAGAGAGGCAATGATGTAAATAGGATGCATTCCCCCGTGAATCTAGCAAAAACAGATTTGGGAGGGAATACTCACTTTAGCTATTGATGTGCAGAGACTGTCATGTTCCAAGAAGAATTCCTCAATGGCACGTAAGGCATTCAAGTGATCTGATGCTCGTTTTATGTAGTTCTTAAACAATGGGGTCCAGTTCTTCAACAGCTGTGGGGAGAAAACACAGAAGAGCTCCTGAGCTGAGATGGATGGGTGCACTCAGTTTTTCAGCTGTGTTACACCAAGGAACGGACCCAGGGAAGCATTTTATGAAACCATTCAGCTGACCACTTCGAGTAATTGACTCTCTGTCCATGAAACAGATGCTATTAAGTCTCACTTGTGAGGACAGAATCTGATTTTATTAAGAAGCTTTCAGGATATCCATTATCCTTCTTGGTTTTGCCTCTCTATATGAAATACCAGATCATCACAATAAATTTGTTCRAGGGAGTCTGGTATTCAAACAAAATCTCTTCACTGCAGACTGAAAAGGAGAGATACCTACACGCTACTCACAGCCTCCCCCCACAGAGCAGCTGACATTTCAGTGGAATTTTCCTTCAGAGCAGAAGGATGAATAAGAAAACATAGAAAAAGATAATGCCAGGTTAATTACCAGCTGAGTAGATGAGAACAGTGAAAAACAGCCATCCCTAAAACAGGAACATGTCAGAGCAGCCCCTAAGTGCAAATCACACATTTGCTGTGTGCCTAGAGGCTTGTTTGGATCCTGAAGCCTGCTGCAGGGAATGGGTGGGAAGGATGAAGGGCAAGAAGCTGTTACACTATTCGTTGTTCTCTCCTCCAGGGCTTATTTTTTCTTGAAGTCTTAAGGATTTTTTTAATGATTCTAGTGTTGTCTCTTCAAACAATATTTCTGTCTGAGTCCCCCACAGCTCTTTCATTTGTTGTACATTTCTGGGAAACAAGCAGCAGGGAGCTCTGCAAAGCAGCACAGACTGACCTGAATCTGGGATARGAGGTAATACTTAGATGCCTATCCATAAAAATTTTAAAAGGTATGAGAACTTGGATAAGAAACAAAAATTCTTCATYGGCCACATCATGACCTGACCATACCATGAAAACACTGTAGGAAATTAAATCAGAGTTCCACATCATTTGAAATGGAGTAATTCAACAGCAGACCATCATGAAGCCCCATCCCTGGCATGCCTGTACAGATACACTGTACAGGTATCTGTGCCCTCAGCAGTGTCTCCTTACAGAACACATCTGGTCTGTTTTGAAGGGAAATTGRCAATTCAAAGGTGCTTGGGGTGTGATGAAAAAGTTAAATTCAGGGTTAATCAGTATTATTCTGTCCAGGGTAACCGTTAACAGGCAGTACCCTGAGAGAGGGAGAGCTCCAGGACACACAGTAGAGCTAGAACCCAGGCTATGGAGATAGCCCATGACAGTGTGGACTATCAAAGACAGCCTGAGCTAGGAAACTGCTCATCTACTCTGCAGTGCTGCACTCCAGCACCTCTTCAAACACATTCACTATGCAAGTGTGCTGGCATTTGCATGCCTCGAGCAGAAACAAAGGAGGGAATTAGTACAAACAAACACATCTGTAGAGTAGAACATTGACTGTCTCAAGGAACAACAGTAACAGCACAAATAATCCTGGTCATCATGGTACCACAACAACTCAGGATTCTATGGCATATTTCCAGGRAGTGTTGTTTAGCAAAATGCTTAATCCTACACACTCTCGCCTCCTCTACAACCATCTCCTGCATTTTTATTATTCTTTGGAATCTTCACCTCAACTGCAGTAAAGCTACTGGAAAATCCTTCCAGGCTAAGAAACACTTTGTAATACCTTTCTATTAATGCCCTTAAATTATAAGCAGGTATAAATCTAATCAGAAGCTACTGAGTTTCTGAAAGCAAGTTACTTATAAAGGAAACACTCACAACCCCAGGACTCAATCCAGTGGGCCTATTGCTGGGAAAGGSAAAGAAGAAAAAATATACCATGTCAGGTTGAGAACATACACTGCATTGTAGCTGGTGCTAATGAGGAAAGTAGGGCTCAGCCCCACAGAGGCTCCAGAAAASCATCCTCTAATCCTGTAGAACCAGAGAGGCTGTTTTGGGAGTTTAATGAAAATCTAAACTGGAGAATTAGCTTGTGATGTGGATTTGAGAAAACACTGAAAAATGTGAAAAGTTACCTGACAGAGAACCCTAYGGACAATATCACAACTTTCCAGGCTTTGACTCTACCCGGGTAACTCCTCAAAACAATCTGCAGTCTGGAGAAAACAATCAGATGTCTCTGATGGATTGATTCACCTTTAGTCAAATCTGGTCAATGATACTTTAACAAGTTCAAAGGGGTTTGTGATCCAGCTCTCTTCTCAGAAGGACAGTCTGAACACCAAGCTGATTTCACACCTACCACCAGCATAGAACACCATCAGGAAGTACGTGCAAAACACAATGGAAGAAACTGTAATTACAGCCGGTTATACCACAACAGCCTCTCTGCTAATCACCAAAAATGCCTCCAGCAATGGCAGAGATCCATTTGGTCCCTGGATAAGGAATCCCACATTGYATTCACATCCATAGCATTACAGAATCCCAGTTCTGGGAAAGGTCCATAGCATCTCTGCTTTKCAMCTTGTACAAGAGCTAAATGAGATGCCTGACATACATCCAACTAGATACCTCTATTTCTCAAGCCTCCATGTTTCATCTGAAAAAAATACYCACAGGCATATCCTTTACTAGATGCTTGTTTCATAAAATTGTTGCAACACTTAAGAGCTTCATGCTCAGGAGCCAGCACTTCAGAGCACATACTGTGGTTTCAAGTCAAACTGTACATCATATCTATGGCATTCCCACAATTTCCCCTCCTCAGCTGTTCAGGACCGCTCTACCATAGGTTTTACACAAGAAAGACATCCTATTTCAGCATGTGTTGGTCAGAGATGAGCTACAAAGAGAGTGTGAAACATAAAAYAGGCCTGCAAGGGTCAGTGGGCTTCTGATACCCATCATTCTCAGAATGTAAGTAACCCCCTTCTGTCAACAAAGTAACAGTTTCCATCATGTGCAGCTCTCAGCCCAATACTGCTACTGCCCAAGGCAGTTTTAGCTGCACAGTTTAGCAGCAACAGCTTTCATTATGTATTAACCTCYACCAAGCCAGTGCCTGGGATTCACAGGGTGTAAATAAGAATTAGTAAATTAATGGAGTGTACTTTTTATTAACTAGGGAATCAAAAGTTGCAGAGAAGCCACTGTTTTAGATGCTACACATTTTCTGCCTGAAGAACTGTTTCTTTTCAGAGCACTGCTGGTTCAGAGCACAAAGCTGCTGCCTCAGAAGACCAGTGATGTGTTATTAATAAGCCTTTGGAGGCTGGTTCACTACCTCCATTAGAGGCACATCCCATCTCAAATATTGGGTTATTGAAATGGTGACAAACAGCATGTGTGCAAGTGAACACAGCTGTACTTCACCAGGACACTGTGCTCCTGCTGAAAGCAGTGCAGAAAGCCAGCATAGCAATTCTGCAAAGGCWCCAACCCAGGCACAAACTGTCCCAGAGAAGGATTCTCTAAAAAACTTCCTGGCTGYTCTTCACAAGGCAGCATCTGGAGAAACTGGCTGGAATGATGGCAAATTGATYTGACACCTGGCTTGCTTTGATAAATCTAAGGATGATTTGTGTTTATGAAACAAAATTATGAAATATTTTATGAATGAACACAATTCCCTGCCTAGACAAATGCCACCTGTCCATGAAATGGGGCATGGTCACTCTCAACATTACATTCTGATTAYTAATACTTCTCACTAAAGGTGAGTTGATTTGCTCTCTCTGCTGCTAAACATGAGTATTAACTTTCTTTCACGAAAAATATATGGACAAAGTTACCCGGAGAAACTTTTCCCACACTACCATTGTCTTCAGCTTCTAGGGGTTTGGGACAATTACACAAAACTTTACACATTTATACGCTTCAGCCCAAACTAGAGCATGTTCTGACTGAGTGCTGCAATGAAATTCTCCTGTCCCACTCATGCTAGATTAGGACCCTAAGCAGGGAGACAAAGAGATGCCATATCCCCCTTGGGATTAAAAAAAAATTCCATACTACATAACTACCAATTCCACACAAACTGTTGTCTAGATGTACTTCTTTCCACTTAGAATCTAACACCTGCTCCAACATTTTCCTCAGTCCTACTTCTTCAATTCTCTTTTTCTAGGATAGGACATGCTATTCAAGAAAAGAGTCTGGAAAATCTCACAAAGCCATTTGAAGAACAGATAAGTTTACATGGATGTTTTCTGCAGAAGGCAGAAATTCACTTCCAAGCGGTGAATTAAGTACCATGCTTACACCTACACAAATTAGTTTTCCACTCTTTCCCAACAACTGAAATCACATATTTCCTCAGAGAAAGGATTATGAGGAAGTCTAGTGTTCCTCTTAAACTCAATCTCCTAAAAAAAAGGTAGTCTTAAAAAAAAATTGAAACAGCCTGTCCCAAACATGTGTCAGACTTTTTATTTCTGAAAAAGCATCTTCATAATCTGTAGAGTTTGCAAAGTCAGATTCGTAAATGGACTGTAACAAGGGGACAAAAATACTACAATGACTTCAGCTTGGGTGAACAAAACCATTAAGACTGCCTGCTTTTGGAAACAGATCCTACCCTATTTTGTCTGCCATAAAGCAGGAAATTAGGTTGGTATACCCAGCTATACAACCCATCCCCCTAGAGCCAAAACAGAACTTCATCTTTGCACAAAGACACAATATTGTGCCTTTGCATTTGGCTGAAAAAAAAATTGGCACCAACTATATTATGCAGACAAGTAAGACCTTGGAAAGGATCCCATTGGGAGAGAAGTGCTCTCCACTGCCCCAGGGACAGGACTTGAGATGGACTGGAACTTGKTTGCTGGAATGCAAGCATGTAAAGACATCTCTAACAAACCTTCTCTGTTCTCTTTTACAAATGATGCACTTCTGCTGTCTCACMCAGGCAACAGAAACAACCATGGGTACTGAAGGAGAGCTCCCAYACCTACAGTCTCATCTGTGCTCTGTCAAGCAGCTACAACAGTTGCAGTTCATTTTCACTTCTATAGCAGACAAAGACACTCATGAACTCAAGGAGTTCAGGTGGCTCCAGGCTTAACCAAAGAAACTTCTCAGGCAGAAACCACCTGGAGCACACAGAGAGACTGCTACACACTAGGAGACAGGCCCAAAGAAGAGTCAAATGGAGCWGGACTCACAGGAAGTAACGCTGAGAAATAGTTTTGGGAGTCCAGGTTTGCATCCAGCTGCTGCAATGGGAACTCCAGGATCACTTTACTGAGCACCTGCATCATCTCCTTCAGGCCAATGTTATAGGCATACCTATGATGAAAAAGGCAAAAAACCCTCAACATTTCACATTACCTGATCCCTGCAGACTGTGGCTATTGACAGAGATAGAGCAGAAAATCTGATTTTTATATTCTCAACCTATTTTTTATTTGTTTGGTTGGTTTTCCAAATATTCAGACCATAAACCATCTTGCATTGCATCAGGCCCTGCATTAAAGGCCGTAAATCCTGAAAATCTGCTATCACAATGGAACAAGCTGCTGTGGGGTCAGCACCCTCACATTTACCAGAGTGCTGTGGGAATGCTCTTGCACAAAAGAAGGCAAACAGGTTTGGATTYGAGAAACACTAGATAAAAGGCACTCTGATTATGTGTTCTAGAYTTGCTGCTGTAAAAACACTGTGGACAAGCCACAGTGCAGCTGGCTGAATGCTGCAATGCACAGAGCATCAGACCCTGCATGAACTTCCAGGCAGTTGTGCCAAGAACTGGCTTGCTCTCTCCAGTCCACAGTTATTTAGCAGCAATTCAATCTCTTGTTACAGAGCTGGGGCCAGAAAAGCCTAACCACCAAGGATGCTAGAGATGCAGCTGGTGCTCTCCATCAACTCCTGTCATCATTCAATCATGATCTCTCAGCTGCATTTCTCATGCTCTATACTGATAAAATGGCTAACAATGGGTATTCACATGGTTTCTCCTCTTCTTTTGACATGTCTGCTGTCAATTCCAACTGTTCAGCAAAAGGGACAACATCCCTAAGGGAACACTCACTTGAGGGAGTTGATTTCCAAGACCAGGTTGTCACAGGAAATGTTTTCTTCTTCGCCCCTTTGTAATGTACCCAGAACCTCATTCTGGAAAACTAATGAAAGAAAGGAGGGGCAGTTAGACACGAGGGAAAAGCACAGATTCTTCAAACTGCTCATTACTGAAGCAATTATGCCTTTCACAACAAAAACATTCTGACACAGAGTCTATTTGTTCTTTGTAAGCTGACAGAAGCCCACAGCAATTATACTTATCAATGGTGGGATGCAACTCAAACAAAGGGAACTACCTACTAGATATCATTGATCTATCCACAGAGACCAGTACAAAGCCATTTATCTCTGCAGCCTTTTAWAGCAGTTTCTATTACACTTTTACARTCTTCCCTTTCCTATTCAGACAAGCCTCATCTTCCCATAACTAAAGATATGAATTCAAACCTAAAATYTATTGGTTTAATTTCCTTTGGGGAAACATTCGAACACGAGCAAGTTTTTTTGGTTTTTCCAATTTGGTTTGAACTTCTTTCAAATCCAAGCTTAACACAACAGAACAGAAAAACAAAACATCYTTGGCATAAGAGGCAGCTCCTACAAGGACGTTTATTTTTCCAGCATGATTACAGCACTAAGGTGTCTACACAGGGAGACTTTGCTGGACCTTCCCAGTCTCTAAATTCAGGCAATGACACTGCCTTTAAACAGACAGCTTAGGAAGATCTCTTTCATGAAGGTCAGGTGATGAGGAATGAGAAAGATGGAGGCTCTTTGTCTAGTTTCTCATCCTTGACTGCCTTAGGTTATTGTCCCAACAGCAATACAGGGAATATTAGAGAACTCTGTAGAAAATGCAGCAAGTGAGATCATGAAACAACGCACAATTTTCTATTACACCCAGAGAAAGTAGCACAAATCTCACACACTGCATTATCTGCAGAATCRCTGTGCTTCTTCAGAGCCTATCTCTCACCTTTGATGTCATCCAGCTGAGGGGACACTGCCCGACTGTCTGGCTCCTCAGAGCCCATGCTCAGGTCACTGTCAGACTCACTCTCTTCTTCAGAGTGCAGAGCTGGGCCTGAGGAAGGAGAAGACGCAGCATTCAGCACTCAAAAGCTGCAACTGTCATATGGATGAAGAATCAGGTGTCCCAGGGACTTCCCAACCAAGTCAGCAACTCTCTGTCCTTGCAAGGAAGCTTCTATTTACAGGTCCAGATGATTAGATTTGCTGCAGAGGGAACACTACAGCTGGCACTAGGATAATGGGATTTTTTGATTCTGCAGGCAGACAACAAAGGACAGGGACAAAAGCAACTGCATTTTGCGCAGACTGCTGACTCACAATGGAGCAATGTCAGCACACTCTGTCACTRGCAGGAAGAAAGCCAGCAGCACCCGGAATAGCCAAAGTGTATTCCCTCTGAGGGAGGGCCAGGTGTCCCATAGTGCAGCATTCCCAGSACAGACAGCTCTGTGTGTTACTGCAAGGCAGATATCTAATATACCTTTCACAGAGCACAGAAAGAAAAAATCTGGTCCATGACCTGCTTTTACCTCTCACCTTCCTTCCACGTATAGCTGTTACCTGAAGCCAGTCTGCTTCACAGATCTCAAATCTTACTCTAATCACAATTACCAGCATCCCACTTAGCCAGTTTCCCCAACACACCCCTGCCCATTCACCCCCAGGTGACCAAACAAAATTTTTCCTCACCCCATAGACTTTGTCTCTGCTCTTCTTCATCCTCTTCATTCTTGTCATCTGCTTTCCAGAGATAGCCYCTGCCCTCGGAGCCGACATCCTTTTTATTGTAACCTGAGAAAGAATCAGCAATCAGTGTAGATGTACTGGATTTGCTTACAGGCAAACCTGAAATAGACTGGTACAACCTGAATATTACTGCCCCTAAGTAGCCTTCATCAGAAGAGCTGGAATCCCTGCAGATGCATGTAGATCTCAGCTTTTATTTTCTCACTTGTCTTGAAGAGTGACTGACTTACTCCTCCCTATAGCAGCAACATTTGGCAGACCATGTTTAGATCCCTTGACAACCCCAGACTGTAAAAATAGTACATCACAAGGACAAAGCCTGTGGACACAGCTGAATATCCTTGGTTGCCCTGAGGAAAACACACAGGTTCCAAGCTGGATGCAGCTCTAAGCTTCACCCTTGCATTGCAGTGTCTAGAAAAAGGTAGGTAAAGATCCCAAAAGATCACAGAAGACAAAACCTTCTACATAGCTTAAGTGCACAGAGACAGAGACTCTCATACCTTTTAGTTTCACTTTGCTCTCCTCCTTGTTCACACCAGAATCATCGCTGAACTGGTCATCGTCYTCTTCCTCCTCATCTGGGGGATGAAGAGAGATCACTGTGCCCTCAGAGAGAGTGATGCCAGGACCCACTACCACCTGCAAATATGTGAAACTTAGCTTAAYGAAAAGCACTCTGACTGGCCCTTTGTACCTCCACCAGCAGCTCCAGACAAGCTGTCACTAACAAGTATAGCTGAAGATGGCTACATCCCATACCATACTGCCCCAGCCAAACAAAGGGAAGAAAAGGTGGGAGCAGTAGCACAGCCTCTACCTGTGTAAGGAGGCTTGGGGCAGCCCTGTATTCTGRAATGGTCTCGTGTAAGATTAGTAACGTGCCAGGAGAGGCAGAAAGCAGACCAGACATAAACCAGCTCACCTGAGAGGAGAGGACACAGCGGGGCTTTAGCTTYACTTTCTCCTTCACTTCAGCCTCATCACAGATAACAGAATGGTGGATCTCCACGTTATCTGCTATGTGCACTCTGTCCCACAGAACAGCTCCGTCCAGAGTGACTTTATCACCTGTTACACATCACCAAGGACAAACACGTTGAGCAAGGTAGTCTGCTGCTCTCCCACACTGCTGAGTCCACCAGAAAGCATCTTACTGACTCCAAACGCCCTTGATGCTTGATGGATGTTAGATGACAGGGGAAAATTTGCCTCAGAGGCCTATGTTCACTTTTTTTTTACTCAAGCTGAAAGATGAGTTTGCTCTCTACAGAGATTTGAGAGTAACAACTGACATCTCAGTTTTGGACAAGCACAGCCAAATCACAAAAAAAAACGTAGAAAATCCAGTTAAGGCTAAGAAGGAGTGAGCTAGGAGGGAGCAAGGCTAGGAGTGAGCTGCTAGGAAGCAGCTCACAAAAATGGGGACAGATGTCCCTCATTTGCAGGATGCTGGTGGGTGATAACTCTAGATCAGTAAAGGTCATGCATGCTGAAACAACTCATTTGCATAAAGTACTTTCCAGCTTCATTATGGTACCCTGAAAACTTCAATCCATTTCCTCTTTTGGAAAACCAAGCTTTTCTCCTTTCTTCCCATCAGCAGTAAATCAGTACCCACCTATCATCCTCTCTCAGTGCCAAACACACTTTAAAAACTGAATCCYAACAACATTTACCCTGGCAAGGCTAGCATATCCCCCATTCTTACACTCACCTATCCTACAGTTCTGTCCAATAACACTGTTGGTGATGGAGCAGTTGCTGCCAATGACCGTTCCCTGCCCGATGAGCACATTCTCTTCCAGCACGCTGCCGTGGCCAAGGCTCACATCCACACCTCGGTAAATGTTGTGTTTAGAATGGGTGTAACTCTGGTTCTTGTCATCACTGAAGTTCATCTCCGGAGTGAGAGGATAAACCCAGCGCCGGATGAYATCAGAGCACACAGCTTCATACATCAGCAGGTTGCATATATGAGCACCATACTCTTCTGTCATTACATGCATATGGATCTGGTTCCCCAGGACCTGGGAGATGGGCAGGAGCATGTCAGAGGGTTCTCTAAGGCAAACTAACAGGATCTCTCCCTTGTAACAACCCTCTCCTTACCTCCTCATTTACCAACAGACCACGCACGAAGTCATCCCGTGTCTGGTAGTCGAAATTGTCTGTGAACAGTTCAGCCACCTGCCAGGAATAAAGTACATGAGAGAAGCCAGGTAATTAGTGGCTGTTGAGTGGTTCTCAGAGAGCCAAGTTATACAATATAGGAAAGTGACGCTCAAGCCTTGAGTAAAGCTCTGACTCCCTCTGCTAGGAATGTTGACCTTCCCATCTCCTCCTCCTCCTATTCCTCCAGAACTCAAGAACAGATTCTGGTTTTCAAAAGGGGCAAGACACTGCTTTAGCATTTCCAAGCAATTTGCCCAGCCTTACTTTGTAGTTTCACCCYCATAGGAAGRCTCTAGAMAAGCTTCATCAGATATGAATGGAARARATKTTAGTGAGCCTTTGCTGCARTAACTCTGAATGTTACCCTAACATGGTACMAGCTTGCAAGTACTGACACTTATCCATAGCACAGCCACCACCTCTGCTCCACAGWTGTTATTATACCCAAAGTGAAATAGCTTATTTTCTGAAATAATTCCATTCTGTGCTCAATCAGCCAGTCTCTGAATGCGTCCACCATGTAGTTCTGCCTGGGCTCCAGCGGTGGACACCAGAAACATACTGAGTCCCCCTACATTCCACAGAGTAGCACCACATGATCAGCCAGGCCCTTAGATCAGCCAGTTCTGTTTTCCAATTCTGGTACTCAGGCCACACATACCCTCTGCACACCAACAGTACCAAGGGAGCAGACTGAATTTTGGACCCTTGCACAGACAAGACTCACCTGTGGAGAACAGATGCTGATATGACAATCTAGCAAGTCATGGCGCACCTCAACATTCTCAATAGAACTCTGGAACAGACTCTGAAAGAGAAAAAGATTCCCATTATCTGAGTGCCTCACACTGTACCAAACCCCATAAGCTTTCTATATGCCAGGGGCAGTAGTGACTGAATTATTAAACTAGCTGAAGTTGTGAGGATCAGAGAAATGTACMATCTACACTAAACCAAATCTTAGCAAGCCCAGACTGGTCACACAAAGAGCTGGGTGTCACACAGCAGACTGCGCCTGCCCTTACACAGTGCAGAAACAGCTTGTATTTACAACAATCCCATTTTCTCAAGGTGGCTCCTTACCTTAGTCTCTGGGAGATACAAATGTACAGAAAAACACTGATGATCCAAATACAGCTTTTACATCTGTGAGTCAGTTTTGTAATGTTGTGTTTTGTTTCTTTTGGGTTTTCCTTTTTGGTTTCCTATGGTGAACTGTGCTTCCAACTGAAGACATGAAATAACCTTCTGATTACAGATTTGGGTATGAAAACACTATACAATCACAGCCTTAGTTATGAGCTGAAAAATTAAAATTGGTCCATCTATCTCATGGAGAAAGTGCCTCCATGTACATTTACAGAGCATTTATTACATTACTATGTGAACAGAGGTAATAGCAAGTACCACTCCTTGCACCTCTGTTATTCCCCTCCATGTCAGGCTCAGTGACACTTCAAAAAGGAAAAGGTTATTAAACACTGGAATGGATTGCCCAGAGAGGTGCTGGTGTCCTATCCCTGGAGGTGTTCAAGAAATGACTGGACATGCCATGGACTAGCTGACAAGGTGGAGGACTCTCTAATGTGAGAGGTCTTTTCCAACCTAAATAATTCAGTGGAAATGGTCTATGTATGACAGTGACATATGCACCTCAATTTGGGAGCCCCTGCAATTAGCACAAATAATCTCTCTCACTTATTTTACACCATGAAAAGGAAATAAAGGGCAAAACCTGAACTTGAGAAATACATCTGCCCCATGTTCAAACTGAAATGAGTCCAAGCATGAYTTCACCAAGCCTCAAATAAAGATCAAGGGAAAAACGTCAGTTTACTACAAGTTATTTCCTATCATCTGCCCCTACAAGAGGAGCAGCAAGGACACTTCCCCAGCCCTCACTTGAGGAGGATCTCCTCCTTGGGCAGGCTGCCTCACTACCACAGCCTGTTTCCACCTGCCAGCTTCCAGACGCACCATAGGAAAGCGGAATCTTTTCAGCCCCTGGGTTCTCTGGTAGTGAAGGACACGGTTTGTAGCACTGTCCATAGCAATAACAATGTCATCCTCCTTGCACCTGGCRTGGTGGCCAGGCGAGGACTCCTTGAATATCATCGTCATCACAGACACATTCTTCTCCATCTTACGACGTAACCTGAAAAAGGAGRGCAGAAYTATGAGAACACCCTTCAGAAAGATACAGCCTGGAGACTCAGCACACCAGGCAAGCATTCACTCTTTCAGCACCTACTTGTGCTCYTCCAGGGCTTTGGATATATTGAAGTTGGACACCACATCACCAGTGACAAGGATGAAGTCGGAACGAACGAGGGACTTGGCATCCACGTCTCGCAGCACGTCACCAAGGGAGCGGTACAGGTCCGAAGTGACAAAGCGCACCGTGTTGGGAGACGTGTGCCGGCACCACTTGGATTTTCTGGAAGAAGAAAAAAATCAGGAATGCATAAAGAAGGTGTTCCTATAGACACGCTACGACACAGCGTCCCCATGGGTGTCACATCTGTAAGGGGATGCAAGGAGGATCCTGTGACACTGAGCCCATCATCCCCAGGCTCAGGCAGACTCAGAAACTGGACTGAAGAACAGTCCCACAACACTCAACTGTTTTCATGCACTGCACAACCACCCTGCTATACAGGACGAATGGTCTTTTCTGAGACCAGCTGAAAGGGAATTTCTTGCAGTTTTCATCAGAAGGATCTGATGAGGCCTTTCTCTTTGGAAAAGAGAAGAATACTTTCCATGATGAAACAAAAAAATAAGATATTCTTACTGCAAATGCTCTTTTATCTCGGCTGACTTCCAACAGCAGAAAACAAAGGTTTCTTCCACTCCAGTTGCTGTTAGGAACTCCAAAGTATAGTCAATCATGGCCACATTYGCCATAGGTAAAAGAGCCTGAAAAACACCCAAAACCAAAGAACATATAGATAGCTGAACAAACACTCCAACATCAGCAACAACCTCTTCCAACTTGAGGATACAATATCATCAACAGAACCACAAACACATAACACAAGTAACTGCTCCACCAGCTTTTATAAAAATCTTTTAGAGCTGATCTAAGCCATAAGAGTAATTTCTGATTTTCTAGGGGCAGATCCTCAGTTCAGAGAAAAAGGCATAAAAAAGTGAAGTTATCACTGAAAATTCTTCAAGGAGACTCAGATAAATGAAAGAGCCAGAGGAAAAAAAAGGTGCTGATTCCCTGACTCAGGCTTTAACTGCTTCAAGAAAAACCTGTCAGACATGAATGATAAAGCCACAGTAAAATGAGTGTCCAGAATTAAATAAGGAGAAAGAAAACCAACCTAAGATGAAGCAAGTACTCTCTTGACTTGAGATTCAACTCACACTTTAAACTGAGTTACTGAGTCACACTGGAGCAATGGCATACCATCCTTTAATTAATTTTTGATGCTGTTTCATTTCAGGYCTGAGCTCATGTGTATAATTACAAGCACCAGAAACATTTAATCAGCAAACGAGGTAATATAATTCTTCAGACCTAAATTCTCCAGAAGCTTTTTATGTTCCTTTAACAYACAGCCTTTTGAGCTGGATAAATAAAATGCCTCCCCTATCCATTTTTCTAGCCATATTCTTTCACGCTTTACTGCCGGCAAGTGCCAAGATATTATTTCTTTCCTYTATCAGAAACAAGCCTGCCCAAACCCGCTGCCACTCCTGCACCAGCCACACACAAGGAGCCAACAGGGCAGTTCGCCATGCCATATGGAAAAGCGGACAGCACCAACACAGCAATTAGATCCTCGCTGTTCTCCAGCGGGGGACAGAAACTCCTACGGGCGAGAACTGTCGGAGCGCAGGAGGGCGGGAAAAGCCGCGGCGGGGGCTGCCCGAACCCGGGGGCTTCGCCGCCTCCCGACCCAGGCCGGGCTCTCGCCAGACCCCTGCCCGCCCCAGCCTCCCGGGACGGCGCACACCGGGACAGGCGGCCCCGGAGGCACCGGCGCGGCGCGGGCGGCAGCACCCAGAGGGGATTTCTCACCCGCGGCCGGTCCTTGGAGATCGGGAAGAAGCGGCGGTTGAAGCTGTCGGCGACCAGCACGGCCTGGAGCGGCGGCGGCGGCTCCTCCTGCGGGTCGGGGCCGCGGGCAGACCCCGCACCCGCTCCGCGCCGCGCGGTACCGCGGGCCGCCATCGCCGCACGCGGCCGCCGCCGCTTCCGCTTCCGCCCGCCACGGGAACGGCGACGGGCGCCCGGCGGGGACACAACAGCGCGGGGCGGCGCGTCCCGGCGGGAGCGGGGCGGGAACGGGGCGGGAGCGGGGTGAGGGCTCCCCTTTGCCTCCCCAGCATCGCTCCCCTCCCTGCATCACCTCCGCCGCCAAGATCCGGCGTTGCACGGTCTCAGGAGCGGGGAGAGGCGTTCCATCGCCATCCCCCGAGGAGGAAGCGGGGGTAGAGCAGCACAGCTCCCCGGCATTGCCGGGGACGGCCGGGACTCGGCCTGAGGAAGGCCTGAATGTCCCCACACGGACATCCCCAGGTGGCTTTGGGGTGTGTGTAGTGCTTTGATGTGACCCCGCTGATGTCCGGCTTTGAGAGCAGTGATGTTTTCTTGATACACTTCGTAGAAGTGATGTGTTTGTGCTGCGTTTCCAAATGTGCGGACGCTGCTTCTGCAAAGGACAGCCTTGATGTGAGGCAGCACACAGCTGACGGGAGACAGGCATTCACAGCCTCTGCTCTGTCACCTCACCAGCCTCTCCTGCTGCCCCAGCCCCTATAAACTGACCCACTGTGACACCCAGCTCTGGTTCTCGCTGTCATCAGCTGTCATCTGCCACTGAGTGGCAAGCCAAAGACTCAGAGAGTCTCGAATTCAATTGTGATCTGAGAGAACACAGGGCATTTTCAGCCCCTCCCGAGGGCGGAAGGTGCTTACTCTTATCAGCCCAGGGCACACAGCATGGCCTTTCCATCCTGARGGAGGGACATTAAGGGAGGCACCACACAACCACAGACCTACAGCACTGCCCCAATATCACCTGCAGCGCTGTACAGCCCCGTGGCATTGCTGAGGGTTCTTTAGTAAAGAGAAGAAAGCTGTAATAGGCAACACACAATATTCCTCCCCAAGTGCAGGACTTAAGTATACAAAACAAAGTCTCCTCTGTGTCCTGAAGGACTCTGCAGCATTGGGTATTCCCTGAAATTTCCCTGAGCAGTTAAAATATTCACGTGTCACTTACGTGGTGCCATCTGTGCCCAGTGACTTGTGACTGAGCCCTTGCTGTGCTGCACCTTGTGGCTGAGTCGCTTGACCTTAGCTAGTGGTTTGGAAAAAATCAGCAAGGATGGACAYAGCAAGAAAACAAAAATGAGCTGCCCGTGGGAAATAAATCATCCCCATCCTTTCCAAAAATAGGTATCTGCATACCCTTGGGAATTCTGGTGCCCTGGCAAAGGAACTAACCCTGGAACAAAAGATCCCAGATGGTTTCAGCCCAGGGGTTACAGCCTGAGGAGTGATCCAAGAGGTGGATTTGTCATTGCCTGAGGGCAGGACAGCATTTTAATTCCTGCCTAGGTAGCACTAAGTGCATAAACAGCACCAGAAATCAGGTCTGATCCAGCCTGCACAGCCACTGCATGTGTTGGGACCGGGCACAGAGAGGTTTGACAGGGGAATCAGCAGATTATCTGGCTAATTACATCCTGTTCTGTCCAAATGAGGTGAGTTTCCAAGACGTTGCCCTGGTAAATTGGCAAGAACAGGAGAAGACAAATCAAGGTAATTGCTAATGAACTTGATAAATATTCCTCAGGCTTTGCACACACCTTGCCCTTTGGTCTCACCAGGAACTTGCAGGCCAGCAGCACCCAAGCCAAACATTTTCTGAAAGCAATGTACTTCCAGGGAGCTTTTAAAACTGAAATTACCTCATGGAAATTGAAATGAGACTGAACTGGATTAGGTTGGAGGTCTGTCAATCCCAGTATCCCACAGTATGTGGGCAGGGTGATGGGAAGACACAAAGCATCACAGGACWGCATACACCAGCTCTGGGAATGATGTGCCTGGTGGGGATGCTCTGCTTTCTGAGATATCTTCCTGGTCCTTGTTCCTTCATTTTTGACCCTCTTCCCTTTTCTGTTTTTTTGTTCTCTCTGAGCATCCCTCTGTGCCTTCCACAGAGCTGTGAGTCTTTTGTCATCTGAACTCCAGGTCAGGGATGCAATTAGTGCCTAAACTCAGCTCTTCTTGGCCCATTCCATGCTGGCAGAGAGCCTGGTTTGGTTGGGGCCATCCCCACACAGTGCCAGAGGTGACAGGGCCAGGCCATGAACCCTGGAACACCGGAGCCCTGGGCACTCAGGGGAKTGTTCTGAACTTCCACAGGACAGCTGATTCTCACTTGCCAGGTCTAGAGAGGGGTCTGCCTGCCCCAAGAACCCTTGGAGGAGCTCCTGCCTCTGGGAGAAGGGTAAGGAATGGCCAGGACATGGACATTGTCCAGCCCTCTTGTTCATCTGGGTGACTCTGTGCCTGACACAAGATTTACCTGAGCACCAAATCAAGTTCTGCAGGGAAAAATGGAACTGCAGACAACAAGTAAATCAGTAAGCATGAGAGTGAGACAGATTCTACACCCCAACCATTCTGCCTCCCTCCCTCCCACGCCCTGGGCTCTGGCCAAACAGGGACAGCAGGGACACTGACTCACAGGCTATTCATCCACTCTGCTCATTTGGGCTTCTCCTGTGCTTCTCAGCAGAGGGTTTCTGCCAGATGAACTGCTGGGCCTCCTTCACTCTTGGGCCCAGGGCTGACAGGCTTGAGAAGGTGAGCTAGACACGAGRCCACCCTGTCTGCATCCCCCTGGGTCTCCAGCTGCCCTGGGGTACTGCTTGCAGAACTCCCTGGTATTSCTTTCCACCAGTGGGATGTGCTAACAGGGAGGATGCATTACTGYTKCCTGAGCTCTGGGCTGCTCAAYTCCCTGWACTCAGCTGCTGCTGTGCCAGGTGGGACATGCAGTGAGACAGGAGTTCCATCAGCACTTCCCCAGCTGCCAGAATTTGGAGATGAGGCTGGAGGGGTCCATTTGCAAGGGTAAAGYATTCACAGCAGAGAGGTGCTGCTGGTGGATGTTGATGCCATGTCTCTGGGTACCACACAGGTATGTTAAGCTGAGCAGGTTCCCCATGGGTGGCACAGGTCTCCCTGGAGGGACAGGGGACAGCAGGAGTGCCCCACTGTTTACTTAGAGAAGGGATATCCATGTGACAGTCTGTCTGCCACTGACCAGCCCTACCTGGAGCTCAGGAATGAGATGAGAGGGAAAGCACAGCAAAGTTCTCTCTAATTTACTTCTTCCTGGGACTTTTCCTGGTCCGAGGCTCTGCCCTCATGGACACAGACTGAGCAGTATGATATACAGCCCTGGATATTTTAGCCGAGTTTTCAGTCCTTTACAAGCCTTGCTCCAGTTTCTCTTTCTTGCAATGTTTTTTCTTTCTCCAAATGGCCTCAGCAAGCAATAGCTCCTTCCAGATTTCTTAGGTAGYTCATGCATGAATTCTGTATGATGTGATTCATCCTTCAGGACACTGCTTCCATTATCTCTCACCAGCAGCTCTCCTGAGGACGAACACCAGCCCCAGAGTGATGTGCTCATGTCCAACTATCAGACATGGTCTTGCCTAGGTAACCATGGGGCAGTTGCAGGAGCTCCTGTGTGCTGCCCTTCTGCTATCACTGCTTATGCTCAGCTCCATCCTCTGCTGATTCATCCCTCTGGTCACTCTCAGAGACCGAGCAGGCATGGCCAGCACAGGCTCCCCAGTGAGGACACCCTGTCCAGGGGTGGAAAATGAGTCAGTGACCATCTGGGTTTGGCACGTGCTCCAGCCACAGGGACAGCAGTCCCTGGAGGCAGCCACCCTGCATGACCCCAGAAGCTGCTTAAGCCTGAAAAGCAAAGGACATTTCCCGTGGGGGACAGTGCTGGAGCAGTCACAGGGACCAGCACTCCCAGTCACGCGGGRACTGCCTGAGCACGAACACCCTGGAGCGAGGCTCCTCAGCCTGCAGAGCAATACTTCCCCTGCATTTTCTGTCTTCCTTATTCACATACAATTTTTTTGTACCACTGCTGCACCAGCAATACCTCCATCCTTGGGGTCCCTGGCCTTCAAGCYCTACCTTAGTCCAGGGTTTACCTCCCTTTACCTCCACAGGAGCTTTGTGCTCCTGTTTGGCTCTGCAGTGAGCYGTGTGAAATTGAGCGGCAGCCTCTGAGCAGATTCTTTTTCCCAGTTCAGTGATGCATAAGGTGGGAGGTAGTAGAGCTGCCTCCTGTTTTCCCAGCTAACCCATTTGTAGCTCTGATATGTGTGGATTCCTGTAGCAAGAGAAGCTGGGAACAGCCCTCCCCAAGCAGGTATGTCAGGGTAGCTGAGGGAGGCTTGCACTTCAGTAATCTCTTCTAGGAAGGGACTTGTGGGCTGAGCCAGAGAGAAAAAGGTCTAAGGCTGGGTAACCACCACCTTGGGACTGTGGAGATGGGCAGGGAAATGCCATACTGCAGAGCAGTACAGGGACAAGACCTGGTGTCACCTGCATCATGAGAAGGGAACCCATGATGCCAAGTCAGGGCTGCCAGGGGCAAGGAGGCGAGTTCTTGTTTCTAAACAGCCAGGGCAAATATCCAGAAGGTTGGCTGGCCATTCTCTGACCCAGGCCCTCATTGCCAGAGYAACCTATCTGGCTCCAGTCCATCCCCCCTCCATTCCCTCCCACCTGGGGGCCTTATGTCCCCAACACAAAGCAGGCACCAGTCAGAATTGTTTCTCTGTTCCTGCTCCCTTGCCCTGAGAAGGGGCTGCTCCTCTCCTGCACAAGAGCAGGGTTAGTCCTCATTCCTCAACTTGTCCAGAGGACGAAAAGGGCTTTTGCAGCATTCCCTCCCAAAGCAGCCCCAGCTTTGCTTGGAGAAGATGCTGAAGGAGGGGGAGTTCATCCCTCTGCCGGCCCCAGATGYATCATTTCAGGAAGAAGACAGCTCTGCTTCCCACTGCCTGGTCTGCCAGAAGTGAGGGGGAGCTTTGATCAAGGCACAGCTATCTGTGCTCTGATCGCTGCCTTTCCTGCAAGGGCCCTGTTCAGAGGAGAGGGCACATTTCCTTTAACCCTTCTCTCCCTGCAAGCCTGGAACTCCACAGGAAAGGCACATTTATTAGAGCTTTCAGCCCAAAGGGCTTCAAGTTTCCAGSGATGTCTGAGAACTGAGTCATGTTTAGTAACTGCACCTTTTCAAGGATCCATTCAGTTGCTCACGTGCAAGGGTTTTGGTTTAGAAAATCGTTGTGTTGAGGCTGCCTACAGATCTAATTAATAAAGAGAATGAAGGGAAACTTTCTCAGGGGAACTCAGTGGCCCCTTTCCACCACATCAAAGCTGTTGAGAGATCATGYTATCTTGACAGATGTTGTACACTATAGATCTGGTTACTGAACTTATGTTTCCCATGGACTCATTCCAACATTTCTTTTAATTTGTCAGGGATMTATTTCAAAGTGCAATATGCACGTGGTTGCAGAAAAGTTGAAGGAAGTTGCTGATTAATGACCCTTTTCCTGGCAGYGTAGATGTTCTTGTTCCAGCTGCAGTAGATACCAAAGAAAAGGTATACACTGGAAAATGGAAAATATAGTCTCTCAGATTAGAGGCTCTTTTTTTCTGTTTCTTCCATGTCAAAGCAATTAATAATGCTATAACACAATGTGCTCAGCCACGTGAGGAGGGTCTGTACCTAAGATACACYGAGGAATTCATCTCAGTGCTCCCACCACTTTTCTGTCACATCAGTGGGAGTATCAGGCACAGGCAGTTGGGATGCTTTTTCTCTGGGAGCAGCTTCCCAGTCTCCACTTGTCTCCAGCTCTCTTGTTGGAGTGCTGGCTTGGGCGACCTAAACAGATGTGTTATTTCTACTTCTTTTAACCCTTTGCAATAAACCACAGTCTGAAGCACTGGTGACACTGACACCTACTGCCTTGTAGTTATCAAAATTGTTTCTTGTCACAAACTGGCAGTCACCTGAGACAAAATGAAATTAAATTATTAGCTCCACAGGGCAGGAATATGCCCCCTCCTCTACATTCAGACAGCTCCTGACCCAGCCAGGCTTGATGAACGCTGTCAGAGCCAGGCTGGATTGCCTCTGGGGSTGTCTGTCCCCATTGGAGGGCCTCTACTTCCAAAGAGGACTCCAGACAACTGCAGTGCCAATACTATATATGGGAATAAACACACATAGCAGGATCGTAATACTCAGCTTTGCTCCTTAGCCCTTAGAGATAAGCCAACAGCTCTGACCCCTGCAGTGCAGGGAGTCACAACCTCTTGSGTAGGGGCATCTGTAAAGACCTGGCTTGGGCTTTGAAGGGGTGTCTGCAATGACGTGAAGTGCAAAACAGGGCAAAGATAAGCCCAAAGGCACATGACTGCAGTGACTCTGTGCTGATGCAAGAAGAGAGCATGGAGCTCTAAGTGCACAGGCAGGGTCCAGCTCTTCCCTGCACAGCTGGGTGACACAGGGGTCCTCCCTGCAGAGACAGGACCCAGGCCTACTTTTACCTTCAGGTGACACAGGTGTTCAGCCAGAAACTTGATCTAAATCCTATCTCTGCCTGCAAGCAGGACATCAGAGTGTGATCTGATAGGTCTGATAAAAGCCTGCAGTAAAATACGTTTTAAAATATCTGTGCATTACTTCAAACATGCTGAGGACACAGAAAAGGGACAAACCAACACTGAGAGTTGAACTTAATTCATACCAGACTGTAGCCACAGTAAGAGCATTGCAGAGAGCAGGCCCTGACTCTTTTAAAGACAGAGGAGGCAGCAGTAGGATTCACAAAAGCTGCGCAATGCTGGAGCTCATTTTTCCCACCCACATGAGGAGCTGCTGTATTTTCAAGTCAGGAGAAGCTGGTGATTGATGTTACACGTGCMTCACTTCGACAAGGAGCTGGGTCTGAACAGTGTCTGTTTCATTACTTCAAACTGGTTCAATATTTCGTCTTCAAGAGGAAGCCAGATGCTGCTTGCTCATGGGGAAGATCTTCTGCCCAGCAGTGGTTTGAGACCTTGCCCTGCTTTTTGTATAGTGACTCTCCTTTGCCTCCATCACATGGTTTCCAGCAGTCACACATTTTTAGGAGGAGGAACTGAGCCACAAGTTGGGGATGTGGTACAGTTGCGGTCACAGAACAAGCTGCTGACCATCCCAAGAATTCACCATCATCTCTCTGCTTTCATCCTGCATCTCACCTCACAACTGCATTCTGGAGGAGGTGGTTCTGRTGCTTCAAGAGCTTTACATGCCCCAGCTCTCATGTGCTGCACTCCCAGTGCTGGGGAGAAGGCAGGGGAGTCTGGAGGCTGGGCTATTTTCTGGTTGTCAGTCTTAGGCTGTGTTTGTTATTGTAAGTGTTGTGGGGCTGTGCTTTGGGTTAACCAGGCTACAGACCCTTGAGCTGCTTCCCACTCCTTGAGCACCGTTCTCATCCCTGCAGCCACAGCTGGGAGGGTTCCTGTCCTCCCAAGCTGTGATGGAGAGCAGCACACAGCAGCTGGAGTGCTTTGTTTCCAGTTGACCTAAGCCATGATTACACAGGGGGCTTTTCCTATTTGTGGCTCAGAACAGCTGGGGGATTGTCCCCGTCTGCAGCACATGGGACAGGCATGTGACATGGCTCTGTGAGGCAAAACAAACCTACACCAGACATACGCCTTCCTTTTAGGGATTGCGGCAGCCTTAACAGACAGCCTCAAGGTTTCACACTGATCCRTATTTCCTTTTGGAGTACATCTTCACTGCAGGCTTCACCATGGCTAACCCAGGCTGTTGCCTAGGCTTTGTCCCAAATTTTTTGGTGCCCCACAGCAGCTCTTCCCATGGTCCCACTGGTTGAAGCAATGAGAGGAGGTCCGACTGAGTGCCATGGCCACCCAGACTGAGACCCAGGCTCCTGGCACTGTGGCTCTAATCCATTGCTGAGGGGCCAAGAGACCACCAGGACACACATGTGCATCCACCACTCACTGTGCCAGTCCCACACAAGCCATATGGGGGCTGGGGTTAGCAATGCAAGGAGGGGAGCATGGGGCTCCTGAGGAGCTTGGGGACTGTGATGGCAGTACAGGGTGGCTGCTGGTGCTCAGGCAGCACTACCCAAGGAAGCAAAAGCAATTTGCTCAGCAAAACAAGATGTAYTCAGTGGGGTTGTCTGAGGAGCCCCCAGGAAACTTTCTGCTCTTCCTGCGAGGAGAAGGCAGGAGACAGCTGTCTCTTCTGCTTTCTCCCCCAGCAGCAGAACAGAGCAAGTCTCCCAAGCCCTGATAATTACTCACTGCTCCCTTGAGTTCCCATCACCTTGCTTTCTGAACACAGGCCTGCCTGCCTTCCCCTGCACCTCCAAACAGCAGTCTCCAAAAAGCTGAGCTTCTTTCCCCCCATTACCCCTGTGTGCCGCAGGGCCAGGTCCTGGAGTGTGGCCACGCTGAGACCTGGGAGAGCCCAGCCCCAGCTGCAGTAGCAAGGACAGGGCTGTGTTTGACTTGCAGCTTCCCCTTTTTCCTGGTTTTCAGCCGCACAGCGACAATCCCAGAGGCCCAATGCTCTCTGACCTTGGCTGTCCTCATTTGCTTCTAAAACTGGCTGATAACACTGGTGAGCTCCAAAATTGGCATCCCAGCCGGCCTTTTCTCCACCACGTGGGATTCCAGGCAGCGCCAGGGGCTCCCAGCATTTTTAATTATTTTTCTCCTTTTCTTGAACTCCTTTTCGTTCATGCTGTTTATGCTGTTTCCAATGGGACAGAATGGCTCTCTCTCCAAAGGCTGTTTGGTGTGTGCTTGCTGAGGCTGGCTCATCCTTCCCRTGCACCCCAGAGGGACACCTGAGAGCACGGAGGCAAACACAAGCTGGCTGTATTTCCACAGTGGAAAAGCCCCAGGGCTTGAGGACACACAGGGAAACAGACCTTGACTCCACTGGTTGTAGCAGTTCCTGCAGTGTTGCCTTCCTTACATTCCCACTGTCAGGCACCAGGGAAGCATCCCATCTTCCCAGGAGTGGGGAAGGACACAGATGTGAGGTACGTAATGACCAGCTGAGCTGTCATCAACAAGTGTCTCCACAGAGGAGRAGAGCAGTGGTGAGAGAGCTGATGGCACCCTTGAACTGTGTCCTGGGGGAGGAGAGAGCAGCAGAGGAAGGTGCTGGATGTCATTGCCACACAGCATCACCGAGACCGTTTGCTGGCAGGGTCACTTCACAACAAATAGGAAATGGGGAGGATTTGRGGGAATGGCAGGGAAGACATGGCTAATGGCAAGCTCATCATCTGCTGGAAAATGAAAGAGGTGTTGTCAGTCCATGTCTGATGTGCAGCTCATGGAGCAGGACCTGCTCAGAGGAGCTGCAGTGCTGTGGGTGCCGGTAGAGAGAGCAGCAGGAGGCAGCAGTTCACACTCTTCCACAGGGCTGTCACTGCTGCGTCCACACGTTGTTTTTTCGTGGTACATCCTGATGGTGCCCATCCAGCGAGCCCTGCACAGCCACATAAGCAGCCAACTGAGAGAAACCCACATCCCAATAGAGGCCAGCCAAGTGACCTTGCTGCTGTGCCTGGCTCTGCTGTTTGCATGCAGCTGGAAGCAGTCACACTTTCACCCCAGTGCACCCACAGCTTTGTTTTTCACAGAGGCACATGAGGGTGCTTTGCCCTCCAGACTGTGACCGTGTCCCTGGGAGCCAATGGGAAAGTCGTGCTGCATCATGCCCTGGCCACCACCTCTGGGTTTTGTGAGGTTTAAACCAGTTTCCCCCGCCACAGCTTACACATGGCCCCAGCCACGGCTGCTTGGCCAACCCAAAAGCAGTTTCAGAAAAGCAAACTGAACTGAACATATCACCCTGATGTGRCTGTTTCCTTTTTCTATGGCCTGGCTTGGGGACAATCCTGGGCTGTTTTTGGACAGGGGTTTGAGTACTTTTTCCTTGCATACTTCAAGCTAACCAAAGCCACTGCTGCACATCTGCAGACTATGGGAAATGGACCAAAAGTCCAGTTGAAAGGACCTAATTCCCAAAGCCGGAGTGGTATAGCTAGAAAGCATCCCAGCCAGTTAATGCTCGTCCAGACACATCTCCAGCTTTTTCATCACMGCATTGTTTGTCCTTTCCACTAATTTCATCAAATAATCAGCAGTACAAGACAGCCAAGGCTGGAGTCTGCTGCACCAGTGAGAGCAGGCAGGCTCCAGCCTGACCCATGCTGCTGATTTCTATTGATTACTCATTAACCGTGGGTGTGGTGCTGGGCGTAGAAATCACGAAATTCCTACCCGTGTAGGTCTGCATTGGCTTCTGGTCCCTGGGCAGTGCTTTGCCCTTGAATTGGTCTTGTCCTCTGAATCATCAGGTTTATAGAAGAAAAATCGGACAATCAGTCCAGGTATGAACTGCCTCRAACTGGTTTTCTGTGCTGGATTACACTTCAAACGTTGCAACAGCTTGGAAACCTTCTTGCTTTTCGCTGTAAGAAAAAAAACAGCTCTGAATAAGTTGCTGCTAATTGTGCTGGGAGAGTTTTATTTGTATCTCACTCTCCCAAAACCCAAAGAAAGTAGCATATGAAATAAGATACTTTTTCAGTGCTTTCTCCTCCCGACCCGAATGATGAATTACAACACAAATTTAATCTGTGGGAGACAGCAAAGCATTGCACCTTTTACTTCTGCACTTTTACAAGCATAAATGATGAAGAAAGAGGGCAGGATKATCAAAACCTGCAAAAAGAAAATAACACCAAAAGGCATTTTTTGCCAAAGAGTGGCTATTTGTAGAAGGTATTGAGAACAAGGGTAAAACACTGTTAGCTTGGCTAGGAAGGTTCATCCTCCCACACAAACTGACGGGAAGGCAATGGGTGGTACTGCTGTAGCCTGGAGTGGTATCTCTGCCTGGATCAGCTTAGGAGCCTCATCCTCTGAAGCACAATCACAATGAAACGCCCACACTGCCGACAGCTTTGCACAAACATCAAGCAAGTACAGTTTGTTTCCAGGAAAGCCAAATGCACAGGTGTATTAAGATATTAATGAACTTGATCTGCTAAAACAGGTCAGGAGGAAAGAGAAAGATTCCTCTTTTCTCTAGTTCCAAACGTATCATGTCCCTCTTGAGTATTTTTCTGGGGAAAGGGTGGGGAAACCATGGCTCTCCATTGTGCTGTGTGAGCTGGCCTTCACTCTCACCAGTTTCTGATCAGCAATACAGATTGTTCAGAACTGAACCATCATAAAGCACATGGACTTGAATGCCTGAATGAGTCATTTGCAGAGCTGTAAGCACAATGARACTGCAGTAATGAAAAAGTGAGAGCTCAGAGAGTGCCCATTCTGGGAAGTGAGGGATTCTTGGGGTGCTGATTAGGCTTTGAGCATACCACAAGATCCTATGCCTCACATGCCCTGAAAATCAGAGCAGTCACATGGAAAACAYTGAGTTCCAGGAAATGGTTGGCTCATGGCGCTCTGTCTTTAATGCTCTGACCCTGATAATCCCTCTCTGTGCAGCTATGGTGTGGCAGGGAGAAAGTTTTGGGGCCAGGTTCATATGGGGAGGTTATCATCCCCATGCTGTGGGTTGGATGGAGCCAGGTAGGCACGAATTGTGTTTGGTGGTGTGTGCACAGCCTTATGGACAAGTATCCGTGTCCAGCAAACAAGGAGATGCCTGGCACAGCACTGACAGTTGTGTCTACCCAGGTGTTGCTGCAGGCAGCTGTGAGGGCAGGGCTCACGAGCCTCTCCAGACCCTGTGCACAACAGCAGGACATTTGGAAAGACTCTGGTTCTAGCAGCACTAAATATGTGCAGGGAGTATTGGTGCCTCTTGTTCTTCAATTACAAGTCATGACCAAATTCACTAGATACCATAACTTTCCTTGAATTAAAAGCAATCATACCAAATTCTTGCTGAAACAAGTAAGGACTTATCATGCAATKTTATTGGTGATTATTGACGTCATTATTTGCAGGAAACTGGACTGTGGTTTTCACATGACAAACCCAGCTCACAGATGTCCCAAAATTGTTTATTTTCTAGTGAGATTGAAGAGGTGAATGATTGAGCAAGCCATGGCAGCCTATGACAGCTCTGTTACAAACACCACATTGACTTCTGACCTCCTCCCTGTCTCCTCAATGGGATGTTAGCTCTGTGGCCTAAGGATGATGGGTTGAGAATGACTACCCTCAGTGATCTTCTTGTTAATGCTTTTGCCACAAAAATTTTGTTTCTTCTGGAACAGTGAAGGTGGATATAAGATTAAAAGGAAAATGAATATCAATGTCTCTTTACCCTCCAGTTGTTGGCAAGTTATACTTTCCTATGTGGGCAGCTTGTTTCATTCTGCCAAACTGCGCACATGGGTTGGTGGCTCATGCGACCCAGATGAGGCTAAATTATTGCTTTCCAGAAGAGTGACCTGAAGTAGTTGCAGTGCAGTGGGAAATCTTTTGGTCTGCYCTGAGAGCTCCAATTCCTGAACAGGCCATGCATGGGAGGGAGACCTCGACATGATGGACAAAAGAAGACTGGCCACTCCAGAGGATAGAGAATCATGAGCAAGCTGAGCAATCATGAGTCTCTTCAGACCTCCCTGTTTCTGGACTTGTTACGGTTTGCAGYGCTACAGGCTAAATTTGGTCATGGGACTTCTACTTGAGCTGTCCAATTAATTTGTGAGTTCTGCACTTCATGGCTGAGAGCTCTGATCAGTGAGAGAGTAAAAAAACACTAGCAAGCATAAGAACTGTCAGCATGCTCATCAGCAGGGACACACTCAGGGAACTCATGCTGARAATGCAAGTGTCAGCACCCCGGACCAAGCATTCCAATGGAGAAGVGTAAGAAGATGATGTCCTCTGTGTATGAGGTACATAGGAAATGGGGTTTGAGAGAGGAGAAAGAGCTCTTTTCCTGGTGGTGTCCAGATTTGTGTCAAAGGAAGACACCTCCTCAAGGACTGTCCATACTGACCAGAGCTTATTTTGTTCCCCTTATTTTGTTCTGCCAGCTCACAGAGCCCGTAGGCCTTAAAGGAGGCACTGGGCAGGTGGCAAGTCTCGTGTGGCAACTCTCCACTCCTGGTACTCTACATAATTCCATGGACATCAGTCCAATCACATTGTGCTGCTTCTTTGGGGGACAGCTTTTCCTTCAGGGCAAAGACAAAAGCTGGTTTATTCAGCGCCTCATTGCAATATTTTACCAGTAGTAAAACACTGACTGCACCATCCCATTGGTCCCTCACCCAGCCTTTGCAGCCAGAGTCTTCTGGCTCAGCAGGCATTTGCATCCCTTCAGCACACAAGAGACTCTCTGCTTCCCAGTCCTGTGTCTAACAGCGCTTGGCATGACTGGTCTTAATAGCAATGATATGAACCCCAACAGCGCACGCTGTGAGCAGCCATGCTCCTCAATCTCAGATTTCCTGAGAAGTCTGTTCCTCTGTTTCCATCCAGGGTTCAGCTCAGTCTATTCGCCTGAGCAGTACATGCTCCAATTCCCAAAAAGGCAGAAGCAGGTTCTCAGATCCTATGGGGGAGATAGATGAACAAAGACCAACACTCCCACAAACTGGGCCTTGGTTTTCCTGATCAATCTGGATATGCTCCATTTTCTGTTCCAATGGCTCCAATCAGTTTGTTTCAAGCATTGCTTTAGATTTGTTGCTGATATTTGTTTTGAGGTGGAGGGGAGCAGGTCCTGGACACCACTAAGGAAACTAATTGTCAGGTGTTGCTCCTCTCCCACCTGGTCTGCAGGCCTTGGCTTTGAAGCTGCCGCTGGCTCTTTGGTCTGTCTCTGCTTTTTCTTTTGCAGTCAGGACTGATTATGGCAAATCCCAGATCTTGAATCAGGGCAAGTTTTAATACTGTACAGGCCTTGTTTATGTAACAGCTGCCATCCCTCAGGGATGAATCCAGGACTCGCAGCACTAAAAGCATTAGCTGCTGCCACTGGAGCTAAAGATGTAACTCTTCTGGCTGGTAGCACCAGTACATTTATAGCCTTTAGAAAAAACGCTGGAGGAGACTTGTGACACACTAAAAAGTGGGTTATGCCTACTTAAGCGCTTCATCCCACTGCCGTACTAAGGGAGTATGTACTCATAGGACCACAGGTGTGAAAACACTCCTGATGCTGCTGCCAGCCCATCGCCCAGAGCTAGTCTGAGTGCAGTGTACACATCATTACCTACCAGCAGTTTTCTACTAGCACTCATGTCCTCCCTTTTACTCTCAGACCTCTTCCAGCACTGGAGAAATAGAGGACAGAACACGTGTAGGCAGGGCTCTGTCTTTCTTGGCTTAAACAACAGTCTCTGCTCATCTTTCTGAACATATTTTGTAGTGACTTTGGCATAATGGAGGTTTTTTTGTTCTTCCTCCTCTCCAGGCACGTGACACAGAGCCTTTGGGCTTCAGCATGTCAGCAGCTCAAAAACAACCAACTACCTCCAAAGAGCAGCTCTGTTTGCTTCCACAGCCCAGGGGCCAAAGACATGCTCACACTCAGAACAATTTCAGGTCAACACCCTAAAATATCAGTGATTCACCTTGAAGCTTTAACACAGTTTAGTTTTTCCCATCACTCACACTTTTTTCTTTCTGTTTACCTACATGGCTCAGTGTTTGGACATCTACTTACCCCTATGCTCCAGTATGTTTGGTGCAGACGAAGGTCAGTTTAATGACTGTTAAGGGATTTACTCTAAATTGCCTCCTGGCTTCTGTCTTAAAATCCACATTTTGCTAGCATATAACATTTATAAAGCATGAAGTGCACCTTGAGCTTCTCCCCCAATAAAATGCCAGTTAATCCAACTGCATGACTGAGAGTCCTGGGGAAGAGACCGCAGAGAAAATCAGCAGCTACATTTGTTCTTAGCTGCTGTAGCATGGCAAGGTTTGTCTGTCTGTCTGTCAGTTCCCCCATCTCTCTGCAAGAGAGCTGATTCTTGTTTTTTTTTTTTCCAGAAATAGTCAGAGGTCTGCAGGATGTGTGACCTTATGCATGAGGGAGTTCTGCAGGGATTCTCTGGAACCTTAAGGGTGTCCTTGAATTGTTACTTGTATGGTGACAGCTTTTTACCTGTGCTGCTGGCTTGTGGGTTTGGAGGGAATATTCTGGTCCACTTTTATTTCCAGATTCCTATCTCTCATCTTTACCTGAGTTCATCTCAGCATTTCTATCAAACTGACTCTCACAAACATTTCTGACAGGAGAGCAAGGACTGCGGTGCGAACAGGCACTCGTTATATAAACCACTTAAATGAGACATCAGCCAAATCTGGCTGGTGGAAGAAAGATGTCAGCTGAGGACAGGGTATTTAAACGCAGCAGGGGAGAAGCTACAGCTCAGGGTTTGTTAAGGATATTTACAGCCCTTTGTGAGAGGAAACGCAGCTGTGTCCATCTCCTCCTTCAGTGAGTCTCCTGAGGGGGGGGCCGGACACCCTGTGTCACACTGTTTTGGGGGAGCAGGATTGCTGGCCCTCAGCCACCACACACAGAGACACACCACCGCAGCTTCCAACCCCTTCAGCGGGCAAAGCTCGGCTGTGAAAGCCCTGCGACAAGCTCGCCATCCCTTTAGGTGGTCTGAGCAGGAGCTGGAGGGGCACGGCAGGGGCTTGGCGAGGGAATCATGCCCGGCTCGGTGGGAAGCGCATCGCAGGCCTGCGGTAGTGGCTGCCGGAGCGCGGCCGCTGCGCACAGGAGCCGGCACTGCGGCCCCGGCTGCGGCCAAGGTTAAGCCCCAGATAAGGGCACGCCGCACTTTCTCCGGCCGAGGGGCTGTAGATAAACGGCAGCGAGCGACAGCCGGGTGCGAGCCACGGGCCGGCGGGGAGGGGCACACACCGAGGCCGCCGCTCCCGCTCCGCCTCTGCAAACCGGGCAGCGCCCTGCGGCAGCTCCCGCCACCAGAGCGCCGCGACGGGGAAGAACCGAGACACCCTCGCCCTCCCCGCCACGAAGCTAGCCCTTCGGCTGTGTGTGCGGTGTCCGAACAGAGCGAACCCCGCTTCCTCCCACCGGCAGTGGCTCGGTGGAAGGACCCGTCCTTCCCGCACTGCACGGTGCAGCACAGCTCAATAGGCACTGCGTTGTGCTGCGTTGCATTGCACTGCACTGCATTACATTGTGCTGCCGCCCCGCCGAGCAGCGAGGAGCGGTGAGGAACGGAGCGGAGATGGGGCCCGGTGCGCCCGCCCCGCCCGCGGGGCCGCCCCGGCGGGCGGCGAACGTTCCAGACCCCCCACGCTGCGGCAGCGGCGGCGGGACGGGGCTGGGCGGGGCGCGGCGGGACGGGGGCGCGGCCAAACGGAGCCGGCCCGCGCGGGGCCTTTCGGGAAATGTAGTTCACTGTGGCAGCCAGCTAGGCTCCAGCTCTGAGGCGCGGACTACATCTCCCATGGAGCATCAGGAAGGAGCGGCCGCCGCAGCGCCCGCCCGCAGGCGCAGTGAGGACGCCGGAACCGCTATAAGCGGCGTTGTTTGGGTTCGCGGCCGCGGAGCTGAGAAGCTGCAGCGGGGCCGCCGGCGGGCGGAGGTGAGCGGCGCTGGTACCGGGGGTGGGCGAACATTTGTGTGGCGAGGAGGCGGCTTTGCCGTCCCCTCTCCTGTCAGGAGCCCGGCCAGGCAGCCCCCTCACTTCGCCCTCGGTGAAGGGGCTGCGCGGTGCCCTCTCCCGCCGCGCTCCGTCCCGCCCGACTGCAGCCGCGGGGCACCTGTGCCTGGGCGGGGCGGCTCCCGTGTTTACGCCAGTGCGGCGGAGACACGGGGAGGCGGGGGAAGAGCGGAGGGGGTTCCCCCGGGCTGTTGGGGGTGTTCGGCCGGGGGGGCTGACCCGCATCCCCGCCGCGGGAGGGACGCGGAGCCCGCGGGTGCGGCATCCTCGGGGGAAGGCGGCGGTGCTGCAGCGGCGGAGCGGGGCCCGCGCCCCCCGGCAGAGCTGCTGGTGCAGTCTGACCAGCCTAGCGCAACCAGGCGTCTCCCATCGCCTGAGTTTAAGGCAGGTGGCAGAATGCAATAAAACGGAGTTATAAAACAGAGTCTCGCAGTGGGGAGTGATTTTTCTCTTCGGCACTCTGATTCTCCTTCTGACCTTTCAGTGCAGTTTGATAGACTGAGTGGAAACCTGCAGCAATGAAGGTGTGACTCATTCCTGTGCATGTCTGTGCTTAATGATAGCTCAAGCCTRTGGAGTAAGTGAGCAATTCTATGGAGAAGGGATGTAGTTTTCTCTAGAGTGTTTGTACTGACTAATTTTATCAAGTGATTGCTCTAGAGAGACTGGATTTGCAAAACTTTGTACTGATAAGTTATTGGATATATGCAGTTTCAGACTCTAACAATAAAGGTTTTGGGGATTTGATCATCCCAGTCAAGTTTCTCAGGGTTTCAACAAAATGCCGTGGCTATTACTTTAATCTGTCAGATTGCATAATTGTATTTCAGAGATCTAAGGGAGGAAGTATGACAGCACTCCAGTGCATTGAAGATCATTGTGCTATTTGATTGCCTCAGGGTATGTTTAAACTAGTTCATGAGAAGGTAGTCTTGTGTGGACTTCGAGTCATGTTATTACAGTCCTGTTGTAATATAACTCTTTTACAGTTGGTTACTGATTTTTTTTCTAAAATAAACTTTAAAAATATATGACTAAAAGTAACTGGTGTATTGGTCGCAGCATGTGACAAAGGGGAATTTAATTCTTTTTCAGCTACTTGAAGTGAAAATACACGTGTGAACCCTGGCGTTTACGGAAGATGAAAGACATCGACATAGGAAAAGAGTACGTTATACCCAGTCCTGGGTATAGAAGTGTGAGGGAGAGGGCTGACTCGGTGCAGCATGAAGAGCAGGAAGAGTCTAGTTTTCAGCATTCTAAACTTAAGGTCAGTTTATTTTTTCATTGTTTGTTTTTCTGTCTTTATGCTTACTAAATTATATGCAGCATCCTTTTTGCTGTGCCACCTTGGATATAGATTTGCTGCATTGAAGGTCAATAATGAATATTGCCTATTGTGTGGAAGAGGTCATTCCAAGGGGTGCTGAAGCTATTTTGATAGCAGGTCTGAACACCTCTTAAGCATTTTGTACTTTTAAATATACAGTAACATTTGAACAAAACATTTTTTCCAGTATTCAGTTATTGATGTGAATCAAGGAAATGTTTTAAACCTTTGTATTTTGGAGAGAACAGTGAAGAACTTGGCACAAATCATGCACCATTTAGTGCTGGCAGCTGAAAAAACTCTTAATCATGCCCTGTTTTTTTTAAGGATTAATTTTCTAAAGCAGATGCCTAGCTTGCTCTAGTAGCATGACTTTTTTACTTTTTCCTTCAGATGGAAGTAATTAGTATTGAACACTTTCTCGAATATTTTAACATGGTGAGGTTCTGTCATAATTCTAGTTTGTTTTGAGAGCTGGGTCTTGAAGTAACCACTGTCTTAGAGCTAGCCCATCGTTGTTCTGAGCTTCTAATTTTTAGGCTTGCTTTCACCAGGAAAAGTGGATATCCTACCAAGTGCTATAGGGTAAAAGAAGCTCAGATAACTGGAAACACCCACGCTGGTGAAAGATGGTTGGAAACCAATATCCCCTGCCAGCTGAAGAAGGTTAAAGATATTCCAATGCTAGTATTCAGAGCAGCTAGTATTTTCTTGCATATCGTGTTCTTAACCTTTCCTGAAATACTCCAAATACTCCATGGACTGATATAAATATATATATTTATATATTTTAAAAAAATATATATATCCACGCACACACACATTGTAGATTTTTCGGAAGACAAACMAAGTTAATAGAGTTTGCTGTCTGATTTTTGCAATGATGAGTTCCTTGCTGATGTGTTGCTGGTCATTCCACATAGATTGCTGGTGTGAGACGATTGGAAATAGGGGAACTTGCTGTGTTTGTGTGGAGGAATCGTGAAGACTTGTAAAAAGGCTTAATCTTTGCTGCATTGTAGTGGATGCTGAGATACTCTGTATTTCAGCTGAAGGCTTACCTTGTTTCCCTGGGTTGGAGGGGTTTTGCCAGCTGCATGGGTGGTCTCCCAGTGCTGCACTGCTGTGTTTTGGGATTGGAGAGCTCGGCTCTGCAGCAGGCTGAGTGCAGAGTGYTCGCAGGCCCTGCAGCTCCAGTGTCCCCACAGGCTCTATGACTCAGCACAGTGCTGCTGACGGTGTTGGAGCAAGGTAGTGTCTGATTGCATTAGAGCAGGCACTGATGCAGAGCCAAGATCCCTCCGGAGTCATGGTGCAGATTTTTGATGGCCTTTATTATGTTGATGTCATGGGCTTGCCACCGACCCTGCCCTGTCCAGTAGCAAATCTGCTCTGTCAGATTATTGGTGACAACAGTGATGCCATTGGCAGGCAGCTCTGTTTCCTGACCAGTGGCAGTGGAGTTCAGCAGTAATCACTGCATGTTATCTCTCCTTTTTGCTCTGCATCATTTAATCAGGGTTTAACTTTTAAAGGAAACAATCCTTATCTTACCTGTAAATTTTTAATTWAATGAAATAATGAAACTGGCATATTTGTTGATGGTTGTGGGGTTTTTTTTCCTTTGTCTTTGTCGGTTTTTTTGTTTTTTTTTTTTTTTGTGGATACTGACAGTAAACCATGTCCTGCATGTCTGTACAACGTAGCATGAAAATCTCTGACTCTGAGGCAGCTGCAGGTCAGCTTAACTCTGTTGCTGATCTTTTTTACCCTTCTTCCCCCACCATTCGATATGCTGCCTATGACCACAGGGTAGTACACACAGATAATTGATTGCAAAACAGGGGTTCTGTAAACTTGTGATTACTGATGTGAAAAATGATTTACCCAATTCATACCTTGAGCTTTATCTGGTTTGGTCTCTGAGCAGAAGAGTGAACTTAACTTGTCTTGCTAAAGGAATCTTCTAGTTCTGATAGGTTGCCCACTTTACTTGATAGTTTCCTTGTTCAGTATGCCAAGGTTAATATCTAGCTCAGACATTGATACCATTTTTGTTTTGCTAGCCCTGCAGCTCAAATGTATACAGTACACATGCTCAAACAGCACTGCATTTGTTGCTACATGTCAGTGAGATTAATTCCTGCTTACTTGTGGAATACTAAGGTTAAGTAAAAGGATCTGTATTTGTAATATCTTATCTAAGTTAGACATTGATGCTTGTGTACCAAGTTTTTCCCTTTCCCTTGTTGGAACAAGCTCTGGTTTCAGCAGCGTACTTTGCTTAGGGAAGAGCAAAGACTTCTCTTTCACGAGGCTGAGCTTTGTCTGTTTGCTTAAGTACTTTGCCTCTGCCTGTAAGAAAAGGGTAGAAGCTGAAAGAAAATGTGTTTCAAGGGAAGAGAAAGGATGTTGTCCTTTGCTACTGTGTCTTTCATGGAACCTGGCTTGGGTTAGATGCCTAAACTGACTTGGCACAGCTGGTGGCAGAACACAACAGAGGGCTGATGTGATGAGGAAGGGTAGGATCACAACCGTTCAGATATTGGGATAAACTGTGATGGAACTCTGTCATGTGGACAACAGAGTCCAGTGTACCATCAGTGGAGATGTTGTGACTCACAAATTTCTTGTAGAAAACCTGTCTCAGGATTTGAGCTAGACCAGAAAATGACAAAGCTGTAAGCATGGTCAAGCCAGAAACAAGCTGCAAGCAGATGAAGGCTGTTATTTCACCACTAACTTCAGAATGCYGTGSAATGCAGGTTTGGGACTGTTCTGCAGCAGACTTTCACTGCATGAGTAGACTTCTTGCTAACATGGTTCACTGGTRTCTTATAGGGTGAGGTGGAATCCTACATGCTCTGAGGACAGTAGTCAAGGACTACTGGTTCATGGCCAGTGGTGATGACCACTTCTGGCAGGGCTACAAGTACATTTGACTGATCAATAATATGACTCATTGAGAGTTTTTGTTGCCTATATTGCTGCATTTTCTGCATCCTTCTTRACTGGAAGCATAYAAATCTAGTTGATTTTCTGACCATGATCTTTGTAGGTGAAAGACCTGTTTTATTATTGAGCTGAGGTCCCAGAGCTTTTTTGTATGTCTCTCTTCTTTTTGTTGCATAAAGGTTTTATTTAGCTTTCCATTTTCTGTCCTGAAACCTCCATTCTGGTGTTTATTTTCTGCTGAAAGAATGCTGTAAAGTGTGCTCATGGCAATAGTGAAAATGAACTTGCAGTTCTTTCCGTGGAAGCTTAAATGCTGCTTGGTCACAGCTTGAAAGATCACATCTTTGAAAGACAGARGCTTTTCAAATAGGCTTCCTGGAATCATAATTGAAATAATTCTGCAATATAAGTAGGTCTAATCCAACATTTCCTGGTGCTTAATAGGAATGTTGCTATAGAAATATGGACCTCTGAAATAGGCACTCTGGGACAGAAATTCAAGAAAAAAATTTATTCAGCTTGTGMATACATTTATTCACCTCATGAATAAGTATCTGCAGTGTGTTCTGATAACAATTGATTTTTTAAGTCTTTGGAGATCTTAATGTAGTTTACAAAACAGGGTCTTAACTACATRTTCCCAGTGCATAGTACCATACTAATTGGAGTTGTTGTATGTGGGGATATGGATGTGCTGGAGAACTTGTAGGTGCACTTGCTGCCCAACACTGTATTGAGTAGTCTTCAGCTGTAAAAGCTGTTGTGCAACCAGTGAGTAATAATTAAAGGAATTTTTGAAATATTGATTTGTACTTAMACCTTTAGGACTTTCTGTTCCCAGARTGYGCCTGTGCCCTTCAACTTGCAGCTRAAGTAATTATATGTGTTTTTTTCCCATGGAAGCAGTGTGTCCTGGGGAGGACAGACCCCACTGTGTCCATGAAATATGCTATAAAATGACAGATGAGCAAACCAAATAGTTTGTTCTTGAAATGTTTTTAGAAGTCTCTTCTCAAATGTACATTTTGTGTTTATTTGGTGGAATAGCAGGCAATGAATTTCGGTTGCCTATCCCATTACATTCACAATGGAGGAGGATATGAGAGCAACCTGCTTTCTGTGATACACAGAGCTTATGAGAACTCAATTACTGGAATTCAAGTTCATACTTTAACAGTGCTATGGCATTTATTTACAAATTGTGCTCCAAGCTGTAGTTGGTTCTGGCTGGAATGTATGTTCAGGATTAGGTTCTTGCTGCTGAARGATAATGATGGTATCTGTGGTGAATCTCAAGTGCAAATTGCTGCATTTCAAGGCACCAGACAGGGGAACTRTAGAGATTGCTTCAAACATGCAGGAAATGTGTTGCTAATTTTAGCTATCAGAAGCCCTACTAATACTCCTGTCCTCACCTTGATCTCTTGTTTTTCAGGTTTGTCTCTGACATCTTTTGCCCAAGACAGCAGGGAATGTGATCAGAACTTGCTGGAGTTGATGTAAATCCTTCAAGCACTGATAGCTTTGAAGTGATTTATCACTGAGTATTTAAATAGATCAATTCTGCCTCAACCTCTCTGAAGCATCTGAAGTGTCTGAGTCAACTGAAGAACAGGTTAAAAATAGGGGTGTGAGTGTAGCCTGGGTACTGCTGTCTTTGTACTCCATGCTTAGTGCAGTCCTAGACAGCTTAACTATAAACTTTTATTTGTAGCTGAAGCTGATGGATGTGTGTGCATTTTCCCAGAAGATTGCATATTTTCATAACCAAGTAAACACTTCTGTTTTTTATTTTTCAAGTCAAATGAAAGCAAAATGTTAACATCTGTTTTGTCAACAGTTCTATTATCTTTGAAAACTTTCAACACAGTAAGACTAGGTGCAAAAGCAAATATTTGTGGTGCTTTCTAAAGGTGCATTGATTTCATGATATCTCCAAAGAACTGAATAGGTTGGTTACAGTCATRTTCTGAAAGTTGTTTTACCATTGAACTTCTGCTAATGAAGCACTCACTGACAGAGGGACCACAGAGAATCAAGGGATTCTGTCAAGGGTCACTTGATAAAAAATCCTAGAATTGTTTGTTGGTAGTGTTTAGGATGTCTCTCTAATCATACCTTGTCCTTCATATCTATGTCCCTCTGAGAAAGGAGCATATCCACAGCCAGTTGTGTATCAAAAGTTTATCTGAAACTTGAAGGCTATTTTATGGTGTGAGAGAAGCCTTCCCTTAATAGGAGGAACAAAAAGCTGAAATCCTTGACTGGGGAGAGACATTTTCTAGATGAACATTGATTTTCTGCATAATTCACAGCTTCCATTGGAACTTGATGTCTTCCTTAATGCACTAGCTGTCTTCTAAGTCTTAGCCATGTTATAAAAGCTCGGCTCTGACCACTTGCTGGTATTGTCTTTGACTAGTGTTGGCTGCTGTTCCTTTTTTTCAGAGCAGATTTATAAAGCAGCCTGCTCATGACCARAAGTGTGTAAGGAGTAGATGAACTATCAGTGAAGGAAGCCTTTTCTCTTGTTGTGTTCTACATCAGTGTCAGAGACATTCTGCCCTATGGCTGTTTCAGAAACTCAGTCTACAGCAGCAAGAGTTTCYAGAAATACTTACTGCATCTATCCCAAACTACTGGTGAACTAAGCTTGAGGCAACTTAAAACTCACATATGTGCAGGGGGTTCTGATGCCTTGGGATACKGAAGATGATCATTAATTTTTGAAAATTTGTATCCTGATGATAAGGAATAGTCAGTTGTACTCTGGACCACATGCTGCAAACAGGGTGTTCCACAAACAAAATCYATGTTTCAGTTGTTTTTGAGGACGATGGTTAACAAATTTCAAAGTCAACATGTTTAGAGCTCTGTGGTATTTAGTTTGAGTGTCCTTGTTTGCTGTTTGAGTGAGGTCCTCCTTGCTCTTGGAAGCATGTGTTGGTACAGGAAGGTGAATTAAATATAAAATTGTTTAATTGGACTTAATAAATGCTGTGGTCATTGCTGACCACAGTTGCTGAAGTCAAAGCTTCTGCTGTCACTTATTGGTGATTCCACTCAACAGAAATTTAAGTTCAAAGCCTCCCTGGAAACTCCCAGTGTTGTACAAAATTCAAGTGTGTAGCTTCTACAGTGACCTGGTTTAGGCATGGCCTGAGTAAATGTTACTGAAGAACACTGCAGGGCACCAGAGTGGTTCAGGATAACAGAGCTTACCTGAGCAAGGCTGGAGCCAAATTCTCAGCCTGTGCTGTGCTAGGTTGTTTTGTTTAGTGAGGAGCTGGTTTCCCATCTCTATAGGCAGATGTGTAGGGTGCTAATTCTGAAGCTGTTTATTCCCAATTCCACAGGAGTCTGCTGTCACTGTGCATGAGCTGTGTAGCTCMAGTGCTGGATGAAGCCTTAGTTTTGAATGAATCCTAAAACCTTTGCTTGCAAGATCATGAATACTGGTTTTAACCCAAAACAAAAGACAGGGATTGATGGATACCACAAGCCACAGCTTCTTATCAGATGCAGCCAGAGCAGCTACAGTTGCAAAATCCTAAAATAAACACTTTATGCCAAACTCGATATTCCTTGGATTACAGGAATAAATGGATTTGCTAGGGAAGAGTTGAGAACRTCTCACCTCAATGCTGATGCTGGCCAGAATTCAAGGGCGAGGTAAAATAAGAAATATTTGTGCAAGAAGCTGATATACCTGTTCTCAGCAAGGACTTTCTGTGCTTCAAGTGAAAGTGCTCAGTGTATGTGACTAAAATGCTCAAGCTCATCAGATGTATGTACCCTGACCTTGTCTGGTTACAGAGCCATGATATCAGTACCAAGCACTGTTGGCTTCTTTAATCTGAGGATGCATAAACTCAGGTTACCTTTGAAACCATGGCTCAAATGTTAWAACAACTTCTGCTAATCCAGGCCCAGAAAAGCAAGKGCAGATCTTGTGTAATGAAATCACATGTAACTCTGTTGGAATGAATAGCTGGACTTCAAGCTTTTCCATTTCTGAACTGTTGTGGTAAATCAGAGCACATTTCYGAACTGTTAATTCATATCTTATAAGAGAAAGATGGCACAGCTGTACTTACTGCTGCATTTGGATATGTGTTTGGTGCTGTGAAGAGCTATTCTTTCCTGTAGCAGAAGTTGGGAAGGCAGCAGAGACATGAGGTTTCATTTATACTCCCCTTTTCAGGAGATTGAAGAAAATGGAGGCTCTGACCTCTTTGACCTGTTTCTTTTCAGCAGTTCTGGAAGTTGCAACCATAATTTCTGGGCATCTGATGGTCTCACCTCTGTGCTGTGTGAATTCAGCTGTGCTGTCTGTGCTTTGCAATCCATGTGTGCAGGTGCCTAAAGGATCGATGCCTCCTTTCTCACACCCACTGTCTCTGATCTAGCCCAGTGCCTGCTCCTTGCTGCCTCAGCGTCAGGGAGACAGCTGGTATGGGTGGATGATACACCAAACTAGTCTTAAATAGGCTCATGTTTTAATCAGGCAGGGTATTATAAAGTATCCTAGCTACAGAGAAGGCTGGGAGCCTAATGCTGCAAATCCCCTTGTTAATATTTTTGTAGATTGTGTAGTGCTTCAAATCCAGTGAAAGGAGAATTGTCTCAGACTATAAGGTTCATGGTGCACTTGCTGCTTCACCAAGCAACTGCAGACTTGATGATGTTTGGATTTGCAAACCTATTCAATTTTCAGATGCTGTTTGGTTTGGTGACTTGCAGTCTGGACAGCAGTACTTTAGGGATTGCCTGTGCTAGCTGCAAAAGCAGTGTATATCCTTCAGTGGGATTATGGTTGKACTCASAGGAAGTTCTGGTAAGAAGAATGTAATTACAACTTCAGAGAATCCCTTCCTAGACTCTTGTTTCATCTTAGTTGAGCTTAAATTAAATGGAACAGTTTATTGTTTTCTTCCCAGCCCACACAAACTGATCTTGTTTTGCAGCACCAGTCCTTTAATGAAGTCTTAAATATTTTAAAATTGCCCTTCATCCTGGAGTTGTAATATGGAGAATGCTTTAAGCACTAAGCAGAGCTGGTGATCATGTAACTCTCTTCCTCATCACATACCCACCTACTTCTGAGCTCTATTGTCCTGCTCTGTAGGTTTCCCATTTGCCTCTCCTCGCCAGGAACTTAAATAAGGGCGTGAGGAGGCCTGCTGAGGTTTGCCTGCTAAATGGAAGAGGTGGGAGTTCAGTTCTGCAGTGTTGCCAGCTCAGAGTCCTTTACTACTTAAACAATTTTAACTTTATGTAATGGTAAGTCAACCACGGTAGCTTTTGTATTCTATGTCAGCTGCAAGGATAAGTAAAAAAGCATTTATAGGTCTGTTCTAGTTTTCTGTCAGCTGGTGGTAGGACCAGAAGAGATGCAGTTTCTTCCCTGCTGTGATCTGAGCCCTGGAAAATGTTCAGCCTTATGGAAGAAGGGACAATAGCTTTTTGGGTTGTATGTACACATCAAATTCTTCCTCTGCAAGATGAGTAACGRATGGAAAAATCTGTTTAGCTTTGCCTCCGGTCTTGTCTGGTTTTGCAGTTGTATGATGTTRCAGTTGTCAAATCAATAAATTACTGCCTTCTCTTAAATAGAAAATAGTGATAAGACTGTGCAAGATAAATGCCCATGTTGCCTGCTTAGCAGTGTTCCAGAAGTGTGCAAATTCTCATATTTGAGTTTGCTTGCCTTTCTGAGTAAGGTTTCTATCCCCTTCTTGCTTCCTGTGGAACTTCTGACGTCATATGTGTATGACAGCTTTGTAGCTTGRCTCCTAAATTTTCTGTATTTTCATGACCTCAGATGGTGGATTTGGTGTGGCTGTCTCTAACTTAATGAGCAAATAGTTTCCTCTTGCCCTTAGACCACTTATTTGCCTCACCTCATTCAGACTTTCTGTCATATGTCTTGAGCCAACCATRTAATCTTTCTGACTCTCTCATTACCATTTGTGCTTACCATTGCTATGACCAATTTTTGGACAAGGAAATCATGCTAAAAGTTGCTGCTAGGGTTTTGTTGTTTTCCTAAACTGTAGAAAGTCAGATGGGGCAGGTGTATCCGGTGCTCTGTGGTAGCTGCACCAGCTGTACTCCTCTTTCTCTGCCCCTCTGTGACCCACCCATGGAGGAAGATTTTGTGTGCAGTGATACTTCCTCCCTACTCTTTGGGATTGCTCTCAAGATTAAGAGTTTAACTGTTGTCTTAATCTGTTAATTTTAATAGTCATCTATCGAATTGTATCAGCCTGTACTCAGGTGTGTCAGAGCTTCATGGCCTGTGGGATGCAGAACCATTAAGCACTGTTAGATGCCTATAGATGCAGAAAATTTATTTGGAATACACCAGCTATTAATAAGATGCTGGATCAATGCTTGTTCTTGCCCTCTGTCATGTTTAGGAAGTAGTGAAATGCTTATTCAAAGTGAGTTTAATTCTCCAATGCTTAGTCCATTTATGAATTTGAACTTTACAGTGTCCTATGACAGGGAATTCTAAATTTAAGTGTGCCGTTTTCTTTTGCTGTAAGAGCAGTTGGTGGTCACTCTGTAGTTCTCTTTCTTCAGGCTTTATGGACATCTCAAATACCTGTACCTTTATTCCTTTCTTCTATCCAGCTGAAAAATCTTAAGTTTGTGCTATTCCAAGCCCAGTTCTCATTGCTGAAGGAAAATTTAAGTATAATACCATTTTTGAACTGAGGTGACAGTGGAYAGAGTCTGGTGTTTGAAAAGGAGGCAACTCCGAGGGGTTTTTAAGTAGTATGGTAATGTTTTCTGCTTTGTCCTTTGTATTTTTTGTAACAATTCTTCATTGTTTTTTTTTTTGACCTTTTGTTGATGCTGAGTAGTCATCTGCTGTTTTTCAAGMAATGTCTGAATGATTCCTCCTCTTCTGGTTAGCAAGATCTGATTAAAGCTTATTTTGTTTCTGTGAACATTTCTTYGGAGTTATCAATACCATGTTGTATCACTCAGTTCGTTGCTTGTATTGGCATATTAATAAGTTGATGAATTAGAAAAAGTGGATTTTTATTTATTCTTTTGTTTATTAGCCATTTATTTCAACAGCAGAGCTGTAGCCTGTTGTAGCACATTAGTAATGACTCAAGGCATTGGTTTCCAAGACAATTGTACATGCATGCAGGCAATTGGGAAACCTAATCAGAAACCTAAATGAACAGTGTTGGGGTTGTTCAGTTTTTTTACTTCAGTCTTCTGTTCCTAAAGTGCATTGTAGAACAGTTTAGGAGCCTCACTTCTTCCCGATAAAATCTGCTTTGAAGATTTTCTTATCTTCAAAGAACTATGCAGAACTACATGTTCTTCGAATCTTAATTGTGCAGTGGTGTGATGCATTTGTTTCTCGATAGCCCTACATAAGGGAGTTTTCCACCCTTGCCAGGATGAAGATGAACAATGTTCCTGGTTAGGGGTCTGTGCTTTGTTTGCTTCTGTGGCAAGATGTTATAAAGACCTTTCAGAGGCAGTGCTGTAGTCTTTATCAATGCCACTTTGCCACCTTTGCTGGGAGAATTCTCTTGAGCAGCTCTGGAGAGTTTAATTATTTTTCACAGTGATTGTTTATGAACATTGTCTTTGGACTGCCTAAAATGCTTGCAATTKTTCTTATTAAAGAGGTATTCTATTTTTATGCTAGTAAACATAGTGTTTTCTGTTTTGGTAGATTTTTTTTTTTCTTATAGGTACCTTTTGTGTGCTCTGAAAAACAATGTTTCTGCAACTTACCTTATGGCATCAATTAGAAACAAGTGCGTTATCAGCAACAAGATGTTTGGGCAGATCTGCCCAGGGCCTCTTGCAAGGGTAACACAGCAAACCAGTTAAGARTTCTTCTGCTGTCTCCAGAAAAGCAGTGGTGCAGAACTCTTCCCCTTTGGGATGTTTATGGCAGGTCCCTTACTAATGCTGGTTTGGATAGACTTAAGGCAGTGTTGCCTTAGTGAGTCAGTAATTTAATATAAATTGAGTGAGAAGTCTTCTAATTCAGATTTCAAGTGCTATGTATTTTTGAGTCACTCCATGTGTCATAAGGTTTTAATGTTCTTTTGTTCTTGTGTTATTCAGCTATCTTTTGTTGCCATAGCTTTAGGTGATAGCTTAGCAAATATGGTTTTGGAGATAGAACCATGGATTATTGACAACATGCTTAGGCACTATTTAAGTACTTCAGTTAAAYAAATAAGGGACAGATTTATGAAACTCTCAGTTTCCTGTTCTTACCCTTCACATGGGTTGAAGCTGGGTGTCCTAATGTGCTATATTATTATATGTTAATGTAGTACTGACAAAGCCATGATAAACAAAAGTTATGTGACGTGGAAATCAGGAACCAAGCCCTGGCATTTAGTGGTTTGTAGATTCCATGTTTTTAGGAAGCTACAAGGCATTACAGTTGCTTCTTTTCAAGGAAATAAAGTAACTTGGCTTTGGTGAGGCAGCTTATAAAAGATAGAATCATAGTATGTTTACGAGACATCCAGGAAGATTTTTAGGCAGAATTTAGACTGTTTTTACAAAGTAGCTTCATTTCAACAAACTGGAGCACGAGCAGGTAGCATGGTCCTGCAGTAAATGGCACATTAAGTTATCAGAACCAGTTGAGGGCCCTCTGCCCCTCCAGGTAAGAGGTTCATCTCCTCAAGTAGTTTTGCCACATCTGGTTCCCCATCAAAAGATTTTTCTGTACTCTGCAACATTTGGCCTATCCTGTATCACTGCTGTTTCCTTTCTCATGTTGGATTAGCATTTAGGTCTGCCTTTCACTGGGGCTGTGGAAACCACCTCYCCCCATCCCTGAGATAAGTGATTCTTATAAAAGTTGCTGAGCCACTGAGAAGCTGTGCCTGGGAGCAAAGAAAGTTGTCATCTTTGTTCCATTTAGATTAGTGAAAAAGAAAAAAAACAGGAAACATGATAAAAGGAAGTACAATTCTGCTTAGTGCGTGTTTGGTTTTTTTTTTTTTTTTTTTTAATCTAAGCTATTTTTTGAAAAAGGAACTTAAGTATTTTCCTGAAATACTTTGTATTTTCTATGGATAAGAATATTTAAAACATAATCCCTGAGATAAGTGATTCTTATAAAAGTTGCTGAGCCACTGAGAAGCTGTGCCTGGGAGCAAAGAAAGTTGTCATCTTTGTTCCATTTAGATTAGTGAAAAAGAAAAAAAACAGGAAACATGATAAAAGGAAGTACAATTCTGCTTAGTGCGTGTTTGGTTTTTTTTTTTTTTTAATCTAATCTAAGCTATTTTTGAAGAAGGGACTTAAGTAGTGTTCTGAAAATACTTTGTATWTTCTATGGATAAGAATATTTAAATTATACTAAGAGGATGTAAATTCATCAAGAAAATGTTCCTTAATTTCACTGCATAAGCCAGTCACTGATTTCCTGAACTGATGTCATAGGTACTTGATGTTGTAATTTTTCCCTCTCGTATTTCCTGTGGCAGGATTAGCCTGGTTTATCCATTTATTCTTTGAATGCACAGGCACAATACTGATTCTAATTTATGTTTTACAAATGCAGCAGTCTAATGCAGGTCTAGAACCTATGCTTTCCATGGCTCARTGAAGCCTGTGGTCTAAAACATTGAAACGATTGTGATTGTTGCACAATAATTTGCACAAGAAAGAGGTGCAAAATTACTGSAGTTGGGAGTCATGGACTTCAAATGTAGTTTTGAAGTCTGAATCTGTTGTCTTTCTTATAAAAGCAGATTGAATGCCAGGATGCCTTGGAAGCAGCAGCTCGGGCAGAGGGCCTGCCACTGGACACCTCTGTGCATTCCCAGCTGAGAATGCTGGATGAAGAGCATCACAAGGGCAAATACCACCATGGTCTGAATGCACTGAAACCCATACGGACCACTTCCAAGTACGTCTTTAGGCTACCACAGAACTGATACAGCATTTGCTTTTCAAACCAGTCACAGAGCAGAATTGCAGATGTGGGTCTGCTGACTGGTACTGGAAACATCAGAATTTGTTTAGCAAGTGTGGCTGGCATGGACCATTTGGTACTCTGAGTGCTTTCAATGAGAGGAGGCTTTGTTTTTCTTGAGGATTTGCATTTCCTGTCTCCTTTTTCATTTGTTTGTGATTTTTTTTTTTYCAATTCTTTTAGGCACCAGCACCCTGTTGATAATGCTGGGCTTTTCTCCTCCATGACCTTCTCCTGGCTCACTCCTTTGGCCCACAGAGCATATAAGAAAGGGGAATTGTTTATGGATGATGTATGGTCCTTATCAAGGCATGAGTCTTCAGATGTCAATTGTAGAAGGTAAAGACACCTAGGTTTCTTATAATTTCCTTGTTTCCATTTGTTATATGTTAGTTTGCAGGCAACGGTATAGTGTTGCCCTAGAAAAGCAGCAGTGATATTTTGTTTTACCTTTCTCAAAATGGTGGAATTCACGTTAATCCTTCAGAGACCACTTCTCATGCAGCGCAGTTTCTGTAGCCTTACCAATTTCAGTGAAATTAGAGGATTATATCTTCAGGAATATCTTGCAATTCTTCTGATTTTGCATATCTTTACTCTTTTTTTTGATTAAAACTTTTTTTTCTCAAGGCTACAGTGAAAAAGTCTTGTGCTAAAATGAAGAGGTAATGCTGTTGCTAGCAGAGTGATTTGAATGTGGATCAGATCTTCTGATCAGGCTAACCTTCTGTGGCTAATGAGAATTTCTTCAGGTTTTGACTGCAGCTCTTCTGTCAGTTCAGCCAGGAAAGGCTGTGACAAGTCAGTGTATTAAGATTGCAAAGAGACTCCAGGCAAAGAAAAAGCATTGTGTTTTTCATCCCTCTTTCCTATGGAAGTTACACAACATAYTTCTCTTTACCTCACAGAATGTACTATGTCTTTATTTCTCTYGATATTATTTTTTGTTGTTCTGAGCTAGGAAGTGCTTAGAGTTTTAACCTATTAGACTGTACCTTCTCACATGGTGAAAAATTGATAACGAGTCTTCTGTTTTGATTAGGCTGGAGAGATTGTGGCAGGAAGAACTGGAAGAAAATGGGCCTGATGATGCTTCTCTCCGGAGGGTTGTGTGGATTTTCTGCCGCACCAGGCTCATCATTTCCATAGTGTGTCTGATGATCACGCAGCTCGCGGGTTTTAGTGGACCAGTAAGTAATATCCATCCTTTTTTTAACAACTTCAGAGGGCTCCATCTCATGGCCAACTGTAAAATCTTAAGGTTTCATTGCAGAATCACTTAACTGTTTTGACTAGCTAGAAATTTTGGGGCAAAATTCCAAAGCAATTCAATAATCCAAGATAGGATTCCTACASCTGATGGATCAGTTGCTGAATTCCCAGGCAAGTTCTTGGAGAAGGGAGGGGGAGTTTAGGTGTCCTGGAGGAAGTTGACTTTTTGTTTTTTCTCTTTGGTTTTGAGTATAGTTTAAAGTTCTTCCTTAACTCTGTAAGCTTAACTGCATTACTTCTTTTTTTGCATAAGATTCTTATGTCCAGATTTTCTAATTCTTTTTCTCTTTGAAATTCTGTAACTTTATCTTGGAATAAGATTCAGCCTGATAGAATTCTAATTTTAAATTATTGRCATTAATAACAGTCTTCAAGAAGTGGACCGAAGCAATTCTATGAGAACACTGCTTAAAAACTAATGTGAGCAGGTCTCAAGAAGTCTGAGGGCATAGTCTTTACTGATCTACAGAGAATGGCCAGACAGGTTTCATGTAGAAATGTTAGAAACCATTGTTGCCTCTAGGAACGGCTGCTCTTTGTTGCTAAGGGTCGTATTGAAGATAACAACATTGGACTTGACATTCACACCATTTTTTTGTCACCTGTTTGTTGCACATGCTGTGCAGATTTAAAGTTGAAATTTTGACTAAATTTATTCTCTACACATTTCCCTTGAGGAGTAGGAGCAGTATTACTGCTAGTAGTAAACGTTTCAGTGTGCTGGTAAGCTGAAGGTTCATTTCTTGGGTAAGTACACTTGGGTGCACTGTTAGGTGACATGTCTTTTTAAAATGTTTTCCTGCTTTTAAATGTCTTATCAAAATGATGTTCTGTTTTTTAAGTCTTCTTAAAGTTTGCCTTGTTTCATGTAATATGAATAACAATAAATGTTTCTGTGGTATTGTTTTCTTTGTAATATTTTATAGTTGTCTCTATTATAAAATATATGAACATAYTTTGGTAATTAACAATAAATCATGATTAAGGTTTTAACAGCACTAGCTTTTCCCAAGAAGAGCTTCTGTCATTGTTTCACTACAGGGCTTGAGGAGCTACTTTTATCTTTAGCAAAGAACTTGCAGCAGGGTTACCCCTAATTTCTGTAGTGTAATGTTCTCAATTTGTCACAGCAAAACTGCTGAATGAGAGCGAGTGAGAGGGGAAAAAACAAACCAACTTGATTAGGTTGTGGGCTACTGCTGCAATTGATGCTCAATATGGGTAACTTAAAATTATATAGACAGTTGTCCATTGACAGACAACCTTATTCATTTCTCTGAATAAGGCACAATTCACTTTTGGTTCCACCATTTGGCTTGAAATTGAGTGTTTACCATCCCTCCTCCCAGTTTTTAAAAATGGCATGCCTCAGGGATGTGCCTATGCTGTCTCCTCAGAAGTACCAGTGCTTTCTTGTATTGTTACATCCTTTCTGTCACCTGAAGGTGAAAAGGGAGATCAGGAAAAGCATTTGACTTGACCTYATGTATTGGAAAAAGATTATGAAAGTGGAGTTAAACACTATATTGAACTCCAAAAATTTTAATTTAATGTYTATGATCTTGAAATGCCAACAACAGCTGTGAGTTTACAAATGAGCATTGTGATGGTTATAACTGGAAAGGAGTTGTGTGAGACTTCCTCTGTGGACTCTTTTGCTTTTGGTGTTTTTTGGTATCAGATCCTTCAAGGGTCTTCCTTTTTTTTTTAAATTTTGATTAATTTTGCACCTGGCACAGARTCTCAACCTATAACCTGGTGAGTCAGCTGCGTGTGTCAGATTGCCTTGTAATAACCATCAGAATGTACTAGTATAGGTGATATGCTATTTATCTCCAATAAATATTTGCTGCTATTTGATCAGCTACCAAAACTTCCAAGTTCTGGTTGGGGAGCAAAGAAGTTTTTTGATTACTAAACATAATCAGTTTAACTYCAGGTCTGAACAATGTACCTGTTAGCAACTGTTCAGAGCTATTCTCCCCATTTGGGAGATGGGGAAACTTGCTATCTTAGTGGAGCACAGCTTGACAGTTTGGTCAGGTATTGGAGGGGGGAGTGGTAAGCTACTGGAGGTAAGTTTTCCAGTTTCCCAGTTGGCTCCAGCTGCAGCCTGGCCCGTGCTGTCGCACGCTGGCTGCAGCAGGGACGCCGGCACTGCAGTGGGACCAGTGACAGAAGCTGTTCTTCAGCATTTTCAGGATGGCTGTTTTCTGCGTCAGGATGAGGCATTCCTGCTGGGCAGAGCCACCGCCAAGAGCAAAGGTAAGGTAATGTTTATTCCATGGGAATGCTTAAGACAGCCAAGCAGCTTGTACCAACCACTACGGTAATAGCCACAGGAGCTCTTTTTCCCCCCCCTTAGCTTAGTTTATCTACTCTAATGTTTTTGTTTTGTAAATAAMTTTTTGCTGGATTCTTTTCATTAAACTAAAATGAATTTGAATAGTATTTGTTCAGATGTAAATGTTAATTTTCTGTGACTTTTTTCCYCTCCCTTTTCAAAATTCTTTAATCTGCTGTTTCCTCTCTTCTTTCTTCCGGAAAAAAAAATAAATTGGGGTATAATGTGAGCTGGTCTCTATTTCATCATGGGACATGCTGAATCTATAAAATAGTCCTGCAAAATTGTACTAAAGTTTTGGGAGGAATGAGACCCCAGGAAACATCTGCTATCTTTATACATCCTCTCTTGGAGACTTTCAGCAATGCTTTGGTGTGTGAGAAAGTGCTTGCAGTCTGCGACCATGCTGAGTTACAGCTCTTGAGGAAAAATGGGGATTTTCACCCCAATTGCTCAGTGACTCAGTTGCATATGTTGGATTGAATACTGGAAAAAGAAGTCAGTAATCTTCACAGTAACTGCAAACCAACAGTATGCAGTTGTGATGTAAAATTAAATCCAATCAGTTGGAATGCAACAGATCTGTGAATGTGAGCTCCTCACATTTGTTCAGTGATGGGTATGTGAATTTTCTCAGTGGCCATTCTAGAACCTGATGGACATCTGGCTTTAATTCACACCTGTGAAAAAGAGCAAAATTATTTACAGCATGTTTCCTTGGTTCTGATGTGCAGAATTATTTTCCTCTGAACAGATGAATTTGATCTCYATTTTTTTGTTATTTGGTGCTGGGCTGTAGCTATCAAAACCTTTGCTGGAGTTAGTGGGATTTTGTTTTTTCCTCTTTCTTCAAACTATACAGAACTCTTACTTGCAAAACATGATTTAGCCAAGAGGACTTCAACGGACTATGACGTGAAAGGTTTCTCAAGTATTTTCTTTGGTCTCAGATTTTTTGTTGATTTTTTTTTTTTTTTTTTTTTTTTTTTGTGGGCAAAGGTAATTCTCTACTCTGTACCAGTATATCAAAAGCACCAATATCTTAAAATATCATTTGTTGAAAAGCCTCTAGGAAATCTTTTGCTGTCTGTGAAGCCTTACTGTAGGGTACTTTTGAAACCAGATTTCAGAATTTGTGCAGCCTCACAAGCCTCCTCTGTTGGTACCTTCAAGTTTGACTTCCTTTGGACTTCTTGAACAAATACCATTCTGTTTTTGTATCTTTATGATTTTGTGTGTAGTTTCAAATCTAATTATGTTAGAAGCTCAGACTGACTGTTAGATATTAGCCCTTTATAATTATCCTGTATGTGCAGATTGTATGTTTATACAATGSTCTACCTGTTGTACAGTGTTTTTGAGATGTTACTATTTAAGATGGCACTTCATTTCAAATAAAAGCCTATTGTTTCGCAGTTAATAGTATTTAATGCTGGTGGTTGTGAATTGTATGATGTTATATTGTGCCATTGGACCRCAAAGAGCTGGAGTTGGGAATTGCTGGTTCTAGGGGCTGTCCTCTTTCTGCAGGTGATGTTTGAAATGTGATTCCTGAGGTAAAGTGTTTATGTTCTTGGGGGGAGAGGGTTTGGGGAGGGAGTGAATGGTTAAATTTTTTGTCTTTTTTTTTTTCCTCCCCTATCCCCTATGATTTGTGGTATTGCGTACCTTGTGCTTTCTGCTTGTTTTTTTCTTTACTATTAAACTGCTGATGTTTATTTCCAGGAATGTTTTGCAAATGTCCTTCTCACTCTTCCCCTCTACAACTGTAGGTACATTGTTCCTTTTTATCAAATAAGCACGTTTGAAGCAAACGAAAGATAAAATAAAAAAGGTCTTAATGTCACGTAAAGGAATGTTTCTTAATGTGTGCAGATGTATAAGTAGTGACTATATTTTAAAACTCTTCYTTATGATAATGCATTGCTTTCAGCTAACTGACACATTTATGTTAAGTTAGAAGACACGGAGGATTAGAAGCGTGCTGCGAGGAATATCATTCCAAATTAAACTCTCTTTACTTACTAAATTTGACTCAGTGCTTGGCTCTCAGCAGGGCTTTGTGGTATAGTACTTCTTGTATTGACACCTTTTACTTCTGGAAAGAAGATGCTTTCTATTTCAAACGGCTCTTTTAAAAGCAAAGTAGCCTACTTATTTCTAACTTAACATAAAGTTGTTGCATGGTCTTCTGGGATGATGGGGTGTTCATGCAAGCTTGCATTTCTTCCTGTAGGCATTCGTTGTGAAACACCTCTTGGAGTATACCCAGCAGAGTGAATCCAACCTGCAGTACAGCTTGTTTTTAGTTTTTGGCATCTTTATGACGGAAGTGGTGCGATCGTGGTCCCTGGCGCTAACCTGGGCGTTGAATTATCGCACGGGGGTCAGACTGCGTGGGGCTGTCCTGACAATGGCATTTAAAAAAATTCTTAAGCTGAAGAACATCAAGGAGAAGTCTCTTGGAGAGGTAAGCTACATTCCTCATTTTGGAAATTGCAGTGTAAAAAGGGATGTGTAATATACTCCTTCGAGAACAAGCTGTGCCTTAAATTTAAATAATCTGTTCTGTCTTTCAGCTCATAAATGTGTGTTCCAACGATGGTCAGAGGATGTTTGAAGCTGCAGCAGTTGGCAGTTTGTTGGCTGGGGGCCCTATTGTTGCCATCTTGGGAATGGTTTATAATGTGATTRTTCTGGGCCCAACAGGCTTCTTGGGGTCTGCTGTCTTCATCCTCTTCTACCCAGCAATGGTGAGTTGGAAAGATCCAAGACTTGCTTCATTTTTTCTTAGGTCAGATAAATACATAGTTGTGAAAAAAAAGTGTTGAAATGTGCCAGATTCTGGCAGTTTGTAGCACTGCACATTATTGAAGGCATGTAGAAGACAGTGTATGAAGCAGAGATTTGGAAGCAGGAAGCTCAAAAGGATGAAATTGGAAAATGGGAATAGGAAAGATGATTTGTCTGAAACTAATATGCATAGCTCAATGAAACTGCAGGATATGTGGTCGAGACTGGAAAGACATGAGGCTGGAATGACATGAGTCCTCCAGCTTGTGTATGGGAGCTCAGTGTTGTATAAGCAATGTTCTTGATTTCTTGACTCAACACAAGATGTTGAAAAACACATCTGGCACAGCTTGTTCCTGATGAAGCACTCCTGCCTCTGCCTCTGCTGAGCTGTGAAACAGGCTAGTTCAAGCCAAAATCTTCTTGCTTTTAAAATGCCTATAAGACTGCTGAAGATTTGTCACTGTATTCATAATACATGTTTTATAAGCTGTAGAGGCTTARTTCTGTGAGATTTCCTGTGGTCCCAATTTATCTGGCCAAAAGTAAGGATTGTGTAGTGGGAATTACATTTTAGAGGGCAGTGAGGAGTGGTGTTTGAACATGTTTTCCAGTTGTTTTCAGCTCCTTCTCTATKGATGGGGGACTTCAAAAGAGTCTGCAGGAGTATGAAGAATGGCAAGGAGCTAAAACTTTCTAAAGTAATGTGTTGGGTTTGAATTCCACACCAGGAATGGGATGAAAGTAGGAGTAACAGATACTTAAAAACATGTGAAACAACTGTCTATTCTAGGTTATTTTAGTAAAAATGTTAAAACTGTTTTACTGCCTTTGTAGCACTGGCACAGAGTAGAAATTAATGTGATGGGCCAAGTCCTGATTTTTTTTTTTTTTTGGTCATACAGAACCAGGTTAAAAGGCTGGCTAGAACGGGTTCTAGAGTTCATGTACCATGAGGGTTAACTTGGTGCTTCAGGAACTAACAAAACTTCAACATTGATAAAAGCGCACACCTTTATTTTCACAATTTTTTTTTGAGATTTGCTATCATGAGTCTGGTGCTTGGTGCAGATGGGGCAGGAGGARATGAATGGTGTTTCCAGCCTGAGTTTTATGTTAGAGCAGCAGTTTGYTGGCCCTATCCTTGAATCTCTTTTTCAGATTAAAAATTAATTTGCCGTGGTAATTAGGAATTGAATGTACTTGCATTTTCTGAGTTGCCATTAATGTTTCATGCTGTTGCCTTTTGTTTCAGATGTTTGTATCCCGCCTTACAGCTTATTTCAGAAGAAAATGTGTAGCAACAACAGATGAACGTGTGCAAAAGATGAATGAAGTTCTTAATTACATTAAATTCATTAAAATGTATGCCTGGGTCAAGCCATTCTCTCAGAATGTTCAAAGTGAGTTCCCACAGTATGTAAATGTCTCCTGTGGTGCAGATGCCCCATTGCTTTGCAGGTTGTGCATCCTGACTGTGTGCCACAGGTGCTGATGTAGGAGCCTTGTAAGAACACTGTCATCCTTCAGGCTCCTCTGTGTTATGCACAATGGGTTGGACAAACAGACCTGCTTTAAAATATCACTTTCTAGCATAATATTTGTGGCATGACACTAATCTTAATTTTTTAAATTTTTCACTTCTTTTATTACTTAATAAATGTGCTGGCTGCTCTGTTTTTAAGAAAAGTTAAAAAAACTCTTTATTTGTATGGGAATTTACAGACCATTSTAATTTTCTCTGTAATTGCTGCCTGTATTAGAAGGTTTATAGCATGGTAAGCACTGAACTGAAGTGTAGCGTTAAGACCTTCTACTCAGTGTTTATGGTGCTGTGGTGCTTTCTGTTGTGTGTATGAACCCCTGAATCACAGTTCAARCATGGTGCCCCTATTTGTATTTACAGAAATTCGTGAGGAGGAACGTAAAATCYTGGAGCGTGCAGGCTACTTCCAGAGCATCACTGTGGGAGTGGCACCCATAGTTGTTGTCATTGCCAGTGTGGTGACCTTTTCTGTCCATATGGTCCTTGGCTATGATCTTACAGCAGCTCAGGTAAGCTGATGGAAATATTCTTTATACTATTCCTTCTGTGTTATTTTTCTGCTGAGCCATTTCTTGGGTGGCTGTGCCCGTGTGSCCAGGCTGGATCCTCACTTACAGAGAGGAATGTCTCATGGCTGTGACAGCAGCAGGTGTAGCCTTGTATTTTACACAAAAGTTCTCGATGCTCTTTTGTCCTGACCTTCATCAGAGCAGGTTTTGGGTTGAATGTAAATAAATCCTCCTGTTTGCTGTTTGGATGGGGCATTGGGGATTACTGGATGTTTTTGGTTTGCTGTGTGCTTGGATGCAAACAGCACAAATGTCTAAAAATAAGATTTGAATTTGTGCTTTCACAAGTAGTAGGTTAATGCAGAATTTGCTGGCTGCTGCTTTTGTTAGACCTACAAACAGACCAAGATTTGTCTTGGTCTGTTAAAAGCACTAGAGAAGGAGTTCAGTAGATCTGCTCTATGAGAATATGTTGAATATTTAAAAAGTTATTCTTGGGCTGGGCCTATTCTACAGCTTTGAATTGCTGCTTCTAACACCATTTCAGCTTTTAGATGGCTGGAGCTGTTAGAATATTGCATCCAAATGTGATTATTTTTCTTGTCTTGTTTTTAGGCATTCACAGTGGTCACTGTCTTTAACTCAATGACTTTTGCTCTCAAAGTAACACCGTTCTCAGTGAAGTCTCTGTCTGAGGCATCGGTTTCTGTTGACAGATTTAAGGTAAGCAGYCATTTGGCCTCACAGTTTTCACTGTAAATGTGGAGTGTTGTGTGTGTTCAGTAGATGCAAAGGGAGCACTTGGAAGGTAATAAKGGTTGTAATGGCTGAGAAGTTTTTCTTTTACACTTAGCATTCCAGATTATTGGATCCTGCAAGAGATGCAAATCTAGTGAAGGAATATTAGCAGTTTAAGARTAATACCAGTGTGAGAAGCAAAATAGCCTGATTCAATGGTTTTACAATTTTGATGTTGGCCACAGGAAGAGAAGCGTGAGGGGCTCAGTGGCTCACTGTACAATAATTTTTAACTCCWTTTTAAGAACATCTTTCTGAAAAGACTGCAACATGTCTACARTGAAGTTTCGTGTTTTGCTAATAAACCTGTTTTTGAAAATATCAGGTGTTAGGTAAGCAGCTTGGCAAAAAACAGTGAAGTTTTATCTGTGGTCATAAAAACCTGAGGTTTTATATTTCCRGACCAGATTAAGTGACTGAAACACTGCTATATCAGTAAAATAGAGTTGTGATCTGGCAAAACAAATCTATGGCAGAAAATGTAAAAGCCTGATAATGGGGATTCTTATCTCACATCATGAGGATTGGAGGGTGAATACACTGTGTACTTTATGAACTCAGAGGGAAGGCCTTTATTTTGTCTTGTCACTTGAAGATAACAGTGTRTTACACATTGTGGAAATTTTCAAAATGGAGAATAGCACCTTCCAAATAGAGACTTTCACAAGCATTGACAGATACATGAATTCTGCATAATGCATTCATGAAATAAACCTCTGTGTGAGACAAACAGGATCTGTAGAGTGGTTTTGAGATTCCATTGYTTTTGAGCAATTTTGCTTTATCTTCTGAGTCACCCTAGAATCAGCCTTTCGTAAATCCAAGTGCACTAAAGGGAATTTTCTGGGAGGGAAGAGAAGGAAAATGGAAATTGAATTATCTCCCAGTTTGACTATAAACTGTGTAGGAAATGTGACATAAGGTGGGGATACTCTAATAACATCACAGTAAAAATTTAACCAACTCTTTGGCTCTGTAAATGAGTATGAGCTTTCTTATGAATGTGTGATTCGGATGTAGTAATTGCAAGAATAAATAAGGCTGGGAATGGAGAAATTTTAATCACAAAAGGCTACTTGGTTTAAAACAAATTGTGTAAGTGGCAAACATTTTATCTTGTAATTAAACTGTGAAAAATGTCTCCTTATCTGTTGATTGTAAATACTGACGGATGTGGTGGAAAACATGATACAGTGGACTTAATGGCTTGTTTCTTATTGTCAAGCAGCCTGAAATACATCAGCTACTCTTGTGCAAGTTGGTTTTTTCCCAGCAGAAAATTTGATGGGTAAAGGCTCAAGTTAAAACCATTCTGTCTCCTTCCATAATGAGTTGGTGTGCAGGACAGGTCACTCACTTTGTCTYAGTGACCTCTCCAGCCTATGAGTTCTGCTCAGTGTTTTGATCTGGAACGTACAGAGCTGCAGTTGCAAATAAGGCCAAATGAATAAGCCCCTGTCATTTCACATTCAGAGTATTGCAGTTCTGTGAAAAGTCGAGTGTATCCAAGTGCTTCCACCACATCCAGGAATGCCCCAGCCACTTAGCAGATCTGGAGTTAGTTTACACTAATGAGCTACCTTTTGCTCTTCAGCTTCCTCCTACTATATAGCCTGATGTGTTTTGCTGCGTGAGTGTGCCGTAGGCTTGTCTCCCAGTCTTGATCAGGTGTCTCATCTTTACACCTCTCTCACAACTCCTATCAGAGTTTATTTCTAATGGAAGAGGTTCATATGATAAAGAAAAAACCAGCCAATCCTCACACCGCGATAGAGGTGAAAAATGCTACCTTGGCTTGGGACTTCTCCCACGCCAGCGTCCAGAGCTCACCAAAGTTGACCCCCAAAGTGAAAAAAGACAAGAAAACCACCAAGAGCAAGAAAGAGAAAATGAAGCTACAGAATGAGGGACAGCAAGCTGTGCTGGCAGAGCAGAAGGGCCATCTTCTAGTGGACAGTGATGATCATCACAGCCCCGAAGAGGAGCACARAATCATCCACCTGGTTAACCTTCGGCTTCAGAGGACTCTCTACAACATTGACTTGGAGATAGAAAAGGTAAGAAGAAATGAAAGGGGGAAATCTGAGCTTTCAAAAGGCCTCRTTTTAGCTGCTCCTTGGAACAGAAAACTGTGTGCTGTTTCATTTTGCATGAAATGGAGCATATTGCTTTTGTGCACTCCTGTAATATCCATGGCAACTGCAGTATCCAGGATGCAGTGTCTGATCTTGCTGTAAACAGCTGTGCCATTTTAGCAACTACATCTTTGCAAACAGTCTGTAAAACAAGGGCAAGGCTGTACAGCTTCCACATCCAGCTGAGGGGTTTGCAGCTCCAGGGACAGCGTGTGAGCCACTGAGCTCAGAGTACCTGYAGGGCAGCAGATACCAGTGGGGTGCTGGTGAACAGTGTGTTCCTGCAGTGGTTTGGTCATTTTGCAGATTTTCAGTTATATTCTGAGTGAACATTTTAGGTGATTAGCTGTTCCAGTGGAGCATAACAGTGCTTTTCATTGAAGAATGTAGTTTTCTTCCTTGAGAAGTTTTATACAGTAGAAGACTGTAGGTTTTCAAGAATTTTAGATGCATTTGGAGATATTTCTCCAAGATGGATAAAAGTATGTAAGATGTCAAAGGAAAAGCATAGAACTTAATACATGGCATCATCTACAAATACAAAAGCTTTGCAGGCTGGCAGTTGGATGTTGTAATAATGGGATCCATACATTTATGAAGATATTTATGGTTAAATTGTCTCATAGTTATACAAATAGAGGGATAAAATAGTTAAAACTATTTTAAATAGTAAAAATACCTCTATTTTAAGCTTTGGGGAGAATGCATGTAGTTAAAAAAATTGCTTCAAAAAGGGGTACAGTTATTTGAAAATGTAAAGGCTGTTTTTCTGTCAGAGGGGTGCTATCAAGAGAAGATCAGCAATGTGTTGCCCAAGTGTCTATGTACCATTTTGTTCACTATACAGTTTTCACAAAAGGGACAAAAATAGTTTTGATTATTTAATTGTTTAATGTGGATATCAATCCACCCATTTTATTGCAGAGATATTCTTCAAAGTGACTGATTTCCAGTCTTTTCTTGGTACGTGTTCTTTAGCAAATTGGAGCTAATAGGCAAGGAGTTTTACTGGACCCATATATGGTAAATTCTGTTTTTCTTTCAGACCTTTCCTCTTTATATCTGTCCTTATSACTCTCAAAAGCATCTTGGTGTGTTCTGTTCAGGCAGGCCTTGCTGCTTTTGGTTTATTGATCCCCTGGGCCTCTATCCCTAGTAAGAAGGAAGCTGATCTTCAAATACCTTTATTTTTACCTGTAGGATTGGTTTCAGTTTTATTTCACTGTGGGATTGTGTTCACACTATACAGTTTGACAGTTAAAATGCTGACTTTTGGGGTTTTTTGTCAGTTATGTCACTTTAGAGCTGATCTAGTGATCAGCTAGATCCCTAGTACCTATCAGAGGTACTAAAGGTAGTCCAAATTCGGAAAGGGAGGAAAAATGTAAGAAATTAATACCATAATTTTTTTCTTTCTGTCTAGGGAAAACTTGTTGGAATTTGTGGCAGTGTGGGGAGTGGAAAAACTTCACTTATCTCAGCAATTTTAGGACAGGTGAGAAATCCTGTTGTGAGTAGTTCTGCTCTTCTTCCCCATCTCCTATTTTACTTATTTATACTCTGTAGAATGAAGTCTATTCTAAACATGGAGCAGCATATCTGACAGCTTGTCTGWAATTGCAGATGACCCTGTTGGAGGGGAGCATTGCAGTAAGTGGGACATTTGCCTACGTGGCCCAGCAGGCCTGGATTCTCAACGCCACACTCCGGGACAACATCCTTTTTGGCAAGGAGTATGATGAAGAAAGGTTTGTCAGACTGCTGATTTTTGTGAAAGCCTAGTAATTCTTGGCCAAGTGTGGGAAGAATTTAWTGCAGAGTTCCCTGCAGATACACTCCAGAAGGATATAAAGGCTTTAAGTCCCACTGAGGATCCTGCCTCTCTTGCATGTGTCCCTGTGGCTGATAGCTGTCACTGCTGGCTTGCAGTGAGGCTGAACCTCATCCTGGACCTCTGTTTTTAGCAGCTGCTGTGAGCAGCACTCAAGTGGTATTTTCTCTTGCTGTCCTGGCCTTGCCTTCTTCAAGCACAATTGCTGTGTGCATTTACTGACATCTTCCATGGCCCCCCTCCAGTGGGGGGACTTTCCTGTGGCCCTTAGCCAGATATCCCTGGAAAAAAATTCTCTTTATCCTCACAATGCTTCTGAGGCAGGTGTTTTAATTATTACCCTCAGTTTTCTCCTGGGAATCCAAGGAAGATCATTTGGTTTAGGCTGCTGGAATATCTGCTATTAGTGTAGAAAAAGAGATAATCCTGTACTAGCTAAATAATTGTGGGGAAAATCAGTGTTCTTTACTCTTTATCTGCTTGTTCTTCAGATATAATACTGTGCTGAATGGTTGCTGTTTAAGGCCTGACCTGGCCATCCTTCCAAATGGRGACCTGACAGAGGTATGTTTTGCTTCTACTAAACTAATTATTAGATGGAGAGAAGGGTTTTGGTTTGGCAGACTGAACTGGGGTGAGGGTACATCAGTCTGGGGTGCATATGAGTTGAGCTGTTGAATGCACTCTCTTGAGCTGAGCTTATCTGTGCAGGCCCTGGACTGTTGAGARTTGTACCATGTTTTTGCTCAGATGATGCCTGTTTGGGAATTTTTCATGTTGTAAGTTAGCTGCCTTAATAGCACATACTTAAACTTGATTTAAAATAGCTAACAAAAAGTATGGCTATGTTAATATATAAAAAATAAAATAATCACAGAAAGTACTGCCACATTTCAAGCATATTAACCTTGAATTTGAATRTATAATACATGTCACAAAGTGGATACCTAAACTAGAACATGCATATGCATTAATATGTAATGTTTGTGGGGAATATATATAAATATGTAAATARAYATTATGGTCTGCCTTATTCTGGTCATCTGTGTTGCATGGCGTGGAAGAAATAAAATAATGTGTGTGTCACTGCAGATTGGTGAACGAGGGGCTAACCTGAGTGGGGGACAGCGTCAGAGAATCAGTCTGGCTCGAGCCCTGTACAGTGACAGGGACATTTACATCCTTGATGACCCCCTTAGTGCCTTAGATGCTCACGTTGGAAATCACATTTTTAACAGTGCAATAAGGAAGCACCTGAAGTCAAAGACTGTCCTTTTCATCACACATCAGCTTCAGGTACTGAATCTCTCATGCTTTCTTTTTTGGACCTTCTTGAAATGGTTTCTTAATCAGTTGCCTTCATACTGGAAATTTCTGTGCCCTGGCCTGTGACAGGATAACCCTGTCTATAGAAGGTGTGGTTTAYATTTATAAACTGGGTTTGGAAATATGTACTGAGTACAATTTAATTGTTTGATACCAGTGCTGCTTGGTATCTGATTGGAACTGGTAACACTTGGCTAAAGAAAATTTACCAGAGAAATATAAACCCTGTTCAAAAATATTTCTGCTAACTTGCTGTAAAGCTATTTCATCACATGAGAAAACACTTAGATTTAATGTCAGTAAATCAGAATTGATAAATCTGAGGTTTTTTTGCTGTCTTCTGTGCACAGAAATGTTAGTGCTTAGTCTATCAGTATTTGTAGTGTTTAAGTATCCTGAGTCATATCTTCCATAAGGAACTGGTTTTGAGATTACATAAAAACATTTGATGTGTTTAGTGTGAGTAATCATGCTGCTCTAGTCACAGGAGGACCTTTGCAAATCAGATGTCTATTAGGTGGGAATAGGTGTGCTGTGTGCCAGTGTCTGTAAGCTGCTGAGAAGGGCTGTGTGGGAGTGTTTGGTTATTGAACCTCATGATAGAGCCTTGTTCTTACTGCCATTTTCTCCAGTATCTTGTTGACTGTGATGAAGTGATCTTCATGAAAGAAGGCTGCATTACTGAGCGAGGCAGTCATGAGGAATTGATGAATTTAAATGGAGATTATGCAACTATTTTTAATAGCCTGCAGCTGGGAGAAACACCACATATTGAGGTACTTGTTTACTTTAAAGTGCTCTGAATCTTGACTGTTCTGAGATGAACCAAATGACATAGTTGGAAAATGGGGAAATAGCTTCACACATTTTCATGTGTTGATCYGACCAGTAGATTTCCTATAGAATAATCTGTTCTTCATTAGCACTTTGTCACAGTTTGTTTTTAGGGAATGTGTACCAGAGAGGACTCCGCCAGTGAGCTCATGAGTTAATAATGAAAATATTGTAGTGTCTCCCCTGGTGATGCTCAGGGCAGGAAGTTTGTCTYTCTTATTGTACACCCCACTCCTTAATTTACTTCCAAATTAACACTGATTTCCAACAACCTTTGTCTGATAAAATTCTTACTGGCTTGTTACTATTTTTTCAATAGAACATGACTGAAGCACAGCAGACACGACACGATTTGTCAAAAGTCAAATGTGACAGTATTTTGGAAACCTAACTGAAAATGCTGCATTTTGGGGGAGTTTGAGAAAAGAAATTGTGGCTTGACAAAAGTCTATAAATGCAGACTTGGATATGTCCTCTAGTATTTCAGTTGGTGCAAAAAATGTAAATCTGAAAAATAACAAGAACTATTGAGTACAACATCATCTGCATTTTCAGGAGTTAATTCTTCCCACCCTTCTCATCTCTGTTTCCTGAAGTTAATCTCTGGCCTCAGGATCTTTGCATTTTGTTTTATAATAACGTATTTGTCTGAATTGTGCGCATTTCCTCTTAATTAGAAGAGATTAAAAGTACATCAGCAGTTTATTTTTTAAGAGATGAGGGGCTCCTTACTCACATAAAAAAGAGTTTTTAAGAAGGAAACATTGTAAGAATTACAGATATAGAAGGTGCTTGGTGACACATTCTCCTGGGAGATGTTTGTGAAAGAARCAAAAGGGTATAATGTATTACTCTGCATTTTCTTTGAGGCATGAAGATTWTAGTTCTGCCATTTTATGACTAATATAATGATAGTTAACAAGAGGTTCTCCAGTCTTGATGCTTGGCTGACCTTCAGTGTCTCTGTAAACACTAGCTAATGGAAAGACCATTAAATTGCATTCCCTGTGGGATAAGGATGGATGATCAGTTGGATTCTSTGTGATTTGATCCCATGTGAAGTGTGGGAAGGCACCCCTGTGCATGGTTTTCAGCCCATGTAGGCTGACTCTGAACGGGGAGTAACTCCCAGTTGTGGGAAGAGGGCTGGGTTTAGAGCAGTGCTTGTGTGTGCACTTCAGTGCTTGGACATTTGATTTCTGGAAGATTAAGTTAACCTGACTTTTCCTAGGAAAGCTCTTATGAAATGTCTCTAAGTACTAGAGTGTTTGGGGAAAAAAGCCTCTTACAATATTGTGAGTTATTTTTACAAGGGACAGGGGGATTGTSTTTTTCTGGCAGTAGCAGGGGTATCATTCCTCTGCCTTGTACACCCATGTCACTGATTCTGGAAATTAACTTTGTTGTATGTTACCAGTACAGACTGGGAATAGTTCAGGTTAATAGAGGAGGAGAATTTAATCCACCAGAGTTGGCAATCATCTGTAGTAACTGTGAAGTTCATATCCTCCTTGACATGAATGCTGAGCTATTGAAAGCTTTTGTCCTTAGGTGGCATCTTATTAAAAGTTTGTGCTTAGATTTGAAAATGTCAAAGCAAACTACTCCGGTGTGTTTAGTGTCATTTGTTTTCCTGCAGATTAATATAAAGAAGAACACAAACAATTCACTGAAAAGGCCCCAGGATAAAAGTACCAAAACAGGGTCTGTGAAGAAGGAGAAAGTTGTAAAGAAGGAAGAGGAGGGTAACTATGTAATCAAATTTMTGGCTGTAATTATTATGTATTCCAACAAGCTCAAAGCACGTGCTTCAAAGTATACTGTTAATGCACTGCTCAGGTTTTGGAAGTTGTCTCAATCCTAGTCACTCAGTGTGGTTGACAGGACACAGAGAGTGGCAAAGAGCATCCATTAATTCATTAAGATGGGTGCCTGTACAATGTTTTTAAYTTCAATCAGGCTCCTGCCTGGTAAGATGCCATCAGCACAAAGGAGCTGGTACTGCCTTGTCTGCCACACCACCTCTCCCTCCTGTCCTAAGAGGGCCATGTGTACAGCTTGGCACTCAGTCCTAGGCAGGACGTGACATTTATGGATGAAGAATTGGAAGGTCTAACCTCTGTAGATCTGTTTAATGTTAACYTTAAACTTTGGGATTTAAAAAGCAATAGTGAGGCCAATCGCAGTCTAACATTTAAGTTTGCGCTGATGAGGCTTTTTCAGCTGTGCCATGACATAAATGATTCTGCAGAAGAAATGTGACTTTGAAAATCTGCTTAAACCACCGAGTTTTAAGTGTGAAGTAAATTGTGTGTTTCTGAAAGTACTCTGCACAGTTTGAAAGACTAATTTTGTGTGTGTTCACGAATTTCTGAGTGTCATGGAAGAGCTTTCTTTTCCTCACTCCCTCTTCATCCTCTGTTATTTCACAGGCCAGTTGGTCCAATTGGAAGAGAAAGGCAAAGGCTCTGTCCCCTGGTCTGTTTATGGTGTCTACATTCAGGCAGCTGGAGGTCCCTTTGCATTCCTCATCATCATGGCACTGTTTGTGCTGAATGTGGGCAGCACAGCTTTTAGCAACTGGTGGCTGAGTTTCTGGATCAAGCAAGGCAGTGGAGTAAGTTAAAYAGCTTTTCTACTCTTGTGTCTAATGGGCTGGGGGTTTGTTCTGCTRGAGTAATCCCAAGCAGTCCTGTGAGCCCAAGTGGTGCTTCCTTATTTAAATAAGTTGTAAAGCTCCTCAGGAGGTGGTCTCACTGGGGAGTTAATCTCCAAGAATAAGAGAGCTCCAGTAATAAGTAAGAGATGGTAACTCATGTGGTTTTATGCTGCCCTCTTGTTCCTTTTCTTGGTTAGTATAAGAAAAGGAAGTGAAAATATGAAAGGGGCCAACAAGCTAATTTAATTTCATTTTGTTTTATTGGTTTTTGTTTAAATGTGGTCTTATATCAAACAGGATAATTTTTGTTAGAATATATCTTTGAGTCAAATGACTTCTGGAAATTGCTTTGAAGATTTAATGACCTGGGGTGGTTTGGGCTTTTTCCCACTCTCAGGGTTTTGATTAAGTCTTGTTGCATTTAAAAATTCAAATATAGCTGCAAGACTTTTTTTGTGGGGGCACAGAGAGCAAGCTACTAATCTGAGAGATGAGCTAATGAGGTACAGATGGYCGATAATATTAAAATAAGCAATGAGGTCCTTAAGCATACTTRAAGATGAAAAATAAAAGAGAGAATGAGAATGTATGACAGTGTGACAATAAAGAATTTATTGGTCACTGGCAGAAGACAAGGGTATTTGATAAAGAGATTGATCCAAGGTGAATATTACTGTGTAATAGGAGTGGTGATATGCAAATATCTGATATTGTTTGGAAGAACACAAAAAATAAGCATGAAATGAGACATTAGGAATTAAATGAAGTAGGCATTGTGGTAGTATTTWGAAAGATACTGTAGGAAAAAGGCCAGTGACTACAAACCTACAAGTCAAGCATCTCTGCCAGGGAAAACTTCCTGAAATATTCAATGGTCACTGGAATAATTTAAAAAAGAAATATCAAATATGGTGGAAGATGACACGAGGCAGTTAAATGCTACCACATTTAATGCATGTATGCTTCATCCTTGTCTTAACTAACCCCTGAAACCTTGAATTTTCTGCAGAACACCACTGTGACTTTGGGAAATGAGACTGTCATAAGCAACAGTATGAAAGATAACCCTCACATGCATTACTATGCTGGCATCTATGCACTGTCTATGGCAGTTATGTTGGTCCTGAAAGCTGTTCGTGGTGTGGTTTTTGTCAAGGTATGTACCAGTACTGGTGTTTGTCTCCTCCTCCTCCTACTTCTCCATATTGCTGTCACTGTGGTTCTTTTGTTCAACACCCAAGAGAGACTTTTGAACCACAAGGAGTCAATCACGGATTATGATGTTTCCATAGCCAGCTGTTGAAGCCATGTTTCTGCTAAACCTCTGCCCAAATTGATAGCTTCCTCCATTGGCTGGAAGCACAGAATGCAATAAAAAACTCTCTATGGTTGGAGAGAGAAATGGAGTAGAATGTGTTGGTGCCAGAGGAGATGCAGTGGCAGGAAGGCAAACGGTATTTTATAACACTGCAATGTTTTCTGCATTATCAGGGAACTCTCAGAGCATCGTCAAGGCTCCATGAYGAGCTCTTCCGACGGATTCTGCGCAGCCCAATGAAGTTCTTTGACACTACACCCACTGGCAGGATCCTCAACAGGTTTTCCAAAGACATGGATGAAGGTAMCTCTCACTGTGTGCCCTGTAAATCCCACATTCAGACTTCCCAGTTAACTGCTGAATACTCTCCAGTCGTTGCTGTTGGAATGATTGTACCCTATGTCTGTTGCTAAATGTGCATTTGAAATAAACAAAGTGGGAATTGGGACRCACCTGGGTTATGATTCTGGAAGGCAGCTGATAGCTCAGGTCTGTCCMCTCACTTATAAAGAAGGAAATGTGTAGCTGTTGTACCTCCAGGCTGCACGTGGGCTCTCAGCAGTTAAKGCAGGGGCAACTTAAAGCATTAGACTGAAGCTGCAACAGCAGTGATAACTAGGTYGGAGTTCCATCAGTGCTATTTCTGCAAATGGGAATAATTGGGCTACTAGYGGCTCAAAAGGTAAAAACACCCCAATGAAAATGTACATCTTTAATTTGAATAAGCCAAGAGAAATCACTGTCCTTGTCAATGATGTATAGCTGGACTGAGTTGTTTAAATAGGTTGTTAGGGCTTTTTGCACTCAAGATCTGCCTCTTTTTCTTTCCTCTTCACCAGTTGATGTTCGTTTGCCGTTTCAAGCAGAAATGTTCATCCAGAACGTCATCCTTGTGTTCTTCTGTGTGGGGGTGATTGCTGGGGTTTTCCCCTGGTTCCTGGTGGCAGTGGGGCCCCTCATTGTCCTGTTCACAGTTCTGCATGTTGTGTCTAGGTAAGTGCACCAGCTCCTTTGGCTAAAAGTACAGGTACTGTCACTGTCAAGTGCAATGTAGTGGTTGGCATATGGTGGTTCTGCATGAAACTCAGAAGTGCTACTTCTTTCCTTCCAGAGTCTTTATTCGAGAGCTCAAGCGTCTGGACAACATCACACAGTCTCCATTTCTGTCTCATATCACATCTAGCATCCAGGGTCTCTCCACAATCCATGCCTATCACAAAGGACAGGAATTTCTGCACAGGTAAGTCTAGATATCTGAGAATGGGGGAGCACAAAGCTGGGTCATTCCTGGGGCCTGATGGCATCATTGGTTCTATGAGTGAAAGTTGCATTTCTGAGGGAAAAATTGGGAGACCSGGAAGGGTAAGAGGRAACTGAGAAGAATGGTGGGGGGCTCCCAGGAGAATGCCCTCCTCTGCAGAGCAGCAGGTAGCAATAGAAGTGGTGAGGAAAATGTTTTTGCCATACTTTTTCTCTGTCAGYATGTACTTTCCATCAGGTCCTGCTTATATTTTCTGTCGATTGTTTCTTTTCATGATGTTATTAGCATTGCTTAAGGCATGCTAACCAAGCCTTAGTGAGAGTATTGATGAGYTGATAGTCTCTGTGCAAATGTATAATTGGAGAGCATTTATCAGTTACTTCAGTGATCAATTAGCCACTTTGTTCACTGTGCTTSGTTTTCTCCAGTATAAACCAAAATCTTTAAAACAAATTTTAGTGAGGGAAAGGGAAACATTTATCATGTGTGTGGTAGTTGCTTCCCGTGAGAAGCTGCTGTAACAGTATCAGGGTTTTGCAGGTGCAAGGTCATGAGACCGAGGGTGTGGAAGCACAGGGAAAACAGCCACAGGAGCTCTGGAAAGACACTGCTACAGCAGCAGTTAGTGCCTTTGTGAATCYCAAATTTGTTTCTCCTTAAATATACTTTCTTAGCTCTGCAGTGTCAGGATTGTAAATTAAGTTGTTATTGATGTGTTTTAGTTAGGTGTCACCAGTTCTATCAAAATTTATTTTACTTTTACACTTGWATATAAAATATYCTGAAGCAGTGCTGCTGTTACCTGYGGAGTAATTTGTAGTCATTGAGCATGATYGGGAAGGTCTTGCATAGGTGAGGAAGTGGTGAAAGTTTGTGTAATGTCCCTGACTTTGATTCACCCCAGTGTAAGCCATTGTTGTACACAGAGACTTGGTGATTTGACTTTGAAGAGGTTGACATGACACTGGAAAGTTTGCAAACTCTGCTGTCATGTTCTGGTTTGAAACTTTGTCAATGATGAGTCTTCCCACCCTGATGCTGGACTGGGGGGTTAAGTAGCTCTGATAGTTGTAGAAGATCAGGCTCATGGAGTCTGCTAACCTTTGCTGTGTTTGTTTCAGGTACCAGGAGCTGCTGGACGACAACCAGGCCCCGTTTTACCTGTTCAGCTGCGCAATGCGCTGGCTGGCTGTGCGCCTGGACATYATCAGCATTGCTCTGATCACAACCACTGGCCTTATGATTGTCTTGATGCATGGCCAGATCCCTCCTGCCTATGCTGGGCTGGCCATCTCATATGCTGTGCAGGTGAATGTGACCACATACTGTAATACTTAATTGCTGTTTTAATGTAGATATTGCTGATAAGCAGTGTCCAGCGCTGGTTCAGAGGGGCCGCAGGGCTCGGAGTGCTTGTGTTGGAACTGCTGTTTAGTCTTTTCTGCCTCCTTGTGGCGGCGAGTGAAATTAAAGAGCTTAGACGCCTCATACTTAAAGCTGTTGCTCTTGGGAAGCGTTTCTAAGCTGCTGGTTTCTCAAAGGGATTCATAAATTACAGTGACTTTAAAATGAACTATTGAATTAACTTGCCTTGAACACTTGAGTTATATGGTGCCCAATGCCAAGAGTATCTGTATCAAAAAGACCTCTAAGGTCATTGAGTCCAACTATTACCTCAGCAATGCCAGGCCCACCACCAAACCATGTCCCCAAGTGCTACATCTAAACAACTTTTGAATACTCCAGGAATGGTGACTCCACCASTTCCCTGGGCAGTCTGTTCTGGTGCGTGGCAATGCTTTTGGTGAAGAAATGTTCCTCATGTCTAATCTAAGCYTCCCCTGGCACAACTTGAAATTGTTTCCTCTTGTCCTATTTCTTGTTAAGTGGGMGAAGAGAACAACCCTCACCCGGCTGCACCCTCCTGTCAGGGAGCTTTAGTGAGTGATAAGATCATCCCTAAGCATCCTCTTCTCCAAGTCGAGACCCCTCAGCTCCCCCAGCTGCTCCTCACAGGACTCCAGAYSCTTTCCCAGCTCCATTGCCCTTYTCTGGACATGCTCWCTCAATGTCTGTCTTGTAGTGAGGGGCCCARAACTGAACACAGGGTTTGAGGTGTGGCCTTACCCGGTCCCACGTTCAGTTATCGCCCTGATCCTGCTGGCCATGTTCATCTCTTAATTCAGTAATAAGTCACAGCTCTCTAAAAATTTTCTTTCACCACTTCAGTTAACAGGGTTATTCCAGTTTACTGTCAGACTGGCTTCAGAGACAGAAGCTCGTTTCACCTCRGTGGAGAGGATTGACCACTATATCAAGGTAGGCCTGTAATGCATTCAACTGCCTATTGTGAAATTCTGTGTTGCACGTTACCTTGCTGTCTTAAGCCATAAGTATGCCTTAGTACAGAATGTATGYTACTCATCTTGGAAGGGCACTAAAGCATGTTCTGCAACACTGCAGAGTGAGTTTGTTTTACATCAGCACTGGAGGGATAAATGGCCCCAGAGCTGGTAGGTAACCAGGCTTACAGGCATTGCTGGAGTTACACAAGGATATTGAAAGTTGCTGACACTTGCAGTAAATAGTGGAGTGTGTGAAACAGGTGACTGGGGATTCAAAACATTATTTTACAGCATAAGGATTTCCAAACCTAATGAAGTTCCTTCATTTAAACACAGATAACTGTTTATTACTTGATCTCAAGTAATTCTGCTTCATCCTAATAAGCCTCCTTCTCCACAGCTGTCTTATGTAACATATTTCTGTATGCTTGAAAAGTCAAGGGATTGCTCTTACTGCAAACATGAGAAATGTGCTCAGCTAAACATGAGAAATGTGCTAGGCTAAATGCTTAGCAAGCTGCTCTGATTATCTGTAACCCTTTCTTTGTATCTGGGATTTGTGTGTTCAGAGCTGGGCAGAGGTCAGTGGGGAAAGCGTAGCCAGGAGAAAGCCTCCTACTGGGTCTGATGTGAGGTGAAAGGCTTTTTCATTTAATGTTCCCCATGAAAATATATATATATATATATATTTGGTAAATCTGGGCTATTTAGTAGTTGATATTTGTAGCATTTTCAGCTTGTGGATTTAATCTGAAAAGAAAAAAAAATAAACCTGCCCATTCCCCCAGCTAAATAAATAAACCCTCTTGAGGTATCTTAAGTAGAAAAATTGTGTCTGTGAAAGACTTGGTGACCACCCAAGTTGACAACTGGGCCAAATATTGCAAGTATTGTACCCCTCACTGGGCTGAGATGGGTTTATCACTGTCAGGCCTTTAGTAGCAAAAGCTACATTTGTAGGCTGGTTTTGGGTTTTTTTTTTTTTTTTAAGTGACGTATCTCATTTTATATCCCTATTAAACAACACTATCAGTCATTTTTTAAATTTGCATCTCTAGACAGCCATTTTATTATAAAATCATAAAACTAGCTTGAAGCTGTAGTGAGGAGATGGGTGAGCAGTGAAGCACCATTCGTGTCCTGGGTCTTACCAAGGCCTAGGCTTGGCTTTTTTCAATGGGGGCTCAAGGTTGCTGTTGTGAACACCAAGCTCAAAGAATTGGAGCACTGTTGTAGCAGATGGCTGTTTTCTTTCTCAAATCCCTGGTGTACAATTAATCTGCCTCTAACTGGATGTTGCAGATGTCCACAACTGACATCCCTGAGGGATCTCTCCATGGTCAGTCTAGGAAATAATGTCTMCACAGGGCAATTTATTACCTTTTCTAAGTTTATAGAATGTTTATATTAGAATGAGAAAAACCACACTCCATTTAAAAAATGCTGTTTTAAAGCATTTGTAGAGATGTCTCTCTTTGTAGAGACTATACAGGAGYTGTGAGGGCCTGGTTCAGTTACATGAGGTGAATCCCATGACAAGATTGCTGCCATTCTTTGAGGGTGCTTGTGCCAAATATGGGAAAGTGACCTTGACTTCACTCTAAACGTACTATAAAGCCTTGTGTTTGGCTTTCAGAGGTTCTGCTTTTCTGTTTAATCTGAASTGCTCAATAAGGGGCAGAGTGAAATAGCAAACGTGAGCAAGCTGAAAGGGATGGACTCAATTATTCAGTAGGACAGGGGAAAATGAGGAGGAGAAGTGAAGAGGGTGGCATTTAATGTGTTACTTGGGCATTCTCTTTTGTGTCAAAATCAACAGAGGTGACCCTGGCATGACATTGCAAATGAGGCGTAGAAATGCAGCAGATTTTGAATCCAGTCTTTGGATTGCCATGAAATTCAATAGGGTTGTGCCGATAAATAATAGACCTAAAATACATTTTGAATTCCATTGATGAAAACCATTGTTGTATAGAAGGACTGATGTCATTACTGAGGCAAGAGGAGAGCAATAACAGTGTGGTCAGTSTAAACAGCAAACCTCTGGACCACTGGGCCCACATCCAGTCAAACAGCTCATCGTGAAACTGCTATAAATGATCTGGGCTGAGTCTGCAGGGAGGAATGGCTAAAATCTGCAGCTGATGATTTTCCTTTGGGGTTTTGTTTACTGGAACTGAACTTCTGTATTTTTGTTAAAAGACACTTTCCCTGGAAGCTCCTGCTCGAATTAAGAATAAAGCYCCTCCTCTGGACTGGCCACAGGAAGGTGAAGTTGTTTTTGAAAATGCAGAGATGCGGTACCGAGAGAACCTCCCTCTAGTACTTAAAAAAGTGTCCTTTACCATCAAACCGAAGGAAAAGATTGGCATTGTGGGAAGGACAGGCTCAGGTAAGGAAAAAAAACTAAGCAGGATTAAATTATTACTTTTACAGAATAGATAGGGACAGTCATATTGGTTCTCCTCTGAAGAAATTGTTGATTGCACAGAAGGGGTAGAGCAGTCTGGTGGGTGGTGGGTTCTATTCATGAGTGTGCATAATAAACAAGATGCCTGTAAACACTAGTGATAACAAGTTTCCATTTAAGGCAGAGGGATAGCAGACTATGTTTGAGCCATTATGTTCATAATTTTTAACTTGCTAAGCCACTTACCAGCACAGAATGGTGCCTACAACATGCTCATGCAGCTTATCTGACTCACTTGAAAGTTTTTTGTTCTGATGCTGCTGCCAGGTTTGGCTCTGAGCCATCTCAGAACTCTGTAATGTGAAGAATTGAAAGMCCTGTTTGTGAGGTGACTTCAATCAACCTCAAAATGAGTTTCTAAATAAGTAATTTATATTGCTGGATTGGGTTTTTGTGGCAGGGCTTTGGCAGTGGGGTTGGGGCAGCACTGCAGGGGTGGCTTCTGYGAGGAGCAATTAGGAGCAGCCCCCACAATTGCTCAGAAGTTGAGTTGCTGAATCCCAGCACTTACAGCATTGCTTGCCAGGACTTTTTGGTATTTTAAAACTTTCCTTAGATGTGGACAGCCTTTAAAATGCTGTCTCATCTGAAAGCTGTTACGATTCTGTAAAAACACTCGTCTTGTTTTTTCTGTCTCAYTTTTAGGGAAGTCTTCCCTTGGAATGGCACTCTTTCGTCTCGTTGAACTGTCTGGAGGCTGCATTAAAATTGATGGAGTGAAAATAAATGACATTGGCTTGGCAGATCTTCGMAGCAAACTCTCCATAATCCCTCAGGAACCTGTGCTGTTCAGTGGCACTGTGAGGTTAGTGAGACCATAGAAAGGCAAGAAGGACTGAGCAGTCTACCAGCTTATATTTGAACTGCAGTAGGTGCCTGATGAGTTGATAGCTCACAGGCATTCTAGCTTCTGTTCTGGTTTTGAAACAAAAATAGCACAGATGAATGATTTTAGCTGGCCCAGTGCATCACTGGGTGTAATCATCCTGTATGGAGGTCTTGCTTTCCTTTGGATGTGGTTGAAGCTTTAGTGTCTTTGTCTTCCATCTCTCTTGGTTTTTTGGCTCTTCTAATCCCGGTGTGCTGGGAGCATCTGATTTCCTTGGCAAGGAAACTGTCAGTGGAAGGCCAGATGGGAATCACCTGTCTGGATGAATTAGCACACATGGGTTTGCCATTCATTGCTCAAGTTAAAATTCTGCTTGTTTTCTGCTTCCCCTTCCAGATCAAACTTGGATCCTTTCAATCAATACAGTGAGGAACAAATCTGGGCTGCTTTGGAAAGGACTCACATGAAGGAGTGTGTAAGTATCACGTGCCCTGGGAGATGCATGTTTGTGTTTGGCTTCCAAACCAACATGTTCTGTTAGCAGCTACTTTAGAAGTCTTTAGATAAAGCTTTTTCTCTGCGTTTTTCCCCTTGTTCTCTATGGTTTATTTGACTGATGTTTTTTTATTTTTCCCACGACTTTATCAGGCTGATACTTTTGTTTTTTTGAGAACATGCCATATTTTGTGTGTGTATTTTTTACTACATAGCAGAGCAGTGTGCTGATTCATCACAGGGATTCTTAGGGTATTAAAACATTTCAAATGATTTTTTTTTGTGCAATCTGTGTTTCCATTTGTTAGTGTACATATCACATATGCAAATTTATACAGAGCTTTAAACCTGTCCTTTGCAAGGCCTTCTGCAGCAAATCTTGCTGCCATGACATTTCCAGTTCTTTTTCTCATAAGCCAAGTGGCAGGTATGATTCTAGAACACAGGCTGCAGGAATTCCTGCAGGGACTAGGTTCTCTTTCTTTTGATAACAAAGATTGTCAGTAGATCTGTGTTTGTGTTTATATGATTTTGTGCAATGCTCTAAGATTTTTGCCTCTTCTTTCCCACACAGGTTGCACAGTTGCCTATGAAACTTGATTCRGAAGTGATGGAAAATGGGGAGAACTTCTCTGTTGGAGAGAGACAGTTACTGTGCATAGCTAGAGCTCTGCTGCGTCGTTGCAAGGTGAGCAAAGCAGTGAGGGAAATAGCTGGAGATACCAAAAATATAGGATTGAATAAGCCTCTTTTTGTCTCACCAGAATCACACTAATGATTATTGCAACCCAGAGAGGTGTTATGTTAGAACAACCAGGAAGGTATTTGCAGCCAGCTCCTGTAATGTCCTGCCATTAGAAAGGCATTTCTTGCAAGTGTTATTGATWGGGTGTCAGACTGGCCTAATCATTTATTCTGTGTCCTGTTCCTGGGAAGCATCAGATTCTTCCCTTCTTCCACCTTTTTTTCTGAATAAGAAGCATTTTCTTTCTATATGGTGCTCCCCTAAAATGTGGTCTTCAAGTGGAATTTGGAACCATGCTATGCCAACCAARTGGAAGGTTTTGCAGGAATGGGAAACAAACAGTAATTACAGTGAGAAAAGACTTTTGKATTGAGATTGACCAAGATTCTGATTTTGACATCTTTTTTTTCTGAAAAATGACAGATCATAATATTTTAAAGTTCACCCTGCATCTTGTTCTTGAAGTTCTTGATGTTCTTGAAGTCATGCTACTCAGCAGCAGTTACTACTGCCTCTGCAGTACTTGCAAAAAGCACGTCCAATTTAGCTTTGACAAGAAATCACTCCAGATGAGTTTATGTCAGAGAGGAAGAGAATTCTTACCCAGCATAAGAAAGATATTAAGCCTAGTCAGTATTGACTCATTCCAGAAGCAATGTCACCACCAATGATGTCAAATTAGTTTACTGGTAAAAAATTGCGTTTGAGATTCATCTACTGAATATAAAATTCAAAGTAGTGGGAACTTGAGCCCCAGGTCATAACCCAGATGTAGGTCTTGGATRTGACCATAAAATGTGTGATCTGTAGGCTTTGTTGAAAGCAATGACATAAAGAAAACTGAAAGTGTGCTTGTAAAAACTACCTTTGTGCCCACAACTCCGTAAGGATTSCCAGTTGTGACAACTCTTGGCTGTGGCAATTCTGCCCACTCTGTTTTTATGTTCAGGGAGGGGAGGTGTGACCATGGGTAACAGCCAGGATTCTGTGCTGCTTTCAGATATTGATCCTGGATGAAGCAACAGCTGCTATGGACACAGAGACAGACTTACTGATCCAGGAGACCATCAGAGAGGCATTTGCAGACTGCACTATGTTRACGATTGCTCATCGCCTGCACACGGTCCTGGGCTGTGATCGGATCATGGTGCTAACRCAGGGACAGGTGAGCAGAGAGGCTTCTGTGGCTCCAGTCTGGTGGTGCCATGTGTGCAGMCTGAACTGAGGGAACAGCTGCACTGCAGGGCAGAAAATCCTTTGTGTTCATTCACATCCTTGGTAATAACACTCCAACAGAATCAGTTGCTGCCTGACTGTGACAAGATCAAACACAGCAAAATCTTTTCACCCCAAGAAAGTACGATAGAATAACAGTTTATCTTTAAAAATGTGTTTGAAACTCCCTTTGTAAGTTAATTCTGAGATGGGTAATAACATAAACATCCCTGATGGGGCTCAGTGGCAGTGTCCCATTACTTTATCAAAGCCCTGTACCACCATCAAGCAGGTCAATGACAGATACTTTACCTGTTTTTCAGGCTTCCATTTGGGAGCCATAAACAGTTAAATCAAATGCAAGAACATTGGGTAAGGCTCTTAAAGGTCAAAAAGGCAAAAGCCCATAGCATTGCCCATAGCATAGCCTCTGCCAGAGCCACCAGGGGTTGCTTCCTGTGGGGTTAGTTCCAGTATTTGAGCCTGTTGGAAGCATTCTAAATTATAGCATCCATAAATGCATGCACTGTCACTGCCTGGTGTCTCATACAAAGATGAATGTTGTGTTTTCTATTCTTTACTGTCATGTCACAAGTTTAAGGGGTGGGAATAAATTTTCTGCTGGATTTTACTGACGTACTTTACCTGCCTTGTTTGGTTTCAGGTAGTGGAATTCGACACCCCAACTGCCCTTCTGGCCAACGAGAACTCGCGCTTCTATGCTATGTTTGCTGCTGCAGAGAACAAGGTTGCTGTCAAGGGCTAAAATTCAGGGCAAAGTCACTTTAATTTTGGAGAGCTATGTTCCCTGCCTGTGGCAGGCCAGCTCTTCCTCCTCCTCCTCCTCGCAGATTATTGCCTTTTCATCTTTTAATTTTTAGCACAATGTGTCAAGCCAGAGAGTTTTTAAAACCATGTCAGAAGAACTCTACATGTTTTTATTATTGTATTTATTCCATATTACTAATTTTTTGTTATTAAATGCACTCTACAAATGGCTCAGGGAGCCATAGTTATAAATGTATCAGAGGCCTATAATGAAGCTTTATACATGTAGCTATATCTATACATAATTCTGTATATAGCCTATATTTACAGTGGAAATGTAAGCTGTTTATTTTATATTAAAATAAGCACTGTATTAATAACAGTGCATATTCTTTTCTATCATTTTTGTACAGTTTATGGTACCAGAGATCTGGCTTTATCGGACTGTATCAGACACGGTTTTGTCTTTTACAGTTCGTCTTTTCCTAGTGCCAGATTTTCTGCGTGTCTGAGTGGAAGTGAAGCTTTGCAATAGTGTCCTTTATTGTCACATCTTTGTCTAGCGCAGCAGAGAAGAGCTCTGTGGTGTAACTATTGCATTGTAATTTATCAAAGCTATTTGGGGCATCGCTAATGTTCACCACGGCAGTGGCTGCTGCTTCCCATGATGCTTTTCCAAAGCAGGGTTTTTCGTGATCTGAGTGGAGAACCTCTCCTGGGTCACATTAAGGCCTTGTATTTTCTCAGTGTCCTGACACAGTATTTTTTACTGTATCAGCAGAGTTTATTTTAATGCAAGCAAGCCCAAGCTCTTCCTGCTTCGCTGATCTAACACAACCAAAATCTAACTGTTCGTGGAATGATCTGTAACAAATTAATCATAAGGTTCAAATCATACCCTGTATGCTGATGGGAAAGCCTTTTCAGAATTGCTTCAGCTGACTGACTCTTTATCTTGAAGCTGCTAACACTCCTCAGAGGTTTAGGTTGGCTTTCACTGGCATGGGTAACACTAACTCTTTGTTCTGCTCACTTATACTAAGATTAAACAACATCATTATTTCCTGTTTCTTTCTTGCACACTTGTTAAGGAAGCAGTCCTCGACCCCACGTCTTCTGGAACCTTAAAGRGGTTCCTGTTGATCAGGATGTAACACTGGTGTAGGACATGGTTTTCTTACTGTAAATGACCTACCTCAGGTTACTGGGTCCTGCGTAGTGCGTTGCCATGATCAGTGTACACCATCCCTGTTTTTCGGGACCTGTGGCCCRGGGGGACACAGTCGCTCCTGTGATAGCCGTGACTTATTGAATGGTCAGCGTTGCATGTCTTTGTCAACTTGGACATTTTGTAGCCTTAGCATGTTTGCAAAATGTCTCATTGAGGCAGAAATCTGAAAAGTAAATAAAACTATTTTGGGTTTTGTAAATTTTATTGGCTTAAGTGGTTTGTTTTGGGAGCTTAACTTTGCACCTTTTTGAGCCCTGGGGAACACGTTTGAAGGCTTTTTTTTTCTCCCCTCTTGTTATGCACCACGATCTTCCTTTCTTCAGAGTAAAGGTGTTTCTTTAAAAATGTAGTGGGTGATTTTTGTGCCCTCCAACATGCAGGTAGCTTGCAATATATGTATGTTCATTAGTAGAGGGAGTAATGATTTATAGTGCAACTATTCAAGCCAAGCAGAAGGGCTGAGGTCAGACTGAAGACCTTCTTAGGTTCAGATTTTCCATTTTCTTTACCTGAAAGTGGTACTGTTYATAGTGTCATGTGACATGACTGCAAAGTCACAGAAAGAAGCATTTCTACCYACAAATACCACAGGCAAATTGTGGCATTAACAAAGCTTGGACTGTAGCTTGAAGTAGCATAAAAAGCAYTGTTGTGTTTGTTCTTAACTCTTGTCCTAAGCAAGAATTAACTGGCACAGACCTTACCCTGCTCKCAGGCCTGGAGTTCATCCCATGAACTTCAGTGTTTCCCTTGAAGGAAATGGGCTAATGTACCTGGTTCTGAGTGCTGCTGGGGTCAGTGTGTGGCTTCACTTTGCAGCTAAGGCTGAGCTAATGGCAGTCTGGGCAAAAGGGGAGMCATCCTGATCTTATCCTCCTTCTTCTTCCAGGCTGAGAGTTCCTCTTCCTTTCCCGATGCCAGCAGTGGCTCTTGTGTGGTCCAGTTCAGAAAGATAACTTGCAGAAATCAGGAATGCTGTACAAAGAAGGAGACAGGAAGGCACCACCTGGAAGGGAGGTGAAGTGGGGCTGCTCTTTTCARTAGGTGCTGGCTATTACAGTAGCATAGGTGTGAGAGGGAACTGCTCAGCATTCACTGCCCCAAACTGCTGCTTCCCAGTTAGGCTCTCCTAAAGAGCTGAATCTTTTCTGCAGCTTTGGTGAACTGCAACAGCTCAGCAAGGTGTCAAACAAGGGCCTGTGATGGAGCAGGTGACAGCAGCCCAACCATTTTGTTAAACTTAGCTGCAGCTCTGTTACTTTGGAATTAAAGAGAGAGACTGACAGAAGGAAACCTTCTTTCTGTTGTGGTCACTTCTGTGCTTCATTTGGCACTTGTCTCACAAATGTGCTGAAGTACTGCTGCTCACAGGGGTAGCTGTAATTTTTTACTGGCTTTCATCCTGAACCACAGGAGCAAGCTGAGGCCTGGCCAAGGGCCCTGTCACTGAAAGTGGAAGGAAGAAACATCAATATTTACAAATGAGACTGAAATATCTTTATCTTTTGAAGCCTTCAACAAGAGGTCGATGATGAGGATTGGAATTTTCAGGAACTGGATTCTGCTTTAGAATTTATAGTGTGATATCCAGAGAAGACTTCATCCTATGAGGAATAGAATAAGATACTGRGATTGGGACAGAGACTTCATTAAAGAGATCCTACCCAAAACAGCATGGAGAGAGCACATGCTTCTGTTCTGGTTTAGTATCAGCTGGCAACTAACTGGCAACTATAGTCCTGTGGGATGGGGGAGAGAATTGGAAGGGTAAAAGCTMGAAAACTTGAGARTTGAGATCACGACAGTTTAATAGGGAAAGCAAAAGCCACACAAGAAAAGCAATACAAGGCATTCATACCCCACTTCCCATGGGCAACCTTTGGGTTAATGGTGACTTGGGAAAACAAAGGCCATCATGCTGAATGTCCCCTCCATCCTCTCCTTTTATAATGCCATAGGGCCTGGAATATCCCTGTGGTCAGTTGGATGTGCTGTCCCTGCTGTGTCCTGTCCCAGCTCCTTGAACACCCCCAACCTCCTTGCTGGTCAGGTGAGAAGCAGAAAYGGCCTTGGCTCTGTGCAAGCCCTGCTCAGCCAAAACATCCCTGAATTATCAAGTTATTTTCAGCACAAACTCCAAACACAGCTTGATACCAGCTACTGTGAAGAAAATTCATTCTAGCCCAGCCAAAACCAGCACATGTTACAGTAAATTTTGTGGCCTAAGATCAGCAGGTGTGCAAGAGGAGGCAGATTTGCCTGGGATAACTGGTTACTGTATTGTTCTCTGGAATTTCCATTATGTCAATTTTGCTTATTCTGTCCAAACACAGTGAGTGCAACTGATCCTGATTCATTATCAAAAGCTTAGAGCCTCTTCAAGAGAATGTGTTCCTGCTCATCTCATCTGTCAGATGAGTGGACRCATTGTACTTGCTTGGGACTTCAACCAAAGCACAGGTAGGATTCTTCTAAAATCACCCAGTGGAGTTAACATGCAGTTAGATTGGTGTAATTATGACCAAAATCAGACCCTGAAGTTGTGCTGGCTTGAACACCTGAGGGCATTTCACCTCACCTGTGGTGAAGGTCATGCAGGGTCAGATCCTGAAGTTGCTGGGGCTGTGCTTTGCACATCACCTGTAGGTGAAARCCAGGTCAAACAGGCTTAGTGCATCACTGGGAACAAAATTTGAGAAACCAGTCACCTTTTGAAAAAATTTGGCTGTGAGTGAGAGATGTCAGAAGGGTAAAAGCAGAACATTTGATTTTTTAAAGGAGGATGTGGACAGCAAAGATGGCAGGACAAAATRTTTTATGTTTTTTTTCTTAGTTACAAGGTGATTGCAAGAACAAAATTGTTTTTTGAAGGTGCTTCAAAAGAACACTGACAAAGTACAGGGTGCTGTACCCAGCAACAGAAGATCGCGAATGCTATTTTGTTATTTTTTTTTACTGCAATTGTAGCATATGTTCTACTATATATAAGTGATTACAYAAAGATTTTCTTTAGCTTCAGGTCGGTGGAGGGTAATACTGTGATTTGTTTAACCCTTGGTTGAGCTGGTAACTGCAGCCACATTATGCTGAGGCCACAGTTTGTGCCTCTGGTGTGACAATACAGTGGAAACTGAGCTGGAATTTGGTGCAGATGCTGCAGTCGTTTGTGTAAGGCTTGGGAAGCTTTTAGAATGTACCACTATGGGYTCATTAAACCCACAACCATGTGAGAAATGTTCCTGTCTTATCCAAAATATGTGCCTTGGAGCCTCATCAGGCAGTGAGGTAGAGAAAGCATAACAGTGAAAACTAGAGTGAAAATAACTTACAGAAGTGTCATTACATGGGGCACAGACTTCCTGTATGCTGCTCTTGGGCTGGGGCRGGGGGAGTGCAAATCACAGTTATTTGCACACTCCTTCCTTCCAGCTTGCTGACTCCTACTGTTGCCATGCGGAGAAACAAGTGCTTGTWCAAAGCTGATAATTTTGTGGTTTCTGTCTTTTCCCATTTAGGAAAGCAGCAGTAGAGGGTGTGTGATTGATTGCCTCGAGTTCTGGGCAAGAGTAAAGTACATTATATTTGAGCTGGGTTCTGGGGCCAGTTTACGGTGAGAGTTGGAGGCAGGAAGCTATGAGTAGCCCAGCTGGGAGGGAAGGGATTAAAAAGAGGGTATGKATGGGGTGCAGGAGGAAGGGAGGCTGTTTGAGGTTAGCTGTGAGCTCGATGTGGGGGTGTGACCAGGAGGAGTGAGGAAACCGAAATAGATACCGGTGGGATGAGGGTGCAAGAATCAGCCCTGCTGGGAGCCGTGGTGGGGAGAGTTTGGGGGTGTTTGTCGTGGAGCTGGGGCGGGGGACGGGGGAAAGTGAGGCATTCAGGCGGTGCGGAGGGGACAGAGCTGGCTGAGGGGACAGGAGTGACGCGAGAGGGACACTGTGGCCATGCCAGGGGCCGTCCCCAGAGCAGGGGCGCTGCGATCGGTGTGTCCGGGCCAGGCAGCGAGGCTGGGGGTACCGGCCATGGGGAGAGGAGGGAAGCTCTGCGTGGGGCGGCCAACGCTGTCCTGTGAACGGGGGCACGGCCGGACGGAGCGGCGGATGCCCATACGTGTTACTGAGGGAATGAACGACTGAGGGCTGCCCTCCGGGAGCTGTGCCGGTGTCCAGGACTGTCCCGGTGCCCACGGTGCCTCCGGCAGTTCCCCGGCCGTGCTGAGGCGCTGAGGGCGGGGCGGGTGCGCGCGCAGCGGGCGGGCGAGGCGGGGTCGGGCTACCCGCGAGCGT